>NW_026294562.1:7086378-7526378 GCF_007827085.1 Peromyscus californicus insignis | reverse complement strand
GTCTGAATCTAGTGGTGTCTTTGCTGAGGCCCAGTCAATGGAGGTCAGACTGAAAAAAAAAAAACTCAAACCAAAAAATTCAATAATAAGTAGATGGACCCATAAACAAGCCCACAGCCTAGAGGAAGCTAAACTTTATAAAAACAGTTGAAGATGGAGGAGATGTTGAAATCAGCTCGGGGCCTGTCACTTTAACCCCTGTCCTGAGAGATGGCTGCAATATCTCCCAGCCCCTTTGTGTGTTGATGCCTGAAAAAACACAGTAATCCTTTTTGTGACGTTTTCTTTGGAGGCAGCCTATTTGTGGTGATCGTTAGCTTGGGATGCTGGCACTTGGGGAAACTTCACGAATGGCTAAAGATGCCAGCCTTTGTCCCCGTGATGGATTAGCACTGAATTATAATATTCCATTAACATCTTCAGCTACTGCTTTAAAGTGCTTTATGGGATGGGGTCCTATTATTCTGAGCACATCTTGACATATCTGACTGCATACTTATCCCAGATGACTTTTCTCTGCTCTCTGCCCATGGTGCTTTGGTTTCCTTCTTCAATGCTTCCTTGAAAAGACTGAAACCTCCAAAGTAATTGTCAGAGTAAATGTAATCCAAAGTTCTGTGTGGAGAACCTCCAAGGCCATGGTCTTGAGCCACTGTATTGTTAAAATGTGACATTTGAGAACTTCCACTGCTCTTAAGATAATATTTCTTGATTTGAAGAAATATTAGTATTGAAGTGTCGCTCAGTGGCTGCTGCGTTCTTATCTAGTATGCACAAGGCCCTGGGCTGGACCCTCAATATTACAAAAAAGAGAAAAGACATTATTTTTGACTTATGCTGTACTGAGATAGGTTGGGAAGTTAAGATGTTTCAAAAAACTGGATAGAGAAAGAACTAACACACAGAGTTAAAGGAGATATGTTCACCTCCAAACAACACAGACTTTGGAAAGTCACTGTCTGAGGAGCAGAAAGATGCCCTGCAGTGTATGATGGGCAGCAGTTATGCTGAATGATGAAGAGAGATGGGGAGATGGGCTTTGGTGAAATCTCATACCCACCACTTAAATTGTGGAACATCTGGCCTGCTCCCTGGCTTCTTGGGCTGATCTCTGTCAGCTGTAAAATAGGAGTTATGACATCTATTCATGACTGTTTTGAAAAAAGGAATTTTGGCATTGAATGCCTGCATTAGTCTGTGGCATATTGTTGGTAGTTACTAAGTAGTAATTAATTACAATAGCAGATGGAAATAACCTTCTGTGGCAAGAAAGACATGAATTAGATAAAGCATGTTGTCTTTGCAACATGCCACCTTGCGACATAGTCTTGTCTGGAGCAGAAATTTATATTGATGACAGAATTTGTGAGACATACCCAAGGGTGGAAGTGTGAGCAAAGAGAAAACAGGTTCTTGGAACCTCCAGACAGCAAGTTTTCTTTCCTCACTACGTGAGCTCGTGAGCTCACTGTATCTGATAACCTTGGCCCAACCCTTGACTAGCGTTACCATAGAAACAAGCACATGTGCACATGAATCCATTTCTCAACACCGCCAGCCCATGTCACAAGAGCTGGGTATGGGGTGAAGAGCTGCCTTTTCTCCTCACAAAGAGGTCTCAACATCTGGCAAAGGGGTGAACTGGCCCAATTTGTGAAGCCATAGGAACCCTGGTCCACTGAGAGACTGGGCAAAGGAATCCCCCACAGTTGAATTCACACAATTATAAGGGATCACTGCACTACTGAGAGTCCGAGCCATCTTGGGCTTGTTGACGCCTGCAAGATGTGATTTTCAAAGGAAGAGAAGGGCTCCCGTTCTTCTCCAGGGAGGGAGCATTTTCTGTCAGTTCTCTTGTTTTCTAAGAAATGGCAGGATATATTGGAAAGCAGGGTCTACTGAGAATACCCAGGTCTGTTTTTGACTTCTGAGTTTCTTTTCTTCCAGAGGACAGCTGTCAGGGTTACTTTTATAAACAGAAAGTGGTTATTCACTTTATGGCATGCTGATAATTGTATGAAATTCAGTATTTTTCCATCTTTCCCACAAGTTGTAAAAAATGGCTAAAATCCACACAAAGGCAAATTTTATTTCCTTGGGAACTGAGTTTATATATCCCTTATATCCCATTTTTCATCATGGGGAACATTTTTAAAGTTGAGTCATTAAATCCTCCTGATAAAGGATGAAAATAGGAGAACCACTTTTAACCAATATGCTTTCTGCCCAGGTTTGATTACAGGTGGGCAGATGGCCTCACAGATGGCAGGGACTGGACAAATTTAAAGACAGGGTAGATTAGGGCCTGAGTAGAAAAGTGGATTTTTTAAAAAAGTTAAGTAATAGCTCTTTAAAGAGTCTGGAAAGATGATTAGTGAAGTGGTCGGCTTACAAGTATGAGGACCTGAGTTCAATTCCCAGGACCTACATGAAATCTACCATGGTTGTATATATGTAATTTCATCCATGGCAAGATGTAGCTAGAGTTTTCCTGCCTGGCCCACAGTCAGGACAAATCTCTCTCACCCGCCAGTCCCACAGCCACTCAGACCTAACCAAGTAAACACAGAGACTTATATTGCTTACAAACTGTATGGCTATACCAGGCTTTTTGCTAACTGTTCTTATATCTTAAATTAATCTATTTCTATAAATCTGTACCTTGCCATGTGGCTCGTGGCTTACTGGCATCTTCACATGCTGTTTGTCATGGCAGTGGCTGGCAGTGTCTCTGACCCAGCCTTCTACTTCCCAGAATTCTTCTTCTCCTTGTCCCGCCTATACTTCCTCCTGGCTACTGGCCAATCAGTGTTTTATTTACTAACCAACCAGAGCAACACATTTGCCATACATAACATCCCATAGCACAAGACAAAATGAGAAGTGAAGACAGATGGGTCCCTGGAGCTTCCTAGTCACCAGCTAAGCCTACTTGGCAAAGTTCTAGCCCAATGGCAGACCCCGTCTCAAGTAAAATCTAGTAGACGCCAGAGTAAGGACACCTGCAGTAAAATCTAGTAGACGCCAAAGTAAGGACACCTGAAGTTGTCCCCTGACCTCCGCATGCCTGTATGTATCATCTCCCCACACATGCACGCACACGAGTGCATAAACGCATGCCCTCACAGCATGACTCTGTAAGCCATGCTCTCATGGTTTGCTGAATTCCAGCAGAGACTCCACGGGGACTCTGGTGGACCGTTCCTGTCTTTGTTACTCCCTGTTGATGGACAGCTAGCCGGACTTAGGGAAACTTCTGTGGTGGAGGAAGGGCAGCTCTGTAGGTGCTCCAAACTTGAAGTGATAACTTGTGCCTTGACATTTTCTTCTTCCTTCCTCAGTGTAGCAGGCAGAAGGAGGAGAGAGGAAATACCACTACAAATCCTGTTACAAGATCTTTTAAGACAAAATTAGTTAGTTTTCTAGGGACTTGGATTGTCCTTTCTTATTCCTGAAAGTGATGGGTGGATGTACTTATTCAATGCATGATTCTGAGGCTGAAATACCAGACTATTGTCCCTGCAGAGGGAGGTCAGGTGTGAAAGGGAAGTTCTCCAAGCCCATCTCCAAGGACTCCTGCCACAGCTGGAGAATAACTGAGGCACTCTGTTGTGAGCATGCTTTGACAAAAACAGACAAACACAATTATGTTTTTTCACAATGTCATAATTTACAAAATAAGGATAAATTCACAGTTTTGGAAGTTTTGATGATGTTAAATTTGTCCTAAAATCTGTCTTCCTTGGTAGCATGGCCAAGGCAAACACAAATTCTCTTTTCCTCTCTTAATGACTAATATTAATCTCATTGCACACAGTAAATATTTCTATATAGCTATATCCATACACATGGCTTGAAGGATGAGTACAAGTTACAGCAGGTGCAGCTGAGTTCAAGAGTGTCCAGATGTGTGCCAAGAAAGAGTTGGTATAGATAGAATAAGGAGCCAGATCGGAGCCAGGAGGGAGCGAGTGAAGTCTGCCTTGAGAATCAAGATGCAGAGTTCAGCCAGGAAGTGAAATACTGAGCTGGGTCTGGACCAGGAAATGGGTCAAGTCCAGGTCCAGATGGGTGAACAGGTAGGATGGGCAGAGAGTTGAGTAGACTGCTTGTCAGCAGCAAGGGAGTGAGCTGTGTCTGAGAATCCTTGGCCTTTGACTGCAGTGTTGGGTGTCCCTTATTTTATGGGGCAGGTGAGGGTGTTACAACCTCTCCTCCATCTCATTGGTCTGGTAAGTTCTTGGGCCTGGTTTCTCTGACATGATTTTAATGTTCCCATGTGCCCCACAGTTCCCAATTCTTCCTAACAGACTTGTAGGGTGGATGTCTTTCTATTCCCAGGAATTTGTCAGTTTGTGCTGGGTGGGGGATGCCTGACAGATGGTCTGGGACATTTGCTATTTTTCTGTTGCTGTGGTGAAGCACCATGACCAAGACAACTTATAGAAGAAAGTTTATTTGGGCTTACAGCTGGAGGCATATTCTAGTGCCATGGGAAGCATGACAATTGTCAGCAAGCATGGCGGCGGGGCAGAGAGCTGAGGGCTCACATCTTAAACCACAAGCAGTAAGCGGAGGGAGGGAACAGGAAATGGTATATTTACAATTTCAAGGCCCACCTCCAGTGACAGTGTCACAGCTTCCTTCAACAGTGTCATAGCTCCTAAGCCTCCAGGAACAGCACCACCAGCAGGGAACCATAGGTTCAGATATCCAAGTCTATGGCAAGTATTTCACATTCAACACCACATCTGCAGTTTCTGGGTTATCCATCACCCTCAAATGGAGTCAGGAGCTGCTTGTAAAAGAGTCTCCCAGCACGGTGCACAGCTGAAAGCACACTGTCTTATACAAGATGGCATAACTTAGAGTAGAGTGTAGACTGATTTCAACATGCTTTCATCTGCCTTCTGCCTTCACCCACCCACCCACCCTAGGGCACAAGGACTTTGCAGGGAAACTGACTTCATTCTTTGTCAGAATCCCCAGAAGTGGGAAAGACTCCTTAGCCTTGAAGATTTCTGCTCTACCCTCACCATTCTGATTCAGTACATCTGCATAGGTCCCAGAATCAGTATTTTATTCAGTGACTTGGATGGCTTCTGGGAAGAGTTCTCATATTGAAAAAATAATTCATCTTCCTTCATTGAACTAGTTAGTTGAGCCAAAAATGAAATCAGTTTCCCAAAAGTGACTAACTTACTTATATTCCATATTATTTTGGCCTCATTATGTCTCCACTCAACATTTGCAGAATTGTCCTCCTTTTGGTTTCACACTTTGCCTGGGAGGGAAGGATGCTGGGATGTGGGTCAGTTCATCAGGGTTGAGATACCATATCTTGGATCTTTGGATTTGTAAGTGCCTAGCCTCAACTCTCATTTCTATAACAAAGGGTTGATGATCTGCTGTAGGCTGAGTAAAATAACTCTTGTGGAAGTTTCCAGTGCACAACTCAGCACAGAGAGGGCTCTCCTGATTATTGTAGGGCTCCAGGCTTCCGTGCAAGACTGCTGCTCTGAGCACACTCATGGCTCTGTCACCTGGGGCTTGAGGTTCACTAAGGAAAACGTGCCTGTGAATTTTCTCAGCTTTGTTGTTTGGGTCCTGTGTCTGAGCTAGGCAGCTGGTGAGTAAGGGGGATGCACTGGGTTGGGAAATATCAGTGTGGTAAGTGCAAGATTGTTGGGGAGGTTGCCGTGGAGTGTCATTGCTTACCCTGAGGGGATGAGATAAAATGCTGAGCATGTGTATATTAGCATAGCAGAGGGGGAAAGGAAATGTGGATGTGGTGCTTAGGGTAGGGTAGGGGCAGAGCCTTCAAAATAAAAGCAGCTTTGAGGAATTCAATCTATCTTGTTTCACCTTGGCCAAACTTAGCCTATAATGGTAACCATGTCTCTTTGCAGAATTTAGAGTGCCTTGTCACCAGAGAATGAATCCTGGGTACTGGATTGGATGCTCTGTGGCTGATGTTCCTCTGTGTGAAGCCACATAACCCTCATCCACTCAGTTAACATCTTCCACAGGACACTTCTTCCATTGAGGCCTCATGCTGTGGACTGAGGCCCCAGGGATACCAGAAGCCAGCCTCAGCTTCATGGAGAGACACACAAAGAAGTGAGACGTGGCTGTGATGAGACACAGTCCTGAGGTCAGACTTTCTGGGCTGAAAAATCTGTCTGGCCACTTAAAGCCTGTGAGGCTTGAGCAAGTCACCTAATCTGTGTGGGTTTCTGGGTTTCATCTATAAGCTGTCTCCTTCATAAACTTGCAGAAAGAATGAAAGGAGATGATGGAACAGTGGCTGAAGAGGTAGCTCACGTGGTCAAGCACTGGCCTTGCCTCATGAGGACCTGTGGTTTTTTTTTTTTTTTTTTGGTTTTTCGAGACAGGGTTTCTCTGTGTAGCTTTGCGCCTTTCCTGGATCTCGCGCTGTAGCCCAGGCTGGCCTCGAACTCACAGAGATCCGCCTGCCTCTGCCTCCCGAGTGCTGGGATTAAAGGCGTGCGCCACCACCGCCCGGCGAGGACCTGTGTTTGAACCCTAAACCCATGTAAAAGAGCCAGGGCACTTCTATTACCAGTGACAGGGAGGAGGGGGTAGGTGGGTCTCAGGGCCTGCTGGGAACCAGCCTAGTCTAGTCAGTATGTGTGATGTAATGTGTGTATGTGTGTATAATGTGTGTATGTGTGTGTAATGTGTAAGTGTGTATAGTGTATATGTGTGTGTAATGTGTGTATGTGTGTGTGTAGTGTGTGTTTGTGTGTATGCATGTGTGGGGTGGTATTGATGTCTGTAGAGTGTTTTATCCTTGGGCTGATTGACACATTCAATTGTTTATTACAGATTTTTGAATTTGTGAATTTCGTGAGTATATGATGACTAGATACCATGTGGAAGATGCTTTGCTCAGGCTCCTCACCCTATAAAGGATCTTGGGACTTGGAAGCATTTGGCTTTAGCCACTAGAGACTGTGTGTAAATTGTTCCTCTTGGAGTCAATCTCATCACCACTGGAGAGGAGCTAGTTATTTTTCTATTAACTAATTCACTTAGCTAATCCTTTGATCATCCAGTCAACAAATCATGTTAGGATTCGTTCACTCCAGACATATCAACTGTGTATCTGTGAGTGGCAAGGTGTCTGCTATGTGCTGTCTGCTTCTGTGAAGTTTCCTGTCTCATGAGAGCAGGGTAACAGCGGGATATTTTAAGTATCAGGTGACTTAGCATGATGCAGCTGGAGACCGTTTTCCTAAGCATCGTTTGACTTGTAGCTTAGTGATTTGTGTGTGGCCTGCAGTCATTTGAGGCAGGTCAGGTTAAGAGCACTGTTATTCTTACACTAAAGGCTTTCCTCATGTTAATGGCCCACGGTGCTGTGAAGGGGTACCTGAGAATGCATGTTCAATCCCTTCAGACGGGGTGGAGTCCATTTCCTTTCCTATAGACTCCAGCTGGCCTCGAACCTAACTTTGACCTGTTGAAATAACAAGGAGTTGATACTGTGTACATTTACAGCCCAGTTCCTACACTTGGTGGTATTTTCACCTATCTTCTTGCAAGTTGTATAAAATATTCTAACTGCTTGGAAGGGTGAGAGGATGGGGAAGACCGAAATGTTCAGCCAGTCCTCAGCCTTGCAGCATTTCCCAACCAGACCTATGGGTAAAGTCATCTCTGATTTTCTTGTTCAAGAGAGTCATGCCTTTGACAGGACACAAAGACAAAACACCCAAGCTGAACCCTGCCTGAACTACTGTGAGTTCTTAAGGTAGATTAAGCTACTAGCTTCTGAAGTCCTTTGCTTTTCTCACATGCTAAGTAGTTTCTTGGCATGACCACTGTAGTAATGCTCAGGCTTTCCCTGTCCACGTGACCCAACATTCAGAAAGATGAGAGCTTTGAAGATGAAAAAACAGATATAAGGAAGCCAGGCTCCTTCCTATAGTCACATGCCCAGTGGATATGGAGATGGTGGGGGTCTGGTGCCAGTGTCTGGGCATTTAACCACTGTTCTATACAAGCCAGATTCTCCCAGGTGCTTTGGGAATGCCTATCCTTTCCGAACTCTGAATTGGAGGTTTAGAATTATTTATGGTCCTGGGTTCGACGGTGTGTGGGTCTGATGCCTTTAGTCTAAATTAAGGCCATACTGGATGCTTGCTCTGGCCATCCATCCACAGGTACTGTGTTATAGGACAGGCAACACTGAATGCTCGTTCTGGCTGGCCATCCACAGGTGCTATGTTATGGAACAGGGGAAGAGAGGTATGTGCATGGTTTCTCACCACTCCACAGGCTATGCCCTTATATTGAAGGACCTGACATTTGCCCTCTAGACAAAGGGACTGCAAATGGACCTGAGTGTCCCTGGCCAGATCTCAGAGCAGCTCTGTACTATCCACATAGACAAAGATCTTCAGAAACCTTGTTGTGGGGCAGCTGGCTTCAAGGCCATTTGGCATCTTTGTAAATGTATTGGATATTGGTCTCCGGCAAACAAAGACTGCGGCTTGTAGCAGGCTTGCCTGAATCCTCCCGTGCCTGTGAGGTCAGAACCATTAGTGGTGTTGTTCTAATGAGGAAATGAGAAGGCAGAATGGAAGCCTCTTCCAGGTCTCTCTCCCTGTCATGGGCATCACATGTGAAGAGGCTCCCATCAGACAAGAGCCTCAGGCTCTCAGTGAGAAAGCTGTGGATAGCTTCCATGGTTCTCTATGTCCTCATACTTGGTCATTAATTTATTCAGTCCTTCTCCTCACATGAGAGTGCCTGTCTGTGCCTGGCACTCTTGCTGGTGTGAGGGACAAGGTATTGAGTGAGGCATAGGAGTGCCTGTCTGTGCCTGGCACTCTTGCCTAAGTGAGGGAAGGCCAACAAATGCAGTTCCAAAGTTGTAGATGTAACCAACTGTCTTATTAAATAAGAAACACAGAACCAATGCAAAGAAGAAAGCCAAGAGATCAGAGCTAAGAGCCTTACCAGCCTGCTGCAGCTAGCCTCTTCAGCCAAGAGACCTCTCCGAAAAAAGACCTACTTTCTGTCTGTCTTTATATAGACTTTCTGTTCTGCCTTCTCATTGGTTGTAAACCCAACCACATGACTGCCTCGTCACTGCCTGTCTGTACAGACCTCCAGACACACATTGGCACGTGTGTCTCCAATGCTGGCTGTATCCTTGAACACACAGAGATCTACCTTGCTCTGCCTACCAAGTGCTGGGATTAAAGGCATGCACCACGAATGCCCAGCTCTGCTATGGCTTGCTATTAGCTCTGACCCCCAGGCAACTTTATTTATTAACATACAAATAAAATCACATTTCAGTCCAAATAAAATATAACCATATTCAAAGTAGCTCACATACTCATGCAGAACATGGCTTCTCAAAGGAAGAGATATTTCCACCCAGTGTTAGCCTTCTTCCTCAGCCTAGGTCAGGCACCACATGCCAGTGGTAGCTACCAGTGATGGACTGCTAACAATGCTGTCCACTCAATGATTTGTACCTGCACGCCTGCTCCTTTACTTTGCAGCACAGACAGATGAAATGCCCACCCTGGGATGCCCAGGATCTGAAATAAACAGACACAGTGTGAAAGTAACAAAGCCTTCGGCAGCATGTGGAGTTCCAGAAGAAAACCGTTTGGTCTCTAAGTTGAAGAGAGCCTGTGGCTGTGAGCTCCTTACTCTTAGCCTGGTGGGCGGGGTCAGCTAATTGGGTATTCTTTTTTTTCAGCGTTTATTTGATGCCCCACTATACCACAAGTTGTTGGTGATACCAAGATGGAAGTAATAATGAACATAAGGATTGTGGTCCAGAAGAGAAGGAAAGTTCCGTGTAAAAGAATGGAGGGATGGTGTAGAGCAGTGAGCAGAAGGAGGAAGTGGACAGACAGATGGAGAGGGTCCCAGGCGTTCTCAGAATGGCCTGGAGACACAATACTGGGTGGGTGGGAGTGCATATATGTGTGTGTATGTGCACATGTGTACATACATGTCGGTAGACAGTCTTTTGGGCCTCTGCATATACAGATCTGCCAGCATTACCTATTGAGAACTAGTGTAAAAGTCAAGAGGATCTTGGGTCTTGCTCAGCATCAGTGTGACTCCTGCTGTCCCACCATGGGAGCACTCAGTGTGACTCCTCCTGGTATCCCACCATGGGAGCATTCAGTGTGAGTCCTGGTATCCCACCATGGGAGCATTCAGTGTGAGTTCTGGTGTCCCACCATGGGAGCACTCAGTGTGAGTCCTGGTATCCCACCATGGGAGCATTTAGTGTGAGTCCTGGTATCCCACCATGGGAGCATTCAGTGTGAGTTCTGGTATCCCACCATGGGAGCATTCAGTGTGAGTTCTGGTGTCCCACCGTGAGAGCATTCAGTGTGACTCCTCCTGGTATCCCACCATGGGAGCATTCAGTGTGAGTCCTGGTATCCCACCATGGGAGCATTCAGTGTGACTCCTGGTATCCCACCATGGGAGCACTCAGTGTGACTCCTGGTGTCCCACCATGGGAGCATTCAGTGTGACTCCTGGTATCCCACCATGGGAGCACTCAGTGTAACTCCTGGTGTCCCACTGTGAGAGCACTCAGTGTGACTCCTGGTGTCCCACTGTGAGAGCATTCAGTGTGACTCCTGGTGTCCCACCATGGGAGCATTCAGTGTGAGTTCTGGTGTCCCACCATGGGAGCACTCAGTGTAACTCCTGGTGTCCCACCATGGGAGCACTCAGTGTGACTCCTGGTATTCCACCATGGGAGCATTCAGTGTGACTCCTGGTGTCCCACCATGGGAGCACTCAGTGTGCTCCTGGTGTCCCACTGTGAGAGCACTCAGTGTGACTCCTGGTATCCCACCATGGGAGCACTCAGTGTGACTCCTGGTGTCCCACCATGGGAGCACTCAGTGTGCTCCTGGTGTCCCACTGTGAGAGCACTCAGTGTGACTCCTGGTATTCCACCATGGGAGCACTCAGTGTGACTCCTGGTGTCCCACCATGGGAGCATTCAGTGTGCTCCTGGTGTCCCACCATGGGAGCATTCAGTGTGCTCCTGGTGTCCCACTGTGAGAGCATTCAGTGTGCTCCTGGTGTCCCACTGTGAGAGCACTCTTGTTTTTCTATTTTTTCTTCCCGCCTCACCCTTCTCCTTTCTTCTTCTCCAGCATTTCTCAGGCAGCCGGAAATGTATTGCTCCTTTATTATGCAGAGTGATTTTCTGATTACATTTGGGTCTTGAGTTGGCTCTTGGAATGCCCCCCTTTCCCTGAGGCATCTCTCCAGAGTGAGCATTGTGCTCTTTACAGGAAGATCTGGTCGGAGGACTATCCCCAGCTTCCTCTCAGCTATAATCAACGTCAAAGGTTGTACCTAGGTTGTGTTGTTCATAAAATTTGGGTTTTCTTTATCATTTGCCCAAGAAATGACTCCAGCCTGTAATTTTTCTCATTAAAAAATATTAATCTCTGGCACCCCAAATCAGAACTGATTCAGTAAAACAAGAAATGAGAAATTATCATCAGGTATATTCAGGTTCTTATTGTGGAATCAAGGTACTGTCTAAGACTTAGACCCTCAGCCATGGGTAGGATAGTCTGTAAGCTGGTTTTAACTGCAAAAGTATGGGACAGCATAGAATTGTACACTGAGGTTGGCAGAGGGTATATGTGTGCATGTATGTGTGTGTGTGTACACATGTGTACATATATGTTGGTAGATAGTCCTTTGGGTTTCTGCACATATAGATCTGCCAGAATTTCCTATTGAGAACTAGTGTAAAAGTCAAGAGGATCTTGGGTCTTGCTCAGTAATCAGAAGACAAAAAATTCTTACAGAAAATTATAGTTTTGTCACTTCTCTGTCTATATTGGGGGAAAAAATCAACACATTGATTCAGGCAAAATTCTGTTCAGTCTGCAGATTCGTTGGTTGTTTGGTAATGTACCTCCAGGACTCCTTCCAAAGCCAAGGAGTCACGCTTCACTATTATTTAATAGACTTTCAAGGTAGTACAAAAAACTAAAAGGAATTTTCCTGTGCTGGTGAATGAAGAAGGCATATTTATTTCTCATTCTGTATTTATTATTTTATTTTTTGCACATAGACACTGATTATAAAGAATAGCCCTGAGGTTGATAAAAGCCAGCCTTCCTCGGCCTTTCCCCAGCCTGCTCCGAGAGTTGCCCTTATTTCCAATTATCCAACTCACTGCCTGCTAAAACATTGCTCCTTCAGTACTGCAGACAGGATGAATTAGTTACAGAGGCAAATGGCTTTGTTGTGTTTCTCACTTGAGCCATAATTCATGTTCTGGGGCATCCAGCATCGTGATAGTCTCCTTATTCAAAGTGTATGTATGCATGGAAGCTCTCTCCTACCTCGGGCACCGCTTGGTGAACCACTATTCGTCACCCAAACTAGAGCCACCGAAAGATCTTCATCCATCTTTGGTCAGCCACCCTCAGATTTTGATGAACCACTGCCACATCTGATTATTTAACACACCAGATTCCATAAAGCCCCAGAGACATCTGGAACTAGCCGCTCCTTATAAGATGGAGTGCCCTATGGAGTCAGAACACTTTACAGTGGAGGTGAGCACCCCAGGAAGGAGCCTCTTGGCTGTGACTCACACCTGAGCCTGCCCCCTGCCTCTGCCATCCACTATCAATTCTGTTGACTCTGTTTTCTCATCTACAAATGGTGGTTAGTGTTCAACCAAAACTGGAACAAGGACCAGATCACTAGCAAGTACCACTTATGCCCATCACAATCAGATATCTAGTAGGATCCTTGTTAGTTCCCTCCCAGGGTTTGTGTAGACTGGTTCAATCTAGCCCACAGTTCCTAAGTTTCTATTGTATGCTTGGCAGTGATTGGGGCCCTGGGATTCTAACAACAAATCAAACATGGCCCCTGCTCTCTACACTATAGACTAAATGTTAGTGTATGCTGTAACCTATTTAAAGAAAAAGCATGAAAATTATACCTCAGACCCGTTTGGGCCTGTGGGGACACTGGTTCCTGAAGCAGCAGGTCACAGTGGGAAGCCTCAGTTAGCCTCCTCCTTAGTTAGTGTTTTCCACCCTTGGTACTTTGTTATTGTCTCCTCATAAGAACTGGAATAAACCCCTTCTCTATGTGCAGTTTATTGTGTCTCAGAGCTTTGGATGACATGAAAGATAGCCAACCACAAACGACCAGTGATACATCTGCCCCGGGCTTAGTTTTTACTTTAAAACTGATTAAAAAATAATTACAAATATTATTTTCTGTAAATGTTGAGTCTTTGGAAGTTTCTGTGGCTTTGGTAGCACACTATCTTGTTTTGTAGATTATTTTACCTTGTTGTGTCATTGATACAAGGGTTGTGTTGTGCAAGCCTGGCTAGTATACATTGTGCACACTTTGGTCTGTAAGATTGGAGAGATACAGACAGGCTCATAAAGAAATTTCCAGCTATAGGAATACAGCAGTTCAGACAACAACAGCAACAACAACCCTTCATTAACTAATTGTGCAGTGTGTGTGTGTGTGTGTGTGTGTGTGTGTGTGTGTGTGTGTGTGTGTGAGAGAGAGAGAGAGAGAGAGAGAGAGAGAGAGAGAGAGAGAGAGAGAGAGAGAGAGAGAGAGAGAGAGAGATTGTGGGTCTTCTAGAATGCCCTTACAGCAGAGAAGTGGTCGGATTGGAAGTAAGATGTATGCTGTGTTCCAGGGCTCTCCTCCCAAACACTGTTTGCAAGGTAAATTACCATGTTTGACTTGGACTACAGGTTTAATTAGAGAACAAGGTATGCTTCTGATTGAAATTATTCATCAATCAACACTGGCCTAGTATGTGCCAGGAATCGTTCTAGATGTTGGCATGTGGTAGTGAGCGAGAGAAGTCCCCAGCTTTCATGGAGTCCTTTTCATTCCTGTGTCCTTTAGCTAGTCTTGAGTGTCTGGTGTTGCTTCTGCTGGTGACTCCATGACCACACTGCCTGGGATACCTTGTAGCAGAGACTAGAGAGGGCAGTGATGGAATTTGTCTTCTTTCTATGCACTATGAAAGGAAATGAGCAGGTTGCCAAGGGTTCTTGGAAGGAGTAATTATTAAGCCATATACAAGAGAAGAATCCCAGGCAGAGGTAAGACATGATCAATAGCTTCTAATATTGTATTAAAACAATTCCTTGAAAATAAGCAAGCAAAACCCAGGATCTAGGCAGGTTTCCTTTCAGCATTTTGCTAACCCAAAGTTGCCTTTTAAAACAGGCATTTTTTTAAAATTTTTTTTTATGTGCACTGGTGCCAGCATGTATGTCTGTGTGAGGGTGTCAGATCTTAGAGTTATAGACAGTTGTGAGCTGCCATGTGGGTGCTGGGAATTGAACCCGGGTCCTCTGGTAGAGCAGTTGGTGCTCTTAACCACTGAGCCATCTCTCCAGCCTCTAAAACAGGCATTTTTAAGAATTGATGAAGTAGACCAGGAAGGATGTTGCTGTCTAATGAGGCTCACCTGCTCTCTGTGGTAAGGTTTCCTTGGGCCTTTTGATGTTGACTTTTGGCACTAGCTTGTGTCTGGTTACTTGAACGTTTCCCTGTGGACTGTCACTGGAGTCTTGGTGGCAGGCCTGCAGACTACTGGTGACGTGAAAGATGAAGCAGCTAACGGGCTGCTGTCTAAGAACAGACACAGCTTTCCTTAAGTGCACTGAACTGTGTGTGCCTGCTATGAGCAAGGATTCTCCTTCACTTGTGAATATGGCTTGTACCATGGATTTCCTAAAATCTACACTTGGTTTGGGAATTTCTAGGGCTCATGTGTGGATGTGGTCAGCTAGGGGATTCTCTTCTGACCTCCTCCATTAGGGAGACACAGGCATGAGTCTTCCACCTGCTCCTCTACATTCTCTGTCTTCTTTCCCTCTCTTTCACATTAGAAAGAAGCTTAAGACTGAGCTGTGCACAGTGCTGTGTGCTCAGAATCTCAGCACTGGGGAGGTGAAGAAGGTAGATCCCCAGGCTCACTGGCTCGACAATCAGGCTGGCTTAGAGAATTCCGGGCCAATGAGAGACCCTGCCTCAGAAAACAATTTAAACAGTGAGAGAGAGAGAGAGAGAGAGAGAGAGAGAGAGAGAGAGAGAGAGAGAGAGAGAGAGAGAGAGAGAGAGAGTTCTAATTGTTCTGGGATGTCTTTACATTCTCCCTAGAGTGTCAGAGGGCTGAGTGTCCGTTGCCTACAGTGACAGCTTGTGCATGACTGCAACTTTATTATCAACTTCCTTCCTTTCGTGGCTCACTCTCTGACCCTTTCCATGGGGAGATTTCCTTCCAAATTGCCCGCTTGCTCCCAAAACCTTGCCTTGGAGTCAATTTTATGAGAAGATGAGGGGATTCAAGCTGAAACCTACAGATTCACTCACAAATAGCACCACACAGTAAGCTTCCTTCCTTCTATGGCTTCTATTATGGTTTTAATGTGAAGTGAACTCCTCTTCATAGGTTCATATGCTGAATACTTTGTTCCAAGAGAGCGGTGTTATTTTGAGAGGTAGGAGAAACGTTGTGAAATGGGCCTGTGCTGGAGGAAGTAGGTCACAGGGGACATATCTTTGGGGGGTTCTATCTTTTCTTGTCTGTCTCTTTCTGCTTCCTGTTTGGCAGGAACTGAGCTGCTTTATGCTTCTACATGATCCCCATCATGATGTTCAGCTTCAGTAGTCATGATCTGACACCTGCACAACTGTTAATACAGATCTTCCCTTCAGGGGTTTAACTCAGGTTCTAGTCATGATGATATTCCAACTAATATCTTCCTATCTCACAATAACAAAGTACTTGGAGGGTGTTTCATGCTAGGGTATATATTTGATTACTTAGGGTACTGTTGTGGGGCACACATATTTGTGTGTTTGTATTTTAATTTTTATTTTAAATTCTTTTAATACAATGTATTTTGATCATAGTATTTCTCCTTCTCCAACTCCTCTTTGATCTTTTACACATCCCTACTTACCAACTTCATCTATCCCTCTTTCTATTTAAAAAAAGCCCAAGCAACAACCCCCCCCAAAAAACTCAGATAAACAAAACAAAACAACAACAACAACAATAACAACAAAACCAAAAAAAAACCCAGTAAGGCAAAACACAAAACAAAACAAAACAAAAATGCACGAGAAAACATGGAATCAGTTTTGTGCTGACTAGCTACTCCTGGGCATGGGGCCTGTCCTGAAGTGTGGTTGATATATCTGTGTGTAGAGTTTTCCCGTCCTGAAGTCACTCTCAGATAAACACCCTGAGGCTTATATTAATTATAAAAGCTCAGGCTTATTACTAACTGGTTCTTACATTTTAAGTTAACCCATATTCCTTATTTACATTCTTCCACATGGCAGTACCTTTATTAGCATGGCACATTCATCTCCTACTCCTTCTGCTTCTGGCTGGTGACTCTAGACTCTGCCCTTCTTCCCCCCAGTATTCTCCTAGTCTCGCTCTCCTGCCTAACCTTACTCTGTTCAGCTCTTGGTCAGTCAGCTTCTTTATTAAACTAATCACAGTGACATATATTCACACAGTATAAAGGAATATTCCACAGCATTTCCCACTTTTTGTCTAAGTAAAAAGGAAGGTTTTAACTTTAACATAGTAAAATTATATACAACAAAAAATTTATCAAGTAAGAATTACAGTTATAATATCCAGTCCACTTATATTCGGAAAAATTAGAGAAAATACCCTATTATCTATCTTATCTTGGTGAGTCTAAAGTTTTACATCTAATTTACCTTTTTATTATAACTAAGGAAAACTGTCTTCAACTCCATCAAAGATTCCAGAAGGGTGAAGTGTTACCTAATGACAGGGACATCAGAATGCCTGGACAATCATCCAAGATTCCTCTGCAACAGTAAGGCATCCATCTTCAGCATGCAGGCCTAGAATATCTGACAGACTTTTCTGTGAAGCAGAAATTTTGAAAGACTGTCCTGTCTTATTTTGGCAAAGTTTGGCAGTCATTTTAGTTTGTATCCTGCTGGTCCAATTTGGACATCAGCAGTTGAGACAAGGGCAGTTTCTTGACTAGTGGCTAACTTTTGCCACAAAGAAAGTAACTCCATATGGAGTTTCTTCGATGCCCATCATCTTCTCTGAAGTAGATTGGTGCTGCCAGGAGCAGACATGTCTCATTGTCATAAAAAACTATGTTATTAAACATATTAATTGCCATATTCAGTAAGTCTTTGGAGTGTTTGAAGACCATCTATCTATCTAAATATATCTGTTTATGACCTTGAAAACACACCTAACATGACTATAAGTTTGACTATTATAGATGTCTATTAACTATATTTTTCATTATATCTTACCTTTTAAATGAGCTGCATAAATATAATATCCTAAACAAGAGTAGAAACATACTTACAGTATAACAAAATTAACTTTAAATTTGTATCAATATACAAAACCATACCATGTAAAACATTTAAGACTAATAGTTGCTTTTTTGGTTTAAAAGTAGATTCAATAATCTACCTTTTTATCCTATCATTTATATATCCTCCCTTTTCTTTTCAGAGATCCTTGAATCTAATCTCCTTCATTCACCTTTTTTCGTGACCATTACCAATAACAACAACTTGTAACCAACTCCCCTTAAATGATAATAAATGTACTTAGCCCTTCTTTTGGGAATGTGGGTATAGTTCTCTAGACTGTTTCATGATGTTTGTGGGTGTTGCTATCTTTGGGGGACCCTTAGAAAATTTAGGATTATGGTCAAGTCCTGACTGGAGTATTCTGTGAGGCTGTATCATCTCAGACAGTAGCCTTGAAGCTGTTCTGGATGCAGAATTTTGGGGACACTGTAAGAGAGACATTTTGAAATACTAGATCACCTGGGCCATCTGTTTTCATTGGTGTTTGGTCCCTGCAGCCGAATTTCTAAAATGGTCTTTTAAGTACAAAACACAGAGCCAAATATAGGGGTGAAAGCCTTAGATCAGGGAAATAGAGAAAGCCACCAGCCAATCTTTCCTTACCAACTCTTGTAGCTAGAGTTTTCCTGCCTGGCCCACAGTCAGGACAAATCTTTGTCACCTACCAGTCCCACAGCCGTCAGACCCAACCAAGTAAACACAGAGACTTACATTGCTTATAAACTGTATGGCCATGGCAGGCTTCTTGCTAACTGTTCTTACAGCTTAAATTAATCCATTTCCATTAATCTATACCCTGCCACACGGCTCATGACTTACGGGCATCTTCACATGCTGTTTGTCATCGTGGCGGCTGGCAGTGTCTGTGACTCAGCCTTCCACTTCCCAGCTTTATTCTCCTCCTTGTCCCACCTATACTTCCTGCCTGGCCACTGGCCAATCAGTGATTTATTTATTGACCAATCAGAGCAACACATTTGCCATACAGAACATCCCACAGCAAGCTCTGCAGCTTCCAAATGTGTGAGTTCCTGTCTACCCAGGCTTTATATGCCTTGCTTTTCTGCCCTCTCATTGACTCTCTTAGTCCAGCTACCTCACCTGCTCTTCCTACACAGCTCTGTCACTTTCTGTCTGTCTGTATAGTCCTCCAGGTCTCTATGGTTGGTGCTGGGATTAAAGGCATGTGTCACCACACTTGGCTCTGTTCCCTAGTGTGGCCTTGAACACATAGAGATCCTGCCTGCTGAGGGATTAAGGGTGTGTGCTGCTGACTTCTTTGTTTACTTAAAATGGCTGTCCTTTTCCCTCTGATCTCCAGGTAAGCTTTATTTATTAACGCACAAATAAAATATCACTACATTTCAGCACAAATAAAATATCACCACATTTCCCCCTTTTTTGTCTAATAAAAATTAAAAAATTATAACTAATATAAGAAAAACTATATACAATAAGTACAATAACTATATGTAATATATATAAGCAATAAATACATCAACAATGCCTATTCCATTTGCATTTGATAAACTCAGAGGAAATATTCCATTATCTATCCTACTTTGGTGAGTCCAAAATGTACCTAATTTACTTCCTATCCTAACTTATATTACCAAAAGAAAACTATCTTATGATGCCTTTCAAACTTATACACTTAACATCTCTTAGTGAGTTTCTTTTCTGAATTTATTAACAAGGAAAATTAACTGTAACTATCTAATTTTCAACTCCCTCAGAGACCCTAGAAGGAAATAATATTACCTAGTAAAACAGGAAGTGCAAACAAGCGACTTTTAAAAAATGAGTTATGATAGAAACAGCCAGCTGTCTGGACAGTCACCCGAGGTTTCTCTGCACATTGGGGAATCATCTTTGGCCTACAGGTTTATCGTGTCTGACAGACTCATTTGTGAAGTAGGTTGTACACAAGGTCTATAGCTTGACCTCACATTCAGTGTGAGTATTCCATGTACCAGATAAACTTGAATTCCACCAGTGTCCTGTCATGATTCAGGATTTTAAATTCTGGATGCTGGTGTTTTTGGAATTTGATTGCCCATTCTTCTTGGCTTGTGGGTGACTTCATTTCCTTTATTAAATGCCAGTTTACCATTGAGAGATTAGACTCCACTAGACTAGTTACTCCTTCAAGAATAACTGTTTCAGTTACTGTTCCACTGCACACCAGAAACCATCGGCCCACTGCCTATTCAGCTACCTTTGAAGAAAGGGGCACTGTAACTTTTCTGGATTGCAAAGCCACTTCAGCAATGGTGTCATAATGTTCTGGCCTCAGAGGATGCCTGTTGCCAAAGCTGCAACCATACTTGTCTTGGCAAGGATTGGTAATCCTTTGTTTTGTATCCTGTTTGTCCATTTTGGATAGCATACTGTCAGCAGTTGATGCGAGGGCACTTTGTTACCCAGTGGCTAACTTTTGCCACAATGAAAGTTAACTCTATGCAGTTTCTTCAGTGCCCATATCTTCTCTGAAATACATTGGTGCTGCCAGGAGCAGACATGTCTCATAGTCATAAAAAAAAGAAAAAATTCTGTTATTAAAACATTTTAAATGCCATATTCTGTAGATCTCTGAAGGGTTTGAAGATGACCTGTCTATCTAAAATATATCTCTGTTTGACCTTGAAAACATACCTAATATGACTACAAGTTTTATTGTAATGTAATGTCTAACTACTAACTTTCATTTCTTTTCTTTTTTTTTTTTGGTTTTTCGAGACAGGGTTTCTCTGTGTAGCTACTTTCATTTCTTTATATCCTAATAATTGGTAATAATAACATTCAAGGATTAGCAAATTGCATTACATTGTTAAATGAACTATATAGGTATAATATCCTGAACAAGATTAGAAATATATGTACAGCATTTTCTAACAATGTCAATCTCAATATATATAATTTGTATACAATATATAAAAATCTAATCCAATGTAAAGTATTTAAAACTAGTGGTTGTCTTTTAAAAGTAGACTCAATAATCTACCTTTTTATCTATATCATATCTATATCCTCTCTTTTTTTCTTTTCAGAGTAGATTCAGTAATCTACCCTTTACTCTATCATTTCTATATCTTTTTTTTCAGAGTAGATTCAATAATCTATCTTTTATCTATATCCTCTTTTTTCTTTTCTTTTTTCAAACAAGAACCTTAAATCTAATCTCCTTTGTTTAGCCTCTTTCCTGACCATTAGCAATAACAACTTGTAACCAACCATCCTAAACAATAACAACTATCCCAAACCCAAAACCCACTGAAAGACCATAAACCACCTGCCCTACCTCTTGGGAATGTGGGTGTCATGTTTTTAAATTGTTTCCTGCTGTTTGTGGGCAAAGGTGTCTTTAGGGGGTCCTGAAAAGAAAAAGTTTGAGTTAGTTGTCAAGTTCTGGAGTGGTAGCTGTATCACTTGTTGTCCAGTCTCTGCAGAATGCAAAAGTGCAGGGCTTATCTCAAGTCCTCACTCGCATAGTCTGTGAGGCTGGATCATCTCAGCTAGCCATCTTGAAATTGCCTGAGCAGTTTGTAGTCCAAAGTTGATCTTTGGGTGATGTTTGTCAGCTTAGTGGTATTATTATTGTCCATGTGGAATCGTCATTGTGGGGCCCCATCATCTTTCTGGAAGCTTCAAATTCGATGTTAGGCCTGGTCATGATCCCCTGCAGAAAACTAATAGAGACTCCAACACAAAAAACATGTATAGGCAGCTAAATAAAGTCTTTTTTCTAGAATTAGTTAGTATTCTATATGACCATTAATATCATAACAAAAGTTTAAAAAATATATATTAATCTTATAAATTTTGATATAAACCAGGCGGTGGTGGCACACGCCTTTAATCCCAGCACTTGGGAGGCAGAGCCAGGCAGATCTCTGTGAGTTCAAGGCCAGCCTGGTCTACAGGGCAAGATCCAGGACAGGCACCAAAACTACACGGAGAAACCTTGTCTCAAAAAAAAAAAAACCAAAATTTTGATATAAAATTCATGCCTTAAGAGGAGTTTAAAGAATCAAAATAGAGCCGGGCGGTGGTGGCGCACGCCTTTAATCCCAGCACTCGGGAGGCAGAGCCAGGCGGATCTCTGTGAGTTCGAGGCCAGCCTGGTCTCCAAAGCGAGTTCCAGGAAAGGCGCAAAGCTACACAGAGAAACCCTGTCTCGAAAAACCAAAAAAAAAAAAAAAAAAAAAAGAATCAAAATAGAGCCGGGCGGTGGTGGCGCATGCCTTTAATCCCAGCACTCGAGCACTCGGGAGGCAGAGCCAGGCGGATCTTTGTGAGTTCGAGGCCAGCCTGGACTACCAAGTGAGTTCCAGGAAAGGCGCAAAGCTACACAGAGAAACCCTGTCTCGAAAAACCAAAAAAAAAAAAAAAAAAAGAATCAAAATAGAGTCAAAGAATTGAGATTAGTGGCAATAGAATAGTCCCTTAATTTTTTGGTTTTCTTCTGTCCCGTATCAGATGGCTCTTCTTCTGACATGATACAGAGATTTTGCATTTTGATTTTAACGAATGTCCTTGGCTTTAAAGAAGGAGAGAGCCATTCTCCAACTCCAAAGCCAGCTTTAATTTTTAATTGAACTGGGACTACAAAAAGACCATTTGTGTTAAGTGTCCATAGAGAAGAGCAGAAACATTTAGGAAGAAATTTTATATGTGATATACCAATAGGCCAATTTACTCCTTTTCTTGGGACTTTTTTTCTAGATGATTTATCCTTTTTCTTCAGATGTCTCATTTGTTCATTGTTCTTCAGATTCCTTAGCCTTTATTCTCCTAAAAGACAAAAACAAAAACCTTTCCCCAAGACTAACTTTGGGGAGGTTCCCTTTTGGCAAGTTATTATCTGATTAAATGAAAAGCATTTGTTAGTCTTATAAGTTAGTTTAAATTGAGTGGTCATGTTGGTTGATGAACTATCACCTCTTCTAATTAAGAGGTCTCTCTTGTTCAAATTGAACCTTCATCAATTTTGATGGTATCCATAGCTTTTCTTCTCCTGTAGAAACAAAAACAAAACCCTGTCCCCAACATAACACATATCCTGGTTTCCATTCTGAGGTCAGCACATCCTTAAAGTATATAGGCTGATTTAATTCTGTAGTTTTTTCTATTATCCAATGTCTCTCTGCAGCTGTTGTTCCTTTCTCATTAGCACTGAGAAAATTCAAAGTTGATAGAGCATTATGTAACCTATTTCTGGGGGTTTTTGTTACCCCTTTCTGTTTATTTAGCATATTCTTTAGAGTTTTATTTGATCTTTCTATGACTGCATGGCCTGTCTGATTGTGTGGTATACCTGTAATATGCTTTATATTGTAATAAGCAAAAAACTGTTTCATTTTACCAGAGACATATGCTGGAGCATTGTCAGTTTTAATTTGTGCAGGTATACCCATGATGGCTATAACTTTTAGCAAATGCATGATTACTGAATCAGCTATTTCAGAACTCAGAGCAGTCGTCCATTGAAATCCTGAATAAGTATCGATGGTATGGTGTACATATTTCAGTTTTCCAAATTCTGCAAAGTGAAACACACCCATCTTCCAGATTTCATTCCTCTGAGTACCCTTTGGGTTACATCCTGCTGGTAGCAGAGTCTGACTGTAAAGAGAACAAGTAGGACATTTCCTTATAATTTCCTTGGCTTGTTGCCAGGTTATGAAAAAATCCTTTTTTAAACTTTTACTAATGACATGATTTTTTTTATGAAATTCTGAGACCTCCAGCAAATTTCCTAAATCTATAATTTATCATTACATTGACAATATTTTACTAGCTGATTCAAATGCAGATAATGTAGAAAGAATGTTTGAAGAAATAAAGAAAATTTTGCCTTGTTGGGGATTACAAATTGCTCCTGAAAAGATACAAGGAGGAGATTCTACTAATTATTTAGGATATAAAATAGGTCTATAAAAAAATTAGACCCCAAAAGGTGCAATTTACGAAAGATTGATTACAGACTCTTAATGACTTTCAAAGATTATTCAGAGACATTTTCCTTCTATGAACTGTTGTTGGGGTAAAAAATGATGAACTGATTAATTTATTCAAAACTTTAGAAGGTAACAAGGACTTAAATAGTCCAAGAGAATCATCAGCTGAAGCTGAGAGAGAATTGGCCTTGGTGGAAAAAAAATATGGGAAGGACATGTGGATTGTGTGGATCCAAAGCTTGATTGCATTTTGGTTATTTTACCCTCTAGGCATTCTCCTACAGGAATTTTTATGCAGAAGGAAGATATTATATTGGAATGGATATTTATACAAAATAAACAGTTTAAAAAATTAAAAACCTATGTGGAAAAGATCTCTGACTTGATTTTAAAAGGAAAATTGAGACCTCATCAATTAGCAGGACTAGACCAAGCAGAAATTTTAGTACCTTTAACTAAGGATGAAATTGACAAATTATGGGCAGAAAGTGAACTTTGGCAAAGAGCTTGCAATAATTTTTTGGGAGAGATTAACGGCAAATATCCCCAAAGCAATAGAATTCAACTTATAAAGAGAGCTGATAGGATTCTGCCTCGCATTGTTTGGGAAACCCCCATATCGGGAGCCTGTACATTTCATAGAGACGCAAACAAGGGAAGGTGGGTTACAAATCAGGAAATTTAAGTAAAATGGTTCAAAGTCCTTATAATTCACTTTAAAAATCGGAATTGTATGCTATGGAGGAAAGTGATTTTCCCTTTCCTAGCAGGTGTCATTTGTAAATAGCTTCTTGATTAACGGTGGGACTTTGTGTCCACTTCCCCTTCTCAGTGCTAGAATTTTGTTTGATTTAATCTTGCACAGGTCTTACACATTCTATAACAGTCTCCATGGGTTATGTGCATTGGTTCTCTTGTGTCTAGAAGACACTGTTTCCTTGGAGTCATCTACCACCCCTGGCTCTTAAAATCTTTCTATCTCCTCTTTAGCATCCTCCTGAGCCTTGAGGGAAGGAAGGGGTTTGATAAAGATATCTCATTTAGGGCTGAAGGGCACACATACTTAAACTTTAGTAGAATTTCACATTTTATTTTCTAAACAAATCTTAGAGATTAGGAATTCTTTTTACAAATTTTTTTTTCAAAATGTTTTTTGAATCATAATTTTATACACTTCATAGGGCTGGGCTCCTGAGTGTAGAAAAACATAGCCTTGAGGGAACTGGGCCTGGATTCAAGTTCAGTCATATCTCATTCTAACTACACAACCTTGGATGGGTTATCCAAACTCCGGAACTCCACTTTTCTCATGTAAAATGGAGCTCAAGTCTAGTGAGCTCAGAAAATATAAGATAAAAACAAGATGAGGTCTATAGAATACTGGCCACAAGATAAATGCTCAGAATAGTGTCCCTGATTCAATCTCTACTCTATTGCTCTCAGCCTTCCTCTTATGTCACCTCCACTGTAGTTGGTGGCTTTGTTCAGACCATCTGGATCAGGAGGGAGTGACAAAAGGATAAACCGTCATGAAAACACGGCACAATGTTTCACAGGGGAGATGCAGTTCAGTTTCATTCTATTGCTGTGACAAACGCCTTGACTCTAAACAACTTAAGGGAAGCATTGTTTATTTTAGCATGCAGGTTATAGTCTGTCTTGGAGAAAAACAGGGCAAGAACACAAGCAGGAACTTGAAGCAGAAATCATAAAAGACTGCTGCTTAGTAGTGCACTTACAGACTCATGTTCAGCTTGCTTTCTTATATAGCCAAGGAACAGCTGCCCAAGGAATGGTGTTGCCCACTGTGGGCTGTTCCCTCTTATATTAATTAATGATCAAGACAATGCTCTACAGATAAGTCATAGGTCAATGGTGACCTGAGCAATCCTTTAACTGAAATTCCCTTCTCAGGAGATGTTAGGGTGTATCAAGTTGACAGTTAAAGTAAGATAGGACAAGGTGGCATCTGAGATAGTCATAGTAAGTAATTAAGAATCCTTCCAAGAAGGGAAAAGGAAGCACAGCCTCTTTGGGTATTGTTCTGCATATTACAGCTCATCTGGATGGATGGGACATGTATTCTAGAAGCACTACTTACGATATCTAATGCAGGAGCTGGACGTGTGCCCACATCAACTGCTTGAGTTCCACTCTTTGATGTGGGGTGGTTCAACTCAACACAGGCCTCAGAAAGGCAGGACCCTTAGTTCACTGGGGTGTATATTGAGAGAGATAGACAGTGATTGTCCCTTTGTTTCTACTTGGGTTCACCTAGGGCTCCATCTTCATCGCCTGGTCTTTAGAGCAGAAGTTATACTTATTGTCTAATAATTGAAAATTAAATCAGAAGTAATAACTAAAATGTAGGAGTGTTAATTTGTGATGAGTGTTTACTTTCTTGTTAACAGTGGGTAGATTTGACAAAGTCCAGCCCATATTATGTTGGTTCACAGTCTGAGAGGTTTCTGTAAAGTAGAGTGGGATAACTCGTCACCTGGAGTCAAGAGGAACTGTTCTCCCTTTCCAAGTATGAGAGTAATCTCCTGCTTTTCCAGACCCACACTTCCTACACCCACCCAAAGCTATCAAAAGGCTTCCATTGCTCTTGAGCACTACGGTGGCTGCCAGTATCAGCACGGTTTTTACTCTGTTTTACTTTTACATAGAGGATTCTTTTTCTGTATCCATCCAAAGTGGGAAAGTAAACTATAGGAGACAGAGATCCCATGGAAAGAAATTTAGGACTGAGAAGTTCTGGGAGGGAGTGAAGGGCCTTCCTACATGGCTGTCATTGGTCTCTGAGAGTGCCGCCTGGCTTTGCAGTTGCAGCTGTTGGCTGGCTGATGAAGCTTCAGTGAAACCTTCAAATTTTGTGTATTTTGCAAACAGTTTTGTGGAGAGACAAGCAGACTCTAAAAAAATATTTTCTTTCTTCCATGCTTAGAATGAATACCACAATGTGTTCTAGGAATGGGTCAGTTCTAGCAGATGACCTAAAGCCAGATACTTCCTTGTGGCTGCAAAGGAGATATTATTGGGTGGGTTCTCTTCTCTCTTCCTTATAGACCTCCTTTGCCCCATCTGCATCCAAGTGCCAAACGGGGTGGCTTTTAATATGGTGACACTAATAGGCTCAAAGAATATCTTAGGATTCTGTAGCAAGACACTTGTCTTCAGGGACAATAGTTGATGGCTCCTTAGTGCCTGCCCTATAAAAGATAACATGCAGTCTTTCAAAATAAATCAAGTCTCTGGGTCCATTAAGCTCCTGCATAGGAAGGATAAACCCTCACAGCAACTTTCTGGTCACTTGTGACAGAGAAGTTGACCAATGAGGAGAAAATTACTTCACTTGTAAAAGTTATCTGATGCAAAGTGAACTCAGTCAGCAACTGAACTCTAGACAGTCCGAGCATGATGGTGGCCTAGAGTGTTTGGAAGGCTCTTGGAAATATTTCTTGGGAATGGAGTATGATGCTTCACACAGTATTTGAGCACTTTGCCTGAAGTGTATTAGTTACTTTTGTCTCATTGCAGTGACAAAATAACACAGAAAAAGCCACTTAAGGGAAAGTAAGGTTTATGTTGGCTGACAGTTTGAGGATACAGTTCACTATGATGGAGATGTCAAGGCTGCAGGAGTTGGAAGCAGTTGGTTCATTGCGTCTGCAATCAGGAAACAGGGAAGTGGAAGCTATGCCCTCAGCTCACTTCTCCCTTTTTATTCATTATAGGACTGCAGTCCATGTACTGCCTGTAGCTACTGGGGGTTTTTTCCCACTTTAGTTAACCCAAGTAAGATAATTCCTCACATGTAGGCTCAGTGACTGTGTCCTGGGTGACTGATCCTGGATCCTATCAAGTTGGCAATATTAACCATCATCAGATCCTGCCTCTGGGAGCAGGAATGGCTTCCCCCTTTGGTTGTATTTGTGGCCTGGAGGATAGGTTTGGTTTCCAGTGCAGAAAGATGGTCACTCAGGGTGGAAATCCATTTTCAGGGCTCAGCTAAGGTGTACCAAAGGCAGAGCTGTCCACCAACCCTTGACCCTGTACTTCTCATGTTTGTGTTTATACTGGAGTCAGCTGGGCTCTTATTAAAAGTGCCCCTTTGGGCCCCTGTTTACTCACATTTTGATTTTCAAAGTGGTTTGGAAGCAATGCCCAGGAATCTGCATTTTCCCAAGTCTTGAAAAATTCTAGTGCAAACCTTCTTTAGATCACACTTCTCATGCTTCTCCAAACCCACTTCATAAATAGTCTTCATTTAGTTAGAAAAGCACTTAAGGATTTATGAGTATGTCCTCAGAGCTTGGACCTCAGCACTGCTTCAACAGACAGGCTTATTATTTTGGTTTTAACGCAATGGAATTATAAATTATTCATTCCCAGTGGAAAAAAAAGGAACTCAACTCATCTGGGAGCCGAATGCAGCATGAGATGGCTTTGCTACTTCTACAAAAAGTGAAGTTCACAGTCCACCAAGGTGCAGGGGTTGCCCTGGGCCCCCTGCCCTCATCTTTATCCTCAACTGGTTAGGATTGTAGGGTGAGACTTGTACCCAAAATTCCCGTGAACTTCTTTCAGCCCTCCTTAACGTCTGCTTTAGGGGCTCAGATTATTGGTTCTCAAATGTTTCTATGCAAACCATCTTCTGGAGACCTGAAAAACATATTAAAATGTGAAATTCTGGGCTACAGAGCCAGAAATTCCAGTTTAGTAGGTGTGGAGTGAGGTCTGAGATCCCCATGGAATGATGTTCTGCTGCATCTCTGGGGCCACTCTTGGGACATCTAGTAGCTTATCCACCAGTCTTGCTAAGTGTAATATCTGGGGGTGAAATGATTTTCTGGAGCTGACAGAAATATGTGAATCCTGAAAAACTGGGTTGGTTCCAAGAGATGAACAGAAAAGTGCAAAATCAAAGTTGTCTACCAAACATAATATGCTGACTCCATTTATTATTAAGTTCAGTCTTCATAAAAATTTCATTATATTTGAAAACAATTTGTAGGCTAGATTTTTTCCTCCCACTTCCCAAGAATTCCTGCATATATATAATAATCATTAAGAAACTACAGTTAATTATAAAATGACTTGTAACCAGAACTTAAAGGTCAAATTATAAGAAATTCACTTCAAGATCATTGCTTATTTGTACTTATCATGGAATATAGCTGTAATTTAATATGTTTGATGTTCTGCTTTGGTGGTCCTTCAGAAGAATTGCTTATTCTGCCGTTTTTAGGGGTTTCTTGGACCAATGGGTTTATAGGTTGTCGTGCCCTTGTGAAATAGGTGATGCTTTGGTATACGTTTTAGAGTGAGAAGGAAGTTGAATAGCGTATCTACTTACCCGAACCAATAGAATCAGCTCCTACCAGTCTTAGGACTCTGTCCCTCATATATTCCTGAACTTCAGGGTTGGTGCAAGGTCACCAAAGACCCCACATTGATATTACTTTGGGGTGCCAGATAACATGTCAGTAGGGAAAACTGGAGAGTTTTAGCCAGAGTAGAAATGATTTTCTTAGCTTGGGTCAGAAAGCAACATGCTGACCATGGTCTTAAGGCAGATAACACAGAAGAAACTCAGCATTGGCTTTTGAGTCTGAGAGCACAGTGCCCCCGTTTTAACTGAAGATATGAGGGTGGACTGTGGGAGCTTTGCTTGAGATGGTTGTAGATCTGTTTTTAAAGAGCATTAGAATTCTGTAATTCCTATTGCAGTAAAGCCAGTGGAAGGCAGTACATGGGTCTTGTCATAAGGAAGCTCAATGCTTACCAGATACTTGAATTAGAAAATGTAAGAGCCAGCTAGTGATGCCAGAGCCGTAGACAGCCGCACGTCCGTGTTGTGGATTTCATGGGTGTCAGTTGCCTACAGCTGCTGCTCATGTGTCTTCCCACCATTCCTTCTGTGGCTTTAAACGTGTTTGACAAAAAGGTTGAGGAAGAAAACTCTGTCAATCAGGGATTTTTGTCTATTTTTGCACAATAAATTTCCATTGCATAAAACTGAGAATGGGCAAAAGCAGAAAAGAAGTCTCTGCCAGAACATCTACCATTAATTTCTTTGTAAATGTCATTTCTAACATGCTCCCTGGGCACGTGTGTTCATGTTGCATGTGTTTTCCATCTATCCTTCCCTCCCCCGTGGCAGCCTATGAGAGATGGTAGTTGACATACTTCCAGAGTAACAAGAGAATAAAAACACATTTGACTCTCCAACATACAGCCCCACATTTTAGACCATTTGTCCCCTTGGTCCAGGGGAAATAGTTTTGAAGTCCACAGTGCTCCTGTTAACACAGTGCATTGCATTTTTTTTTTTGTGATATATGCAGCCTTATGAGTGATGTATTGTAAAGGAGTAAAATGTATGCATGACTTAAGAAACATTTTAGCAAAAAATCTTATTAGTTGACTGAAGAGCATGCACTAAGATGACCTGGAAGTCTTCCAGTGGGTTCTAGGAGGAGGCAGATACACTATGTATTCAAAGAACACCGGTGTTCTGTGGGTCCTTGGTGTAAGAAAACCTTTGGCTTACCTTAGATAATTTACTCCTTTCTTATGTTCTCACCTACATCAGAAAGCAGAGAGATTAGAACACGGGCTACCCAGTTTCCAGTGTGGTGCTTGTAGCATAGGTGTTGTGTTTAAGAAGACCTCCCCAGGGTCATGCTCTTGTCACACATTCTCTAACTGGTGGCACTATTTGGGAGGTGGGATTTGGGAGACTGTGGGATGTGGAGTCTTCCTGGAAGAAGTAGGGAACTAGGTTGAGCTTTTGAAGGTCAGCCTTGCCCTTGGTTCTGGCTGCTTTCTTCTTTGGGACCACAGTGGTGTGAGGAATCTCCTGCTGTTGTGAACTCGGCCACATCCTCAGGGCTGTGGGAGACAGAGATCCGTGAGCCAAAGCCATCCATCTTCCTTAGGTCGTTTCTGTCTGGTATTATCACAGCAATGCAATGTAACTAACACAACAGGAAGGGTTTTATTTCTTCCAGTTAGTCACTTAACTCTTAGAAAAAACTTCGTTTCTCTGGGATTGGTAGAGTGAAATTTTCCCTGTGTAGAGCCATATACACGGACAACTAGTTAAAAAACATTTGTTTGTCTCTGTGTGTGACTCTCACTCCTTCCTCGCTTCCTTTTCACCCAGGCCCTCCTCTCTTCTCATGACTGTATACCGTTTGGCTCCTACTTTTTATACCTTTATTTCTTGGAAACACTACCCTCCTCCATTGTGATTCTCATGTCTGTGAGATGAAGATTTGTTCTGACCTTTTGAGTCTTTAGATTTGCTCTCATATGTCTTCAGATGACTGATAATGAACTTCCCAATTTCCATAAACTATTCAAGAAATCTTTTCATTCCAGCAACTTCAGCTGACTACGTTGGCAATAAATGCCATCAATTGTGAGACTTCTCATCCTTCATTCAACATGTCTTCCTTGGGAATTGAGGTCTGTGCTCCTTCTCAAATCTGTGCATACTGGTACCTGCTCTAACAATAGAATGCATCAGAAGTGCAGCTAGGAGACTTCTAATAGAAGACTCCAGAGTTTTGGAAACTCTTACTCCTCCAGTCCTGGGAACTCTGAGGTCCCATAGCTCTGAGACTATTCTAAGAGGTGCACACAGTTTTTAAAGGAATCATACCACACTGAATTTAATGAGAAAGCAAAGGTACAAAAGGGAAGTAAGTTCTTAGATTTCCCATGTTCTCTGGGCAGAAGGCAGGTAGGGAAACTACTCAGTTTATAAACAAGAGCTGCTTTAATGGAAAAGGAAGAATCACTTAGAGGGCAGAGTCAAGAGCTCTGGAAAGTCACTGCTAAAGAGAGGATGGAGCTCTAGGTAGGGAATTGACAATATTGGCTGGCTGGGTACAAGACTGCCATGGCCATGGACTATGCTGCGGCTTTTAGTTTCCCTTCTTTCTCTATGCTCATTCTTCCTTGCCTGTCCCATCATTATGAGTTATGTCTATTGGGTAAATTTATAGCTGTTCTCCTTCTCTGTGTTCAGAATCAAAGCCAAGTATTCACTGGTACTAGGTATGCACACTACCAGTGAGCTACACCCCTAACTGACTACTCCTTCATGATAGATTTTCAGATCAAGAGACCCACAGTCAAGATACTGAACATGACAAGCTTCATTTGCACTGGATGATCATGTTTTCATATTCAGTGTTCAATGTCTAAACTCTGATGGGCACAGGACACCCACACTATTTTTATCTCTGCTTCATGGTAGTTTTCCTTCTATCAGGACTCTGGGTGTTTTTCCACCAACAGCACACAGCTCTCTCTCTCCTATATATTTGCATCAGTGATTCTGTGTCAGGGTCAGCTCATTTCTGTTGAGGTGGTTGCTTGCTTAGTCAGTGGAAGAAGTTGGGTCCATGGGGTTTTAGAAATGCAACAGTGCCAGCTTTTCTGCTTTTCTTGATGACAGTCTCTCTCTGGAGTGGTACCCTCCTCCGTCCCAGCCTGGGAGAAAAGGAGGTACAGCAGATGGCAAGACCATTCTGAGTGTCTGTTTCATGACCCTGCACAGTCTCCCTTCTAGAATTTTGTTTCTGTAGAGGTGTTTCTGAACACTGTCTTTGTTTGCAATTCCAGTGGGATTGGCTTTTCAGTTATCTGATGGGATAGCTTGTCCTTGAGGAGACATTTGGTTTGACAAATGTGCATAGTTAAGTTGGTTTTATTCAACTGACTTGTTCAGTATTTAGTTGAGAGCTGCCTATTCTGCACCAGGCTGAGTAACAGGCTTTGCCTTAATGAAGAAAGAGGTGGTTTGATCTTTAAGTTACATGATAGAAAAAAATTTTAAAAACCTCTTTAAAGGCTTGGCTCAATTTCTATTTGAGTTGTGTTTTATAGTTGTAGAGATCAATTGACATGAAAGGGGAATAAATGACATAGATTTATAAAATAAAATTTGTGTTTCTTAACTCAGAATTCCCACCTGTCATTTACTAATTCAATAAATGTCTGCTGTATAACCCATCCAGTACCTAGCACATTGGGATGGTTAATACTGTTGACTTGAAAGTATCTAAAGTTACCTAGAAAACACATTTTGGGAAGTGTCTGAGAAAGTTTCTAGATTAGGTTTGTTGAGGTGGAAAGTCCCTCCTATCTGTGTGTAGTACCTTCCATGGCTAGGGTTCCAGACTGACTAGGAGACAGTGAGCTGAAGCCCATCTGTCTATGCTTCCTGATCGTACGTGCAGTGAGACCAGTTGCTGCATGCTCCTGCCGCCATGAATGCTCCACCGTGATGGACTGTAACCCCAAACTATGAGTCAAACTAAACCTTTTCTCTCTTAAATGGCTTTGGCCAGTTATTTTGTTCCCAAAATGAGAAAAGGAACCCAAATGCATCATAGAAGCTCAGTTGACCTTAGCTAAGTGAATGTCAGCATTTGACGATAATAGCTGCTTCTATTTCCTGTAAGCTTTGACTTTAAGTCCTAGCCAGACAGGGTTCTATTGTTTCTTTAAACTGCCTCTTGGGAGGCTTTCTAGTAGGAGTAGGGTCAGGACCAGCTTCCCATGCTGTTGTTATAGAGATCAGCCAGAGGGGTGTCGAGGGCCATGGTTCTCTGTGGTGGGGTGTGGGATACAGCTGCACAGCCAAGACAGGTCTGAATAAGAGACACTTTAAGCAGATCTTTTTTGGTATTCCCTATTTCTTTAGCTAGAGAGTTGACTCAGGAGGGGTGATGATGGCTAAGAACCTCCCTCCTGAACTGCCCTGGTGATACTGGTCAATCTTAGGGCTAGGCTAGGGTGAGCTGCAGAGGAGTAGATGCTGAATGGGAGAATTCCCTCACTGAGGTGATCAATCGACCTACCCACTCCCCACCCATCCTAGCGCCTCTGGATTTAGGTGTAGTAGGTAGAAGAAAGGAGGCAAGGAAGAGACAGAGGACGGGTACTGGAAAAGAAAATGTGATTGGTGTTCTCTCCAAGGCAGGTAGATTCAGGTAATGAAGAAATTGGTTAAGCCCTTTACCCCTCAAAGTTCTGAATGAACTTTGGCCTTAAGATGACCCTTTCTTTTAGTTCTGAGAGCTACAAATCCTTCTAAAGATCCCTTGTGCTGTGGATGGATGGTCTTTGTCTAAGTGCAGAGGCTCATTCTGGTGTCTAACAGTCCTACATCTTTATAGAAAAGTTCTAGGATGCTTTAATTTCGCAAAGGAGTGTTACACAATATATCCTGTACTGTGTTCTGGGTTCACTCTGTAGCTATGAATCCTTCCCAACATCCCCACTTTGACCTCATTACTTGCTCTTTACTCTGCCCTCTGTGCATGCATAGTGGCACCCCCTGACTTAAATGTATCTCATGTAGAAATCAGCCCTATAGTTGGCTTTCCTTTTATCAAAGGAGATTCCCTGTCATTTTTCACCTGCTTTATGCCATTTTCAGGATCCTAACGTGTCCTTTTGATCCCTGGAAGGTGGTTTGTCCTCAGAAAATGCAAAAAGCTTCTTGGCAACTTACCATGGTTTCTCTGAGATTTCTCTGGGCCAGGATGCTGGGGAAATAAGAAGCTAATACATCTTCCTGGGAATGTGGACATACAGCTTGAGTTCTTGGTGCAGACCAGAGACCCTCAGAGGTCCCTACAGCTGAGAGACCTTGGCAGACTATATGCTCATTCCTTTCTGCTTGTTTGATAGATGTGAGTCAAGGAATCTCTGTATAAGGCTAGAAGGACCAGGCTGTCACTATTGTCCTCAAGTCCAGACTCTAATGTTATGGCTACGTGTTACAAATGCAGTTTTTGAGCCATTTGTCACAAGGTTGGAAGAGCACATTCGCTATTTGATACTAAAAGTGTGTCCCTTCTTTGGATGATAGTTTTTGAAAATTAAGCATTTAAAATCTGCTATGGTTTTATAAGTATGGTATTAGCATTTCTTTGTTTTGAACATTCTGGGTTCTACAAGTAAAATAAAATACAAGCAAATAAACCAAGAGATACAATATAGATTTCTTTTATTTCTGAAATACCTTTTTAAATAGCAATATTTCTGTGTTGAGAAAGTTGAGGGCAGCATTGTGTCCCTCAGACAGAAGTGTTGTTGGCCTGCCCGCCTCTGCAGTCATACTGAAAGCAAACCCAGGAGGCTCCAAATGAGACTTGCTGAGCACAGAGTTGGCGCACAAGCTAAAATGATAGGTACTCTGATACAATTTGGCTGTTATTGTGGCAGTCCTGTTAGAGATTTCTGGACATGAAATTTGAGCTGGGGTACACAGAAAGAAGTAGTCAGTTTGTACTGCCTGGGTCTGGCTGTAGAACAGAGAAACAAGGACTCATTGGCCACTCACCCAGGCAGTCTCATCCCTGTTGTCTTGGCCAGGGGCATCATGCTTTACACGGCTGCTTTGTAACCTTGTTTCTTTGATTCCTTTTCAAGTTATGCAAGCTGCACAAACCTATCCTTACAAAACCAAATGCACACTTTGCCTTATATTTGAAAAAAAATGGCTGACAGAAGAGGCAGGATGGTAAATGATCTTGCTCTCTCAGTGTGGCCTGAGTAGAAATAAACAAAACCATACAAGTTTGTGCATTGACAGACTTACTGCTGTAATAAATACTGTCAGGCAGAGTCAGCCCCATGATACCCTATTATTGATGCTCCCCCAAGAGAAAAAAGTCTTTGTGCCAACAGTGTATCACTATCTGTGATGCCAAGAGAGAATCGAGAAGAAAATCATGCCTGAGTATCCTTAAAAGAGGGAATGTGAACTTTTTACAGAAATTGTCCTTTTCTTTTTTGGCCAAGGCTGGAATGACACCAATGTCTTTCTATGGAGTTGACATTGATGATTCCCCCTTCCACTGTGGTAGGAGCTTCCTTGGGGCAGTGGCTGAGTCCAATTCTTTATCCCCTTAGTTACAACTCCCAGAACTTGGTAAGCATTCACTCCCTATTTTTGGATTGAGCAAGTGACTGTATTAGTTACTTAGGGCACAAAGTATGTTGGCTCATGGTTAAGAGGTGTTTGGTGTTTCAGTCCATCGCAGCAAGACAAACCGTGGCCTAGCTGCTCAGTCTAGAGGAGTAGGAGCTGGGGGTGGCAGCTGTTCACACAGCTCTAGACTAGGAATCAGAGAGGGGACCAAACCAGGGGCTGAGCTGTAATGCCCAATAACTTGATTCTATTTCTACCAGCTAGGTCTCACTCTGGCCTCTCTCCACATGTGTATATATCACACACACACACACACACACACACACACACACACATATATATATATATATATATATATATATATATATATATATATATATATCTCCTTTAGAAGTTAGAATACACATATGATTGAGAACTTACAGTATTTGAGCCTGGGATACTTCATTTAATATGGCATTTTCCAGTTCTACCCGTTGCCACATTCTACACAGCTTGGTCCTGGAAACTTGACTAGGTTGATGAGGGAATGAAGAAAGGACAGACACACCTCTAGAAAAGCTGGCATGGGATGGGGTGCACTTACTCTGATGGAGCAGAAGCTGCTGTACAGCAAACTGGAAACTCAGTGCCTTCATTATGTAGACTATGCATATGGGGGAGGCATTAGATAGACTCTGTGGTAGGTCTCTGTAAGGTAAGCAGTCTCAGGCTATTGGCCTCTGGGAGGAGGAAGCTGTGGTTTCTGGTTTTTTGCACGCACAGGTCAACATTTGGACTCAGACCAGAGTTTTCACCATCCCTCTGAGCCTGACCCATTTGGGAAGGCTTTGTCATAGCTATGGATCTGAAACACTGGGTCCTTGACATGGCTGTATGCATATCAGCAATGCGTATTCACCCCGGCCTTCATCCACTCTTTATATATTCACCCAGGCCTTCATCTACCCCTTAAATATTCACTCAGGGCTTCATTGGCCCCACACAATCCACTTCCCTGCAGATTTCATAATTTTGGTTTTTCTTTATGGGTGAATGAAGAACCAAAAATGCTGAGACTGCTAAAGGAGAAAAGGGAGCGTAGGGAACCCCCTCCAGGCTGAGTAAAGGAACCTTATCAGTCCAGGAATTACTCCAAAGGACTAACAGACAGGAACACAGAAAATTCAAAAATGTCCACACAGAAGAAGAAACTATTAACTGAGCAAATAAATAGTGCACAGAATGGAAGAAAAATCTTGGTTAGCTATACTTCAAACAAGAGATTAACATCTGTCTTATAGAAATAACGTCAGAAACTAAACACCCTGATTTTCCCAAACTGCATATCAGGAAGTTAGTAAATGAACTAAACAAACAGATCTCAGAAGCACAAGTGACCAATAAATACATTTTGAAAGTGTTCAGCATTCTCAGCCACCAGCAAAATGTAAATTAAAACCACATTGAGGTCTCATCTCACTCCAATCAAGAAACTAAAGCTTAGTCCTACCTCAACTTAATATGCCATGCTTTGTTGACACTGTGGGAGGCCTGCCTCTTTCTGAACAGAAACAGAGGAGGAGTGGATGGGAGGTGCACAGAGGGGAGGGGGTGGTGGGGAGGGGATGGGAGGAGAGGAGGGAGGGGAAACTGTAATCTGGGTGTAAGATAAATGAATACATTTAATTGATAAAAAGGAGAATTCTAATATAAAAAGTTAAAGGACAACAAATGCTGAGGATGCTGGGAAAATGAACCCTAATTCACTGGAGATGGGAGAGTAAACTGGTCCATCCATTATGGAAGTCAGTGTGAAGGCTGTTCAAAAACAGAACAAAACAAAACAAACAAAAATCCCTTAAAGATATCACATGTGCTGCATTATCCCTTCTAGTTTTATTTTTTAGTTGTATTGGAAGGGGTGTTAGAGTACGGATTTTTCACACACCTTCCTTCTGGTGAAACTTTCCCACTGCCTTCCCCCATCCTCACTGCCCCTCCCTCTTCAGGCCTTTCTTTTAAAGATGTTTACTAGCTCCTGTGCTTTTCTTTCATTGAAAACTCTTCCTTTTCTTTTCTTTCTTTTTTTGGAGACCATTTTTAGTTTTGATGTTTCCCTCTTTAACTCTTATATTTTCAAAGATAGCTATCATTTAATTTAATCAGCATTCAAGAATAAGAAAAACATATCCTGGTACTTGTTACAACAAAACATATAATGAGCAGTCAAAATCACAAATGGCATTTGAGTCTAAAGAGGATTCCAATTGTTCTCTAAGTGGGGAGCCTCAAACTCAATGGGTTAAAAAGACTTTTCAGGAAATAGGTGTAAATGTAACTAAATCTTTAAATGTTAATGTTCTTCCCAGTTGACTGGACCAAAATGATCACATAAGTTTTGGTGAGACAATTGATCATAAGTAGTTAATTGTTATTAAATTAGCAAGGCCGAGGGTAATAGTACAGTTTTTCCTTTCTTTTCTTTTTAGAGATTTATTTAAAAGATACATAAAAGACCTGTGAGATTAAAAAAAATAAAAGAAAATTTTTTTTGCCTTGCCCATTCTTCAGTTCATTGGTTTATTTTCTTAATGTTTAGCTTGGGCAGGGTTAGGGTTGGGGTTATATATTCTAGATGTGAATCCTGCCAAATGAATAGCTGGCCAAGGCGTTCTCTGATTCTGTGGGCTACTTCTTCACCAGTTCGATGCTTTCCTCTGCTGTACAAACGATTTTTAGTTTCACAAGATCCCATTTGTTAAATGCTGGTCTTGTTCCTTGTGCAGCCATTAGGGTTGTGTCCTGAAAATCCTTTCCTGTGAGTGTAAGTGGGAGGCATCCCCCACATTTTCATCTGGCACTTTCAGGGCTGTGTTGAGGCCTTTGATCCATATTGAGTTGAGTTTCCACAGGCCAAGAAATAGAGATCTGGTTTCATTTTATCCATGGTAAAATTCTGTTTTTCTTTTCCTCTTCTTTTTTTTTTAATGGACAAAGCTGGGAGGTGGAGGGTCTGCGGGGAGGTGGGGTGGGAAAGAAGGGTGGTATGATCGTAATATATGGTATGCATGTGTGAATTTTTCAAAGAATAATTGTTTAGAAACTGTCAACTACTACTTGCTTCAGCAGTTTGAGTCACAAACATTAGTTACAATGAATTCTTTCCCCTTGATATCCAATCCTTGATGAGGTTTTAAATTGGCAATTGCTAATGGGCTCGAAGCTTGTTTTTTCTTTTTAAATGTACATTTTAGGAATATTTATGGACTGCATACCTGTTTTAATAATTTGAGTGCTTTATACTTTTTTTTTTTTTTTTTTTTTTTTGGTGTTTTCGAGACAGGGTTTCTCTGTGTAGCTTTGCGCCTTTCCTGGAACTCACTTGGTAGTCCAGGCTGGCCTCGAACTCACAGAGATCCGCCTGGCTCTGCCTCCCGAGTGCTGGGATTAAAGGCGTGCGCCACCACCGCCTGGCGCTTTATACTTTTTAAATAATTAGGGATGTATAAAAAGGTTTAGTTTGGGCACATTAATTTTATTCCATGCTTACATATAGGTCTAGTGCTTCAAATTGCCTCTAAAGTAATGTTTTTTAAATTTTCTGATAAAATTCACATCACCTGCAATAAATCAGAGATTTCAATTCTTAGAAACTAAAAATAGATCTACCGTATGACTCAGTTATGTCACTCCTGGGCATGGGCTCAAAAAACCTCTCGTTCTACTCCAGAGACGCTTGCACCTCAGCCATGTTTGTTATAGCTGTCTTCACAGTAGCAAGGAGATGGCATCAGCTGAGATTTCTATCAGCACATGAATGGACAAGGAAAATGTGGTACCTGCAACTCCCTTTTCATGACACTAATCTCTAACAATGATGGCCAGGGGCTGCAGAGATGGCTCAGTAATTAAGACCACTTACCTGCTCTTGCAGAGGAACCAGGTTTGGTTCCCAGCACCCATATCAGGGAGCTCACAGCTACCATTACTTCCAACTCCAGGGGATCTGGCTCAGACTTCCTCTTCTGGTCTTTGTGGGCACCAGGCATGCACATGGTTCACAAACATACATGAAGACACTCACACAAAATAAAAATAAATAATGGTAGCCAATTTAGCTGCAACTTCCTTTCCTTTGTAGCCAGAAGTTTGCTCCAGTCCTGCGGATTCTCTCCCACCTGTGTGCCACAGCCACTTGGTCCCAAACAAACACACACAGGATTATATTATTTTTAAACTATGGCCATGGCTGGCTTCTTGCTAGCTAGCTCTTATATCTTAAATTAACCCATTTATATACATCTATACTTTGCCATGTGACTTGTGGCTTACCGATATCTTTACATCTTGCTTCTCCTGGCAGCAGCTAGCAGTGTCTGCCTTGCCTCTCCTTTCTCTTCCTGTCTATTTGTTTGGATTTTCCGCCTGCCTCTAAGCTGCCTTGCCATAGGCTAAACAGCTTTATTTATCAACCAATCAGAGCAACACATATTCACAGCATACAGAAAGACATCCATAGCATTTCCTCTAAGACTTTAAATGCATCCATGCCCCTTTCTTGGCTAATGTATAATCTTCAAGATCTCTTGGTCTCACTTTAAACCCAGCTGAATTCAACCAACAATAGCCATGCCAAAGGTTAAATGCTCAGCTATCTTGAATTTCCTTCACCACATTAATTAGTCCTTTGCTTTTTTTTTTTTTTTGGTTTTTCAAGACAGGGTTTCTCTGTGTAGCTTTGTGCCTTTCCTGGAACTCACTTGGTAGCCCAGGCTGGCCTCGAACTCACAGAGATTCGCCTGCCTCTGCCTCCCGAGTGCTGGGATTAAAGGCGTGTGCCACCACCACCTGGCTGTCCTTTGCTTTTTAATTCATTCAACCTTGATCAAAATTCCAGGCTCTGTGTAGGATGTAGAGAAATTCTTTGCTAGAATGTAACATGGGTCATCTATAGTTAATTCCTAATAGTCCTTCACAGGGTGCCTTTTTTTTTTTTCAAGGTTTTTTTTTTTTTTTTTTTTTTTTTTTAATGATGGGAACAAAAATATACCTAAAAGCGAAGCTTCTGGAAAAACCATTTGTTCTTCCCTGTCTTGTATCTTTCCTCAAACTTGACCTTGGCCTCCCGCCTGGCCTTGCATTTCAGGGCTGGGTCTCTAAAGACATCCTTGTTGACAACTGTTTTGTCCAAGGGGATGTCCACAGAGTACCTTGTGGGCATGAGGTGATTGTAGTTATAAACTTTCACAAAGGACTTGATCTTTGACCTCTTGGCGATTTTCTTCTTGCCCATGGCAGCTGTCACTTTTCGGGGATAGCGGTCAATTCCAGCCACCAGGGCATGGCTGTAAGGGCGGTCTGAGGTGCCATCGTCAATGTTCTTCACGATGACAGCTTTGCGTACCGAGTAGCGTCCGGCCAGGACCAGCACCACTTTCCCGGGTTTCATGAACTTGCCCATTTCGACAGCAAGGAGCAGGTACCCAGCAGAAAGGCCACAGGGTGCCTTTTATGTTTACATTTTGATAAGCATTCTGGTATTCTGAACTCCCCCCAGAATCACTAGGTAGGATTTATTGTCAGATTCTCTACCCACATTGCCAAATTCTTTGAAATTCTTTTCACAGACCAGTCTCAAATATGTAAGAACCGCACAGTCAGGCCTAGTCAGAGCAATAAGAACACTCTTCTACCACTCCCTGTATTTAATAGTTAATTTTGTTTTACTAAGTCCATAACACCCAACATATTCGACTTAGAAGGAAGCTATGTTTTGGCTCACTGTTATTATAGAGTTTTCTGTTTATCATAGCAGACAAGGTATGGTGGGGTGGCTCCATCTGTATTATGGCTATGGGCCAGGAAGCAAAGTCTGAGTTACAGCCTTCAAAAGCTTACCCCCTAGTGACCTAATTCTACCAGCTAGACTCCATTTGTAAAGGTTCCAGAGCCTCCCCAAATAGACTGCTACCAGATGGGAGCAGTCATTGAAAGCATAGATCTGTGGGGGTCATTTTAGATTCAAACTGTAACAATGGTCAAATAGAAGAAAGGACTATATGCTCATCATTCACAAATAAAGGGAGAATTACCCACTAAGACCCAGCAGGTTTCTCTTCACTCCCATAGATGGGTCTTTATGTCAACCTCTACTAGATGCTGTTGATGTAGTTTTTGTGTTTGTTGAGTGGATGTGAAGCTGTGACCAATGGTGTCAGTCAGCCTGCCTAGAAGCCAATGGTCAACATGCATTGTGGTTCTTTTGAAGTGTAGAACCAATGGCTTCATTAGTCATGGGTGTTTGTTTCAGGAGCTCATTTGTTTCTGCAGGACACTTGAGAATTTACTGTGTGCCAAGAACTCTTCTAACCACTCTAGTTACAACTGCTTATTGAATCTTTCTTGTGTTTTTATGAGGCCAAGTCTAATGTTACGTTTAGTTATACAGATGAAATGGAAAGATTTGTCCCAGATGACATGTTTTTCCATCTGGCAGAGCTAAGGTTTGAAACAATACTTTTATGGTGTTCAAACCTTTGGTTGAACTAGAAAAACCTCTGTAAGCTGAAAAGTCTAAGATATTCCCATGTAGCAAAGATGGTGAGTGAATGAGTTGCTTGTCACATGATATATAGTCCTGAGAGAGCAGAGGTTCTGGAGATCTGTTCATTCACTGGACTTAGTGAGTCAAGTGAAAATCATAGAGATCCTTCTGGAATAGACCACTTTGGTTAATTACATGAAACTCTTGGATGACACAATGAAGTAGAAACTTAAAAGGGCTCACCAATAAAACCTCAGGTCACAGAAAGACCATCGTGCAGTATTCTATCAGGAAGGGTTTTTGGGGGCGGGGCAAGAATCAGTCTGTTCTGTTTCCCAGACATTTGGATTTCATAGGCCAAATAAAAAAAATTGGGCTGAGTGAATTGACAATTTTTGTTTACCAACCAGCAATTAACTATCCTTTCTAAAAGGAAAGATGCTTAAAATTACAAACTATTAGAACAGAGATGCAGAATAAGAGTTGGTTTCTCTTAAGAAAAGGCAGTTGGTGAGAGGTGAGCACTACACTCATCTGTGGGGATAAGCGACTTCTCTGCAACAGGTGAGACCATAGAAGAAAAACTTCAGTCTGTCAAAATGCAGGTAACAAGGAGATAAACAGTTTAAGAGAGGGAATATATAGGGTGTGGTGACCTCAGGGCAAGATCCTACACAGCTGTTTCCAAATTGTGAAAAAGAACTAAAGAAAAACTTAGAGCTGGATATGGTGGGGCATACCTTCAATCCCAGCACTGCGAAAGCAGAGGCTGGCAGATCTCTGAGTTTGAGGTTAGCCTGGTCTATAGAGCAAGTTTCAGGACAGCCAAATTTAGGCAGCAAAGGACAGAAAGCTGATGAAGATGTAATTGAAAGAAGGGGGCCATGCTCCTTGCCAGCCCCAGTAAGCAGCAGAACTTGGAAGCTTTGGCCACTCAATTCTGGATTTCGAGTTAAGAACAGAAGGCATGGTTATGGAATTTGCCTCTGAGCCTAAAGAAAGCTGCTGAGGACAGGCATATGTCAGGGGTGTCCCTGAACGGAAGCCTACCTAGTAGAGAGGCCATTGTGTGAAGCTGTGAAATTGAAGCCTGGATTGCTTGGGAGAACTCAAAATGTTAGAGATGCCAGAGTCATGAGATACCTGCCAAGGAAAGCTGCTAACAGGGAGTGGAACCAGCCCAAGAGAAAGAAGAGTGTTGCAGTCAGCAAAGCTGAAAGGAGTTGGAGATCTGGAGTGTGTTTTGACATCAGACATGGAGATGCAGAGTTTGGAGTTTTCCCAATTAGTTTTTGGTCTTGTTTTTGTCCAGTATTTCCTCACTATGCTCCCTTTCTGCTTTTTGGAATGGTAACATATATCGTGTGCCATTATATGTTGGAAGATTGTAATCTGCTTTTTTATTTTGATTTCATAGGGCATTACAGTTAAGAGATCGCATGAATCTCAGAAAAGAGTTTGAACTTTGGATTTTGAAACAAGTTTATTGGTGGAAGTATTAAGGCAACTCCACGTAGTTAAAAGGGAGGTTTATTTTGTGGGGTAACTTACAAGTAAAGGGATAGATTACAGGGTCTGGGAAAGGTGTAGCGCAGTCCAACAGTGTTCTCTGGAGAACTCTGCTCGGTCTACCTCCAGTGTTCAGGATCCAGGAACCAAGAGAGCTGGCACATCCAGATCTCGGGTCTTAAGGGCTCTTCTCTCGACCCTGCCTTGTAGGTGTGACAGTTACCAGAAACCTCAATGGGGGTAGTACTTCCAGGGCAAAGCTGGAACAGCTACCCACTACACAAGTTTGGGACTGTTATGGGGACTTTTGAAGTTGGACTAAATGCACTTTTGCATCATGATATGGCTACAAGCCTTTGGGGTCCAGGGAGTAGAATGTGGTGGTTTGAAAGAAAATGGCCCCCAAAGGAAGTGGCACTATGAGGAAGTGTGACTTTCTTAGAGTGGGTATGGCATTGTTGGAGGAAGTGTGTAGCTATGGGGATGAGCTTTGAAGTTTCTTTTTTTTTTTTTGGTTTTTCGAGACAGGGTTTCTCTGTGTAGCTTTGTGCCTTTTCTGGAACTCACTTGGTAGCCCAGGCTGGCCTCGAACTCACAGAGATCCGCCTGGCTCTGCCTCCCGAGTGCTGGGATTAAAGGCGTGCGCCACCACCGCCCGGCGCTTTGAAGTTTCTTATACTAAGGATACCACCCAGTGGTATCCTTAGTATAAGAAACTGCTACATTTTGCAGTTGAGACTGCAAAATGTAGCAGTCTCAGCTCCATCAGCATTCTGCCTGTATACCTCTATGCTTCCCATCATGAGAATAAAGGACTGAACCTCTGAAACTGTAAGCTGCCACCTCAATGAAATGTTTTCTTTATAAGAGTCTTTATGTGGTCATGGTGTCTCTTCGAAGCAATAAAAACCCAAACTGAGACAGCGAGCCACCTTCCACCTCTCCCCTTGAAGGTGTGCACTAATTCAGAAACCACGAGCTAAGGTACTCTTTGCTCACTTACGGTCTTCTGTATTTTTAAAAAAACACACAAACCTGTTCCCAGAACGCCACAGAACGTGTTTGATTCAGACATGTCTGTGGTGCTCTGAACAAGTAGACCTTAGAAGACAGTTTGAATATCCATAGAAAATCCAGTTTCACAGAGCGATGCTGTGGAAATGGGTCCCGGGTTTCACAGCTCAGGTTGCTTACCATGGAGTGTTCTTAGTGATCTGAGAGACATGTTACTGCTTGGTCTAGGACTCAGGCTATTGTCTTTGTCTTGAAGGCATGTGGAGCTAGACTCTGGGAAGCCTTGAGGCATGTGGGGAAAGTTGGAAGATGCTTGATTACAGCCTGCTGACCTAGCATGACAGGTAGAATTTATCTGAGACACCACGGGTTGGGGGCTTGTTTTGTTTAAATCGACTAATGTCTCGGTATCTAGGCTGAATAGTCTCCCTCCATGACACTGAACCAAGGTTCTGAAAAGCTGACTATGGGCTAACGCTATTGTCATTATCATTCTGGTTCTTTTCGGCCATTTCCCATGCTCACTATAGTTTAGACACACACATGCCAGGTCCCAGGGGCAGGTCTCTGCAGGTGCAGCTTTGTCTAGGTGCTGTGCATAGGTACTTCCATCTGTCTTAGTTAGGGTTTCTATTGCTGTGCTGAAACACATGACCATAAAGCATTTTGGGGAGGAAAGAGTTTATTTGGCTTACACTTCAGCATTGCTGTTCATCACTGAAGGAAGTCAGGATAAGAACTCAAACAACGCAGAATGCTGGAGGCAGGAGCTGTTGCCGAGGCCATAGAGGGGAGCTGCTTACTGGCTTGCTTCCCATGGCTTGTTCAGCCCACCTTCTTATAGAGCCCAGGACCACAGCCCAGGGATGGCACCACCCACAATGGCCTGGGCCCTCTCCCATTGATCACTAATTGAGAAAAGGCCTTACAGCCGGACCTCAGAGGCATTTCTTTAACTGAGGCTCCTTCCTCCCTGATGACTCTAGTTTGTGTTAAGTTGACACAAAACCAGCCAGTGCACTGTAGTGGGTAGCCATTCCAGCTTTGATCTGGAAGTTCCAACCCCCACTGAGACTTCGGCAACTGTCACGCCTACAAGGCGGGGCCAAGGGAGGCGCCTGGAGACCCGAGATCTGGATGGGCCAGTGCTCACTCTGTTCCGGGACCCTGAACAGTGGAGGTGGGACCCTGAACAGTGGAGGTGGACCGAGCAGAGCTCCAAAGAACACCGCTGGACTGCGATACACCTTCCCCAGACCCCGCGACCTACCTATCCCTTAATTTGTAAGTTACACCATTAAATAAATCTCCTTTTAACTATGTGGAGTGGCCTTAATAATTTCACCAATAGTGCACCATCCGTACCTGAACAGACTTGGTACCCAGCCACTAAGAAGGCCGAAGGGTCCACACAGCATGGTCTCTTTAGGCTTCCTTCCCCTCAGCTCTGGTCCACTGCTGTCATGTGACATTACCATTGTGTCTGTTTGTGGACCTTCTGGTGGTAGAAGAGAACAGGAAGTCCAGAATTTAAATGGGATTCCTCAATCTGTACATTTTATCATTCAAAAAAATACATGTATATAAAAACTACAAAGCATTGTATGAGTCAACACAATAAAATGCAATGTGGGAGTGACTTGGCCTCTTGCCAAGTGAGTTCAGATTCACAGCAAATAGAGGTTCATAACCCTCAATGCTGGGGTAGGGTATATGGGAGACAGACAGATCCCCAGAGCTGTTTGACCAACCAATCTAGCTGATTGGTGCACTTTCTGGTTCAGTGAGAAGTCTGTCTTCAAAAAAAAAATATGCACAGTAATAGAGGGAGATACTAGATAGTGACCTCTGACCTCTTCATGTGCACACAAAAATATATTACACACACACACACACACACACACACACACACACACACACACACACACCAAAGAAACATGTTATCTTTAATGTACTATGATCCCCCCAGCCATACCAACTGTGCCTAAAAGAGAGGCATGTGGCTAAAACTCAGTGACCCTGAGAGTAACTGTTTTCCATACGTCTTTAATTTTCTAACTCATACATAATAAATGTGTGTTTCCTTTAAATCAGAAGTAAGGGCCAGTGGGATGGCTCTGTTTATTAAGGAGGATGATGCTCTGAGTTTGATCCCTGGGACCCACACTGTGGAGAGAGAGAACTAACTCCAGCAAGTTGTCCTCTGACTTCCCCAGGTACACTACAACATTTACCTTGATAAATAAATAAATGTAAATAAATTATTCAGAAAGAAGCCAAAATGCTCACTTATGGCTATCCCACTTTGGGGAACACATTCAAAGGTGATGACTAAATTATAGAAAGAGTTCTCTGCACAGAGTTAGTCTGATAGTTTGATTTGTGTTTTGAAAACTAGAAAAATATCAACAATTGGTCATTAGGTGAGTGAAATGTGGATTATTAATACAACGGAATGCTTGGCAGTCATTGTTCTAACGGCAAAGCCAGTACAGTAGAATAGAAAGTGAAAACCAGAACGTGGAGTTGCTTAGCACTGGGATTTGATTTGAGCTCAGAGACACCATGTGCACAGGGAAGATGCGTAGGAAAAAGGGAGCTTGTGGTTGACTGTCAGCTTCTTAGGCAACCTTGGTGTGTCTATCCTGACTTTATCTTTTCTAGAATTTCCTTAGTGAGTTTGTGTAGGAAGGAAAACTGCCTTAGCTGCCTCTGGACACTCACTGATACACACTTTGTTTCCTAATGAGGCGAGGACGCTTTATTCCATAGAGATATACTTCCCATATTCACTTGGCTGCCATGGTGCACAATGGTTAATTCATTGTTTGATCAAAGCAATCCTATTAGTTATGGGATTTGATTAATTTCTCTCTTATGCTTTCAAAATGTACATGTAGTTAATTTCATTTTAATACTTATTTTAGAGGGCTATTTTATCACAAACTGCAAGGGCTCTTTAGAAGTAGGCAATATCAGTTTTAATAAATAATGCATATGTAACCCACTTTACACTTTAAAGCAATAGGGTTGTGTTAGATGTATGTATTCATACATAAATATATGTATACATACATACATACACATATACAACTTAGATGTATGTATACAAACAAATCTTTGACCTAGAAATTTTTGGTAATCTAAAACTGTTGGCTTCCCCTTCTGTAATTCTTCCATTTTTAGTGTCTTAGGCCTTTACCCATAATAATCATAGAAGGTATTAATGAAAGTCTTCAAATCTATTCAGTGCTTAAGGTAAGCTTTCAAAAACTGTCTGCAGAATCTAATTCTGAATAAATATACAAACTCAAAATTTTCTTTGCTTTTGACCAAAATGAGAGCAACTCAGTGTGGAAACATTTTATTACGTGCTGATTACATTATTTAATTTGAAGTCAGAAATGCTTTTTTTATGTATAAAGACTCTGGAAATAAATTGGCAATTAACAGTCAGTATATTTGGAAATCTCAAAGCCTGGTGTTTATGGAGAGAGACCTGGAAGAGGCATGTTTCATGGAGGGACTGGGTTTCCCCTGGCTTCCTGAGGACGTCAAGCAAGATCACCAAATGGATTTCTCTTCTGAGGCTCTGACTGGAAGGGGCTTCAATTTTCAGTCTCAGTTGAAACCAGTTTTCTCTTTAGTGAGGCAGGCTTGTGTCTCAGTCTAATGGAGTGCCCATCTGTGTGATTTAGTGCCTGCCTTCTTGCTGTGGGCTTACCCCTCAGAGTGGCCAACGGTGATGGATCTATTAACACATGAGGCTGGTGGATCTCATCCATTCTCACAGGAAGACCATTGTCATTGGCTACAAGGCTGGCCTGGCCTCAACTCCCCTTTGGATGGAACAGCCACCATTAAACATTAGAGGGACTGACTGCTGCTTCATCCCAGGACTTAACAGGAGGAGCACAGGATGCCACAAGAGCAGTGGCACAGTACCAGCTTAAGTACATGGTAGCTCTATGACATAGAGAATACTGTAAGACCTCTCTGAACACAGTAATGTTTGATCTGAGAACATGAGAGCGCTGGAGAAATTCCACCTGGATATTTCCCAACTGTCACTGCTTCGCCATGCTGGGGGCCCTGGTTTGTCCTCACAGACCCACCTTGCTATTTTGCAAAGAGCATCTCTCTTCTTTCTTTTTCCTTGTCTCTTGCTCTGACATGTTGATGCACAGGACCTGACATCTCGGGTGATAATGCTGATTCTCTGGGCACAGTGATTTTAAAGACAGCCCATCAGCCTTTGTCTGTCACCTATTGCTGCCTGACAAGCCGTTGGAGACCTAGTAGCTCCATCCAGCCATGATATTGTGGTTATGATTCTGTGAGTCACTTAGGTGGTTCATGCTTTGGTTTCAACTGTTTTTCTTCATGCTGCCTCCATGGCTGCAGTGAGGAAAGGGGCAGGCTGGGGCACCTGGGAAGTCTTTACTGATTTATCTAAGAGTCTTATCTAGGATCTCATCATGCAGGGGGACACAGTCCCTAAGGGCAGACATGGATACTCAAGGCATCTACGCTTAGAGTTGGGTGTCCAACATTACTTCTACTGTGCCTCAATCGAAATATATCAGAGTGCCAGTCAAGTTTTAAAACAAAGTAGGGTATATTTTACCTCTCGATGAGGGATAGCAATATCACATTGCAAATTTAACATATCCGGGGACAGAAGGAATGACCAAAATCTTTTCCAATACTGAATCCCTCAGCAGCTATCTCCCCAGCTTGTGGAAGGAATATACTGCTGTTGTGGGATGGTCTGTATGTCAAGTGTGTTGTTGATTGGTCAATAAATAAATCACTGATTGGCCTGTGGCCAGGCAGGAAGTATAGGCAGGACAAGGAGGAGAATAGAGCTGGGAAGTGGAAGGCTGAGTCAGAGAGACACTGCCAGCCGCCATGATGAGAAACAGCATGTAAAGATGCCGGTAAGCCACGAGCCATGTGGCAAGGTATAGATTAATGAAAATGGATTAATTTAAGCTGTAAGAACAGTTAGCAAGAAGCCTGCCACGGCCATACAGTTTGAAACCAATATAAGTCTCTGTGTTTACTTGGTCGGGTCTGACAGCTGTGGGACTGGTGGGTGTCAGAGATTTGTCCTGACTGTGGGCCAGTCAGGAAAACTCTAGCTACATACTGCAGTGATTAGAGAGGCAGGAACCAGGGCTAGAGGCCTTGAAAGGATCAGCGCCCCAGGGGCAGCAACCTTGCTCTTCCTGCCAGAGAGCCACGCCCTTTCTCCCCTAATCTGATTTGAGTTGAGTTTCTGTCATGCTCTCCCCAGGACAATGACTCAATATCTGCTGAGCCTTTTCCGTTGTCTACCTTTCACAGAAGGAGTGGAGGAAGGGCTGAGAGTGGAGGTCTGTGAGGTTTAAACGAATTACAAACACAGCCTTCTCTCTCAGCCCATCCTCAGCCAGCTGAGGACAGAATGTGCTGGCAACATCCTTGCATCACAGAGATTCACTCTGAGGATAAAAAGGACCCTGAGCTCCCAGGACGTAGTACCTTGTGAAAGATGAGTGCTCAGTGACAGCCCCAGAACAGCATGGGAGCTTGCCAGGAGCGTGCATGTGAAGCTTTATTCACCTTCTCAGGACAATGTTTGCACTTTGCATCCAAATAAACCCCCTAAACATCCTTGCCAGCAGAATGAGAATGGAGAGCTGAATTACCAGTGTGAATTAAGTTCTTATGATGATGGATAAATTGGACTTTATCCCAAAGGGCTCTCAGCACACCAGTGGGAGCCCCTCATTCCCCTGGGGTTATCTTTTTGGACCAAAATAAGCTTAAAAGTGATTAGTAATCTTTTGAAACTAGAGATTTGAAACCCTACGCTCCAGAAATGAAAAGCCAATGCTTCTCTCTTTACTAACCCAAGGTAGAGATGATGGCCATTTCTGCTTATCCCGCTACCTCTCTATCGGCAGCCTTCTTCTGCTTGATGTAGAATGTTATTATCCAATTATCTTAGCAAACCTCTTCGTAAGAGCTGGACCTTTTCAGTGTTCTGTAATTTAATTCTCTAACCACATTACCTTTCCAAAGCGTTTCGTTTGTCCAACTTATAAACAATAAATATTTCTAAGGATGAGTTCCCAGACTTGACCTTGCAATGTTCTGCTACTGTTGAAAGCAGGAGGCCATTTGTCCTGGACCAGGGTCACAAGCAGCTCCTGTGGGCTGGAGTGATGTCGGGACTGGGGTCATTCTTTAGGCTGGCAGTTGGGAAAACCCTCCCTGGGGCCATTCCCTAAGAAGGCAGGAGAAATGGTCACAGTGTACATTTTCCCGGAATATTTTTCCTAAGCTCCTCTCTGATGGTTCTGGAGGGATGGTAGATAACTGAAGAGCAAATGTGGAGGCTAAGGGTTTATACTCTGGAATCAAACAGATTGCTTTGAACCCATCCTGGACCACTGGCCTATCTACAACAATGAGCAAGTTGTTTATCTCCTGGGATCCCTAGTTTCCTCATCTGTAAAGTGGGTACAGTGAGACATTCTAGGATAAAAGTGAATTAACTGAGGAAACAGTAGCATGCTAAATACTCCATGCAAGATATATATTATCACACAGTATCTAGTAAGTGAACTCTAATTGATCTGCTGTCTTCGTCAGCTTGGGCTTCTATAACCAAGTGTCCCAGGCTAGGTGGCTGGTAGAAAATAGAAGCTCCTTTCTCAACATTCCAGAGCCTGGAAAGGGACACCAGGGCACGGCACAGCTGGGGTCTGGGAGAGGGCCTGCTGTGGGATGTTCTGTATGGCAAATGTGTTGCTCTGATTGGTCAATAAATAAAACACTGATTGGCCAGTGGCTAGGCAGGGAGTATAGGCGGGACAAGGAGGAGAATAAAGCTGGGAAGTGGAAGGCTAAGTCAGAGACACTGCCAGCCACCACGATGACAAACAGCATGTGAAGATGCCGGTAGGCCATGAGCCATGTGGTAAGGTATAGATTAATGGAAATGGATTAATTTAAGCTGTAAGAACAGTTAGCAAGAAGCCTGCCATGGTCATACAGTTTGTAACCAATATAAGTCTCTGTGTTTACTTGGTTGGGTCTGAGTGGCTGTGGGACTGGTGGGTGACAGAGATTTTCCTGACTGTGGGCCAGGCAGGAAAACTCTAGCTTCAAATGGCACCCAACGAGTTGGCAAGAGTTTCCACCTAAAACCTGAGAAAAGATTCTAAAACTGAGCTAAAAACAGCTTCCTAATTGTCTCTCTCAAATGAGCGGCAGCTTGCCGGTTTGAGCTACTGGTGGGTTCCTAGAGTGCGTGCTAGACCTGCCGCCGTATGGCGGGAATGAGGCCTCTGCAAGTGGCACATTAAGCTGCATGGTGGATTTAGCCTTTGCTAGTACAAAACAAAAAAAGAAGTTTCTGAGCTACACGCTGCTTTGATAAAAGCATAGACCCACGATAGCTCCCAGAGCTGGCGGTAAACGTACCACCGCCATGTTGGGAAGCTGAGGTGGGCGGAGCCAGTAGCCACAGCGCCATTTCAGTCTTACAAATGCTGCAGTTTAAAGCAATAGATTCACAATAAGACAGATTCAGATGTAATAGTTTACAATGTGTGTAAAATATACGTAGGCTTGAAAGAGACAAAAAAAGGTGATACAGTTATATAAACAAATACATAGTTTTAAAAAATAAAGTCTTTAAAGAGACAGCAAAATTAATATAAAAAATAAGCCACATAAAGATGAATATTACACAGAGAATCTGGATTGTGTTGTCTTTGGGATTTTTAACTGCAAAAAAACATTTGATCGTAAAAGCTGTTGAATTATGCCAAAATGTATATTTTAAAGATACCTTGACTTCAAAATTTGGATGTAAGAATGTGTTGCTTTGGAAAGGAGACTCTGCTTTTGTTCCCACAGAAATCCAGAGGCTATGGATTTGTTCCAGATTAAGATACATCAGGTTTGACCAGCCAAGACCCCCTGAAAGGTTTCTGATGACACCATGGCCCAGATAATCCAATGTCCAGATCGGATTCAAGGCAACTGGCTCAGACAATACAGCCTCATGGAGTATTCCATAATCCTAAAATTTTCTTTGTGTCCCCATAAGATACAGCCCCCCCCTCCAGCAGGAAGTAGTAAGAGAAGCTACACCCAAATTCCCAAATTATATGTAATTTTACTTTGTTAAGGTTAAAACCTTCCTTTTTGGAAAAAAAAGAAAGAAAAGGGGAAGTGCTGTGGGATGTTCTGTATGGCAAATGAGTTGTTCTGATTGGTCAATAAATAAAACACTGATTGGCTACAAGGGTCTCTTCCAGGTTGTAGAATGAGAACTTTGCAGATCCTCACATGATAAAAGAGAGTGGCAGGGCCCTGTTATAGAGCACCCGCAGCTCATGATCCAACCATCTCCTTAAGGTCCTACCTTACCGCTGTCGTGCCTGGGTCCTAGATTTCACCACCTGAGTGAAATCTAGGTGGAGACAGGGTTTGAATTCGTTGCAGCAGTATTTATTTCACAGGGCAGAAAAATTTCTTGAGATTTTAGACATAATCCACAAGTATTAAGTCACTCTCTGCTTTTCTAGGTAGATGTCAATGTGGCTTTCAGAAGTGACTTGTCATCAGTCCTGAGAAACTGAGGACAGTGCTTCTGATGTTGTGCTGTGGTTTAACATGGAGCAAAGTTCATTTACATTCTTTTCAAGACTAAGTGCCCATTGGGAAAGGTCCAGTCATTTCCTACTTTAAATTAAAATAGAGAGGGAGGTTTGGATGATGTTGGACGTTAAAGTCGCTTGATTATAGACACCTAACTTGGTCACACTGATAGGTTTATCTCTAATTTCTTAAGTTGACTATTTCAGAGTGTATAAAACCCTATTCCTCTTTGAGGTAAGAATTTATGAAATTTTTCATGGGAAAATTAGCCATTGATTCTGGGAACTGCAGTTAACCTTTGAGACTTTCTATTGAAAGTTATAGCATAATGTGATGAACTGAACTGAGTTTAATAACACCAATTTGTTTTAAAGCTGGGTGGGCACATAGTAAAATCACTTGGGACAGTTCCAGTACACACCATAGTCCCAACATCATCATGATTATCACCCTATTTCATTCAGATAAATGGCTTAGGAGACAAATTACAGCATCTCCAAGCCTATTACCTCATGGTCCAGCTTTTTGTAAAAATATTAAAATATTTTATTTAGTGGATCACATCATTATTGCCACATTAGCATTCCGAGCTCTCAAATATTCATCTATTGTGATAAAGTGGCATTTGCTCTTCTTGGGAGAGCACTTAATTAATTATTTGACATATGCCTGCATGTGCCATGATGTGTGTGGAGGTCAGAGGTCACCCTGTAGAAGTCAGTTTTCTTCTTCCACCATGTGGGTCCCAGGGATAGAACTCAGGTCCCCAGGTTTAGCAGCAAGCACCTTTACCCTGAGTCATCTCTGTAGCCCCAAATCATTTGTTCTTTTAGAAAGCAATGGAGACAATAGGAAATATAGAAGCCATTGTGTTTTAATTTCTACCTTGCTTGCCAGAAAGCCCAAGACTAATTCAGAGCTCAATTACAGAGCCTTCTATAACCCTGGATTTCTAAAGTAATTATTCCCTGATTTGCTTTCGCCACTGGGTCCCTGTCTCAGCATTTGTGGTCTTTGAGACTGTCTAGTTACAGGTGGTTTCAGATAAATTGTTTCAAGTAAGTTGATGTAAAAGCAGGCTATCAATACTTTACCCTTAGGATTTAAAGTCTTGTGCAACTTTATACTTAGATGCAAGACTGAGTTGATCCAATCTGTATCTCATGTAATCTCACCTGATGTATTTAAATGCAAGGCTGAGTTGATCCAGTAAGAATCCCATGTAATCTTACATGATGTATTTGGATACAAGGCTGAGTTGACCCAATAAGTATCTTATGTAATCTCACATGATGCTGGTGTGACAGTTTACTCTGGTGCTGTGGTTGGCAGCAGTTTGTCCTTCATAATTTATCCCTCCTAATTTCATAACCTTTGTCCCTTAAGTTCACAGTGCTCACCATAGGATGTGGGTGATTGTCTTAGCTTACCTCTGACTCTAGTCCTGGGCTGCTCCATCCTGTGTGGGTAACCACAGAACTGAACTGTAAGAGCCACAGTACTGACACTGTTCCCCATATTCAGCCTCATTGGGGAAACTTCTCTCTCAGAGAACCACAGCAGCTGGCTGGCCATGTCTGGTGCACAATGGGCAAGCACAGGACTGCATGGAGCCTTCTTCCAACAGTGACACCTTATGGCTACAAGAGGCCATGATCATGGTGGTTCAAGTAGATCAAAAGCTGTAGGAAGACCATCTGTGGACTGCATGAACTCTAAAGGGGCACTTCACAAGGGGAAGATGCCCTCACTCAATTTACTGTTAGAAGTAAGATAATGAATCAGAGTTACAAAGGAGAGACCCTTGACACCTGCCCACATGTGGAGTTTTACCCAAGTGCTACTGTCAGCATCAAGGATTGTGGGGGCAGGAAGGAAATGTGACTCTGTGACATGGTCTGTGGTCTGGAGACTAGCTGGAGTTCATTAGGAGGTGTTTGGGGGATGGGGTGATGCATGATGCCCTGGGGACTGACCTAAGGTCTACATTTTTGTTTGCAAACGTTTTACCAACTAAGCTGTTCCTCCGGGCCCCTTTCCTGTGGCATTTATTTATCATTTATTTTTAAGTGAAACAGACAGATCTCCTAGAGGGCATTTCAGATCCTCTCTTGTCCCCCTGGTCAGCAAATGGAGACGTAGTAGCTCCCTGGGAGGAAACTATAGTTTGGGATGATGGTTGTTTATTTACTTCAATTCCAATTCAGTAAAAGCAGGAGGACCCAGTTCCTTCCCTGTCCTTCGGGGAGTTTACTTCCCTCCCCTGGCCACACCATAGTCCTGTAGTGTCCAACCAAGGCAGAGAAAATGATCCTGCCTTGTTCACTGTCTTTTATGTCACACTGATATCAATCACATACCAGGCAGAAGACCTATCTCCCCCCACCCACCCCCGTAAGCTTACATTTTCTTCCTTCCATGGCATCATGGTATCACAAAGCCCTTCAGAATTCCTTGACTCAGACATAAACACAATGCTGGGAAAGTTCTCTTTAGCAGGTAGTCATCTCAACCCATAGCTAGCCTCTTAAAGAAACATTCCTGACACCTGAAACTTCTGGCATCAATTCCAGGCTCCATGACAATCATTCCCAGTCAGGATGGTCATTAACAAGGGATAGTGGCATGTATCTAGAGTAAAGGACACTCACAAAACCAAATACATTTCCAAGTCTGTAGTTGATGGTCCATTGCATCCATACCAACAAGCTTGGTTGTGGGGCCCGAGCTTTTTCTGTACGCACAGCAAGAAGCTGCTTCTTCTATTTGCTAGGTGATGGATACATTCTTTAGCCTTTCTTGGTCCAGATATGGTTGTGGAAAAAAAGAATAATGGTTTCTCTTTATCAGGAACTGCACTGCATATCAGACTGCATTTCAGCCTCTTTGTGTTTAGTAACTTAATTCTCCCAGGGATACCCAAGGAGGTAGAGGAGATATAATTATGGCTACTCTCATTTCCCAAGCAAGAAACAGGGACAAAGATGATAACTAGCTCCCCCAGAATCACAGAACTGAAGAGCTGAAGAACCAGGAAACTGAGTTGGCAGTTCAGACTGCAGAGCTGAACTCTCAGCTTATGTCACACTGCTCTGATGAAGATAGCAGGGGTGTCTGCATTGGGTTGCTATCAGGGGGATGGAAATCCCATCCACACAGCACCCAGCACTGTGCTGGCTTTTAGCATGAGCTTGCGAAATGTTCACTGCTGTGAGGCTAGACTTTTCAAACAATCAGGGATTGTCAGTTACCCACGTCTAAACCCACGGCTCAGGTTAAATGACTTTGCTCACTGCAGTGATTTATATCATCTTGAAAATGAATTCTGGAACAAAACCAGAGTTAATCCCTGTAACCCCACCAAGGTGGCTGATGTGAGTGAGAATAGGAGCATATCATGGAGCCATCTCTAAGCTTATTTCCTCAGTCTTTGGGCTCACGCTCACCCCCTTTTCCTACTTTGTCTGGGTCATGCTCAGCCCCCACTTCATGTGGCCAGAGCACTTAGCGTCTCATTTCATGTTGAGTGTTCCCTGGTGTTCTGCAAAGATTGGTCACAGCCCCACATGAGGCAATCTAATCCATTCTTATTAAGTAAGTCAAGTCATATGCAAATGATTTCACTTGAGAGCTGTTTAATTAGAAGACATTTTTAATCCCACCATTAGGTAATTCTCTTGATGAAGGAAGACCTCAAAAAATATGCCACTCCCCTTGATGACCCAGATACTTGGTTTAGAAGTGAGCTTGCTTTAGAAGGAACCTTGTTACTGGGATGGGTCTGGCCTAATTCCCCACAGGGGACTTTCTGAAAAGTGGGGCACTAGAGTTGGTGGGACCTTTGAAGACAGCTGTAACTTCCTTAACTTGGCAGTAAAGGAAGCTGAGTCCTGACCTGAGAAGATCCATGACTGACACTGGTCAGTGAGTTCCAAGGATCCTTCTGCCTCTGTCTGCTCCTGATATTTACAAGATGATCACTTTAGCCGCTTTGAAGTCCCAATTGCCTTTCTTGTTGCTGTGACTTTCACAGACTTGACAAAAGAAGCTTAAGGGAGTGGGGCTTGCTTTGGCTCACAGTTCAGAGCTGCAGTCTGTCATAGCAGAAAAAGCGAGGTGTTGTTGGAACTGGCTTAACATGGAGGCAGGTGTCACATGACCAGCCACATTATGATGGCCAGCCGGGACTCAGACAGCTGAAATAGGAAGTGGGGCTGGGGCCAGATGTGGTGGTGCACACCTGTAATCCTGGCAACTTGGGAGGCTGAGCAGGCTTGGTGCTTCTAAGTGTGGGGCTTGCTTCCTGGACTTCAGGAGGTGGCACCGGCCTATAACTGTCAGACTGCTCTGCATCAGCTGGTAGGACCTTCCTCCCAAAGGTTCACAGCCTCTCCAAACAGCAACCCAGCTGGGGACCAAGTTTTTGCATATGAGTCCATGAGAGTGGCTCACATGGAAGTCATAGCAACATGTATGTGAAGTGTTATTAGCAGATGCTGTAGCTAGGGACTGCTGTTTTTTTTTTTTTTTTTTTTTTTTTTTTTTTTTTTTTTTTTAGTCTGTCTAGCATTCCTACCTCTCAGGTCTTCTGATAATTGTATCTCTCATTTGCATCCACTAGCTGCTCTAGCATTTCAACCACATCATCCTCACATGAAGTGACATGTCCTTAGCAGGATACATCATCCTTCCTCTGTGCAATTTGTTGACCCAGTGGTGGATTTATGACCCAAATCAATAATTTGATTCCTCAGGATTTTTGGTGCTGTGGCCAGAAAGATCAGTAAAGAGACTCTCATATACAGAAAGTCTGTCTGAGGGAAAGAGATACACTGGAGGGAATAAGGATGATATGACTGCCTGGGGCCCACTTGGGGCTTCCTTAGGTCCTGGTTCATCCCTGATCTTTTGTCTACTTTATTCTGCTTGGATTCCCTTGCACCAACTAATCCTCTTCTTAATTAATTTAATGTCACGGAGACTGGAAGAATGCTAATGCATTCTGCCAAGAGAACAGAGAGCATTTGAAGGCTTCTCCACAGGTGTCTCTGGATCATAGGTCTTTATCTCAAATCCTTCTTTCTCACAGTAAAGTTCCAAAGGAGATGTATTTCTAAGGAAAGTGTTAGTGATGAACAGTGTAACTAGTATTTCTCTGTCCCACCAGCCAGATCTCAAATAATGACACGGAGATTTCTTATTAATTATGAAAGTTCAGCCTATAGCTTAGGCTTATTCCTAATTAGCTCTTATAACTTAAATTAACCCATTTCTATTAATCTACATTCCGTCACATGGCATTACCTCTCTTCCATCTTTTACCCACTGTTTCCTGGCATCTCTCACGGAACTAGATTCCTCTTCCTTTCTCTCCATGGAAATCTCGCCTATACCTCCTGCCTAGCTATTGGCTGTTCAACTTTTGATTACACCAATCATAGAAATACATTTTTACACAATGTGCAAATATCCCTCAATGTTTCCCCACTTTTGTCTAAATAAAAAGGACAGGTTTTAACTTTAACAAAGTAAAATTATATACAATAAGAATAATTATCTGGTAAGAATTACATTCGCCATGTTTAGTACATATGTTTTTGGAAAATTTGAAGAAAGTACTGTATTATCTATTGCTGTGGGATGTTCTGTATGGCAAATGTGTTGCTAATTAGTCAATAAATAAAACACTGATTGGCCATTGGCTAGGCAGGATGTGTAGGCGGGACAAGGAGGAGAATAAAGCTGGGAAGTGGAAGGCTGAGTCAGAGAGACATTGCCAGCCGCCACGATGAGAAACAGCATGTGAAGATGCCGGTAAGCCACGAGCCATGTGGCAAGGTATAGATTTATAAAAATGGATTAATTTAAGCTGAAAGAACAGTTAGCAAGAAGCCTGCCATGGCCATACAGTTTGAAACCAATACAAGTCTCTGTGTTTACTTGGTTGGGTCTGACGGCTGTGGGACTGGCAGGTGAGAGAGATTTGCCCTGACTGTGGGCCAGGCAGGAAAACTCTACCTACAAATGGCGTCCAACGTGGTGGCAAGAGTTTCCACCTAAAAACTGAGAAAAAAAGATTCTAAAATGGAGCTAAAAACAGTTCCTAATTGTCTCTCTCAAATGAGCAGCAGCTGCTGGTTTGAGCTACTAGTGGGTTCCTAGCTTGCACGCTCGACCTGCAGTATGGCGGGAATGAGGCCTCTGCAAGTGGCACATTAAGCTACATTGTGGATTTAGCCTTTGCTAGTGCAAAACAAAAAAGGGTTTCTGGGCTACTTGCTGCTTGGATAAAAGCATAGACCCACGATAGCTCCCAGAGCTGGCGGTAAACCACTGCCATGTTGGGAAGCTGAGGTGGGCGGAGCCAGCAGTCACAGCTGCTGCAGTTTAAGGCAATAGATTCACAATAAGACAGATTCAGATGTAATAGTTTACAATGTGTGTAAAAGATGCGTAGGCTTGAAAGAGACAAAAAAGATGATATATAGAGTTATAGAAACAAATACATAGTTTTAAAAAATAAAGTCTTTAAAGAGACAGTAAAGGTAGTATAAAATATAAGCCATGTAAAAATGGATATTACACAGAGAATCTGCATTGTGTTGTCTTTGGGACTTGTAACTGCAGAAAAACATTTGATTGTAAAAGCTGTTGAGTTATGCCAAAATGTATATTTTAAAGGTACCTTGACTTCAAAATTTGAATATAAGGATATGTTACTTTGGAAAGGAGACTCTGATTTTGTTCCCACAGAAAGCAAGAGGCTATGGATTTGTTCAAGATTAAGATACATCAGGTTTGACCAGCCAAGACCCCCTGAAAGGTCTCCGATGACACCATGGCCCAGATGACACCATGGCCCAGATGATCCAACATCCAGAATGATTTGAAAGCAACTGGCTCAGATGATACACCCTCATGGACTATTCTATAATTCTAAAATTTTCTTTGTATCCCCATAAGATACAGCGCCCCCCTCCAGCAGGAAGTAGTAAGAGAAGCTACGCCCAAATTCCCAAATTATATGTAATTTTACTTTGTTAAGGTTAAAACCTTCCTTTTTGAAAAAAAAAAAGGGGGGAAGTGCTGTGGGATGTTCTGTATGGCAAATGTGTTGCTAATTAGTCAATAAATAAAACACTGATTGGCCATTGCCTAGGCAGGATGTGTAGGCGGGACAAGGAGGAGAATAAAGCTGGGAAGTGGAAGGCTGAGTCAGAGAGACACTGCCAGCCGCCACGATGAGAAACAGCATGTGAAGATGCCGGTAAGCCACGAGCCATGTGGCAAGGTATAGATTTATAAAAATGGATTAATTTAAGCTGAAAGAACAGTTAGCAAGAAGCCTGCCATGGCCATACAGTTTGTAACCAATATAAGTCTCTGTGTTTACTTGGTTGGGTCTGACGGCTGTGGGACTGGCAGGTGAGAGAGATTTGCCCTGACTGTGGGCCAGGCAGGAAAACTCTAGCTACAATCTATCCTATCTTATTGAGTCCAAAAGTTTTATACCTAAACCATTTTCTATCATAACTTATATTACCGCCCTAAAAATATCTTTTCAGACTTTAAAATATCTTCTTAGAAAAACAAATTAAGCTTATATGTTTTCAACCTATAAACTTTACATCATTTTTTTTTGAGACAGGGTTTCTCTGTTTTGTTTTGGTGCCTGTCCTGGATCTCACTCTATAGACCAGGCTGGCCTCGAACTCACAGAGATCCACCTACCTCTGCCTCCTGAGTTCTGGGATTAAAGGCATGTGCCACCACAACCCAGTATAGTTGGAAGTTTTCCAGTGTCCCACCCGGCCCCCCAAGGTCCAGACAAATCTCTTTCACCCATGGTCCTGCAGCCACTTATAAAATAATCATTCAGAGGCTTAATATTATTTATAACTGCTTGGCCATTAGCTCAGGATTATTATTGACTAGCTCTTACACTTAAATCAACCCATAATTCTTATCTATGTTTAGCCACGTGGCTTGGTACCTTTTCTCAGTTCTGCCTTCACATCTTGCCTCCTCTGTGTCTGGCTGGCAACTCCTGACTCAGCCTTCCTCTTGCCAGAATTCTCATTGTATGCTTATCCCACCTATATTTCCTGCCTGGATACTGGCCAATCAGCATTTTATTTATCAACCAATCAGCGCAACACACATTCACAGCATACAAAGTGACAACATCCATTGTTTTTTGGCATACCAACATGGAGCTCCCGAATTTCCATAAGGCCTAAAAGAGTTTTAAAAAAGCTTCTAAACACATAATAATGGAGCCAAAAACAGCTTTCTACTTCATGTCTCATGTGGGTGTCGAGATATAGAGATGTCAAGGTACAGAGATGCCATGGTGTGTAGGTTTGAGCTACAGTATGGTGGGTTCATGGCATATGGGCTTGAGTGCAGCATGGCAGATTCCTGACGCTGTGCACAGAGGTGTCTGCAAGCCATGCATCATGGTGCATGGTGGATATAGCTTTCGCTAATATAGACACACACACAAAAAGGTTTCTGGGCTACACACTCATTGATAGAGGCATAAACCCACTGCTTCCAAGAGTTGGTGGTATGCATGGTTCTCCTAGAGCTGGTGGTAAATGTAATTCCACCATGTTGGAAAGCTGAGATGGGCAGAGTCAGCAGCCAAAGCTGCCATTTCAGTCCTAGTCATTTCTACAGTTTATAGCAATAGATTCACAACAAGTCATATTCAGATTAAATCAAGCTCTAAATGGCTTATGGTATGTGTAAAAAATGTACATAGGCTTGAAAGAGAGAGAAGAAGAAATATAGGCAGTTATATAAAGAAATAGTTTTAAAAAATAAAGTCTTTAAAGAGACAGTAAGATCATATAAAAAAAATAAGCCACATAAAGATGGATATTACACAGAGAATCTGGATTCTGTTGTCTTTGTGATTTTTAACTACAGAAAGACATTTGATTGTAAAAGGTGCTGAGTTAAGTCAATACATTTTAAAGATATTTTGATTTCAGAATTTATGTCTAAGGATATGTTGCTTTGGAAAAGAGTTCTGCTTTTGTTTCCACAGAAGATGAGAACCTGTGGATTGCTTCCAGACTAGCCAAGACCCTCTGAAAGTCTCCAATGATACCATGGCCCAGATCATCCAACATCCAAAATCAACTTCAAGGCAACTGGCTCAGAGAATACAGCCTCACAGACTACTCCAGTCAGGTCTTAACCAAAATTCTAAAATTTTCTTTGTGTCCCCATAAGATTACCAGCACACTCTATCAGCAAGAAGTAGCCTAGAAAACCACGCCCACATTCCCCCAAAATAGATTATAGATATTTGTCTTTGTTTAGGTTATTGGTTACAATGTTATTGGTCATAGTCAATCTCTTTCTAAAAGAAGAAGGGGGAATATGATACAGAAATATAAGATAAATATTTTACATTGCTATGGATTTCAGTATATTGATACAAATTTAAAGTTAATCTTGTTATACTATATATATTTCTACTCTTGTTTAAGGTATTATGTTTGTGCAGTTCATTTAAAATTGTAACATATAATTAAGAAATACAGATTAATAATTAGTCTTCTATGATAGTCAAACTTACAGTCATGTTAAGTTTTGTAGGTATACATAGATATAATTCAATTAGGTAGGTAATCTTCAAACACTTCAAAGAACTACATAATATGGTATTTAAAAAGTTTTAAAAACTTATACTTTCTGAACAGTAAGACACATTGGCTCCTGGCAGCACTGATTTACTTCAAAGAGAAAAATGGGCATCAAAGACTCTCTATATGGAGTTCATCTTCTTGGCAGAATGGCCATTTGGGCAAGAAACTATTCTTGTCTGGACTGACTGACAAAATGTTGTATTGATTGGACATACAGGACCCATGGGAAAATGACCACTAAATTTTGCCAAAACAAGGTGATATGGTCCCTCAGTTTCCTGCTTTGCAAAGGAGACTGCCAGATATTCTACAGGACACATGGAGAAGCAACTAAAAAACTCTAGGTCTAGAGGCTGAAGATGGATGCCCCAACATTGCAGAGGAATTTTGGATGACTGTCCAGACAGACAGCTGTCTCTGTCATTCTAGATTTTTGGAAGTTGCTTACAATGCCCTTCTTATTTACTTAGGTAATATTATATCCTTCTGGAGTCTTTGATGTAGTTGAAGACTAGATAATTATAATTATGGTTTTCCTTGGTTATAAGAGAAAAGGTATTTATAAAATTTTAGACTCATAAACATAGGTTAGATGATAAAATATTTTCTTTAATTTTGCCAAATGCAAATAGACTAGTTATTAAAACTGTAATTCTTGCTTGGTAACTGTTTTTTATATGTAATTTTACTATGTTGAAGCTAAAACCTTCCTTTTAAATAGAAAGAAAAGAGGAACTGATGGATGATGTCGCTCTGTATGCTGTGAATGTGTTGCTCTGATTGGTTGATAAATAAAATGCTGATTGGCCAGTATCCAGGCAGGAAGTATAGGTGGGATAAGCATACAATGAGAATTCTGGCAAGAGGAAGGCTGAGTCAGGAGTTGCCAGCCAGACACAGAGGAGGCAAGATGTGAAGGCAGAACTGAGAAAAGGTACCAAGCCACGTGGCTAAACATAGATAAGAATTATGGGTTGATTTAAGTGTAAGAGCTAGTCAATAATAATCCTGAGCTAATGGCCAAGCAGTTATAAATAATATTAAGCCTCTGAATGATTATTTTATAAGTGGCTGCAGGACCATGGGTGAAAGAGATTTGTCTGGACATTGTGGGGCTGGGCAGGACACTGGAAAACTTCCAACTACATCCTGGCAAACTTTACATCTTTTATTTGAGTTCTTTTCTGAATTTTGTAACAGAGAAAACTGCAACTATAACTATCTAGTCTTCACTCCCCATCAAAGACCCAAGAAGGATAAAATATTACCCGTGTAAACAGGAAGTACAGAGCAAACGTCTTCCAAAACTACAGAAATGACAAAGACAGCTGGCTGCCTGGACAGTTACCCAAGGTTTTTCTGCAATGTTGGGGCATCCATCTTTGGCCTACAGGCCTAGAACAGCTGAAAGACATTTTTTGTAAAGCATGAATTTTGAATGACTGTCATACCTTGTCTTGGCAAAGTTTAGCAGTCACAAACAAAAGTTTGTTTGCCACAATAAAACAAACTCCAGCCGGGCGGTGGTGGCGCACGCCTTTAATCCCAGCACTCGGGAGGCAGAGCCAGGCGGATCTCTGTGAGTTCGAGGCCAGCCTGGTCTCCAAAGCGAGTTCCAGGAAAGGCGCAAAGCTACACAGAGAAACCCTGTCTCGAAAAAAAAAAACCAAAAAAAAAAAAAAAAAAAAAAAAAAAAAAAAAAAAACAAACTCCATATGTAGGTTCTTCAATGCCCACCATCTTTTTTGAAGGGAATTGGTGCTGCCAGGAGCAGACATGTCTTACTGTCATGAAAAGCCTTATGTTATTAAAACATCTTAAATGCTATATTCTGTAGATCTCTGAAGTGTTTGAAGATCTATCTAAAATACATCTCTGCTTGACCTTGAAAACATACCTAACATGACTATAAGCTGGATTGTTATAGATGACTAACTACTAACCTGTCTTTCTTTATTATCTAAATAGTTTTCAAGGACTAAAACTTTGCATTTTTTTAAAATGAGCTATATAGGTACAATACCTTAAACCAGAGTAGAAACATACAGTATAACAAAAATAACCTTAAAGTTGTTTTTTTTTATTCATTTTACATACCAACACCAGATCCCCCTCTCATCCCTCCTCCTGCTCCCCCCCGAGTCTTCTCCCCACAACCAACCCCCTATCCCCTCCTCTGAAAGGCCTCCCATGGGTAGTCAGCAAAGCCTGGTATATTCAGTTGAGGCAGGACCAAGCCCCTCCCCACTGCATCAAGACTGAGCAAGGTGTCCCACCATAGGTAATGAGCACCAAAAAGTCAGCTCATGCACCAGGGATAGATCCTGATCCCACTGCCAGGGGCCTCTCAAACAGACCAAGCTACACAACTGTTTCCTGTGTGCATAGGGCCTAGTCCAGTCCCATGCAGGTGCCACAGCTGTCAGGCTAAAGTTCCTGAATTCCTATGAGTTTGGTTCAGTTGTCTCTGTAGATTTTCCCATCATGATCCCCTTTGCTCATATAATCCCTCTTCCCTCTCTTTGACTGGACTCCTGGAGCTTGGCCTGGTGCTTGGCTGTGGGTCTCTGCATCTGCTTCTGTCAGTTATTGGACAAAGGCTCTGTGATGACAGTTAGGGTATTCAACAATCTGATTACCGGGGTAGGCCAGTTCAGGCACCCCCTCCACTATTGTTGGTAGTCTAATCTAGGGTCGTCCTTGTGGGTTCCTGAGAATTTCCATAGCACCATGTTTTTTCCCTAACTCCATAATGTCTCCCTTTATCAAGATGTCTCTTTCATTGCTCTCCCACTCTGTTCTTCCCCCAGCCTGTATCAATATATAAAAATCCACACCAATGTAAAATATTTGAGATTAGTGGTTGTTCAAAAATAGACTCAACAATTTACCCTTTTATCTCATCATTTTTATGCTATACCCCCCTTTTTCTCTTCAGAAATAGATCCCTGAATATGATCTCATTTGTTTAGCCTTTTTCCTGACCATGACCAATAACAACTTGTAACCAACCTGTCCCCCCAAATGATGACAAACATCTATAACCCATCAAATGACTCAGCTCTTGGGAATGTGGGTGTTGTATTCTCTAGACTGTTTCCTGTTTTGGGGGGCAATGGCATCTTTAGGGGGCCCTGAGAAAGTTGGGATAATGTTCAAGTCCTACAACAGGGCAGGGCACTCCTTGAATTTCAGCATGAAGCTGACTACACAAGCATACATTCATGCCCAGGTATTACACTTGAATAAGGCTAGTGATTGCTGGAAAAATTGCTACATCTTATTTCTCTACCAGACAAAGATAGATTTTGAGTTCAAACTCTGTATTTAATTTCTCTTTCCTAGATGTTCACTGCTATATAACCAGAAAATAAGCCACAGAATGGGCTGTCTGAAAACCATGTATTGTAGATTGTTGTTTTTACCCAAAGACACTTTGATATAATGTTTCCATAGAACTTCCCTTTTATCATGCTGGTAGAGTAGAATCTTAATCATTGTGTATTCCTACCTCTTCCTGAGAATGCTGAAGAAAATAGAATACTGAGGGAAAAGCTCCCAGATTTGTTCATTTCTTGACTTGCTTAATATTTTGATTCTGCTGGTTCCCTAGAGTCCCCATAACTTTTCACTTCCAGACCAGATCAAGTGCAAATGTTCCTAGAGCTACTTCAAGGCCATTCCAGCATCTGAAGTCTTATCAACTGCATGAGGGAACTGTTTGATAGGCACTGATGTGCTTGGATCATGTCCTGTACCCATGTTGTAGTCTAGAGAAACATCCCCTCTCTTTGTAAGTCTTCTCTCCTCCCATTCTCTCAAAGTCCTTATTCTTCTTCAATTTAGGCTTTTTACCCAGGTTAGGAGCAACTAACTTCGAACATCGTACATTTTCTCCTTATGGGGTAAGAGTGGAAACCTTCTAGAAAAATCTGCAAAAGAAATTGATAACTGGCTAAAAAACTGTGAACCAGAGTAGGTTGAAGAATATAAGGGAAAAAAAAACCCCAGTCATTTGTGTTAAGTAACTCTCTTAATAATATGCATTTATGAAAGAATAGCATGTATGAGAGGCAGCACTCCTTCCAACTCAGGTCTTTTTTTTTTGTGATCAACTGACTGTTAGTATTAGCTCTGACATGCCGCAAGATTTCTTGTGTATCAGTTTGATGTTTGCAATTTTTGTTGCTGAGATTACTCAAAACAGGTCCTGAGCAGTCTTTGGGGTCAAGTGAGCCTCACTGCTAAGATGTGATGATGAGTATCTATCCTGTGGCACCATACCTAATGATTAAAGATTTAACCTACTCTCTCTGCCTTTTAAAGTAAGAGGTGAGTGTCAGCCCTGACCTCTCAGCACTGTACTAGTCTTAGATGGAAAATAAGTCAAGAAAATACAGATATATTGGAAAAGAGTAAAATGATAGCTACTTCATAGTTATCTTAGTAGAAAATTCAAAGGCATTTAAACATAAAACAATAACTCAAAGTTTACCAGAACTAGTGAGTTCATCCATGTCACTAAGAGAAGACCATTCTAACAACAAACAACTAGATATTGAAATTTTAAAATAACACCATTTGCAATACCATCAAATCCATGAAATATCCAGGGAAAATTGAAAAAAGAAATGTGCCTAAGGGCTGGTCACCAAAACTACAAACTACAAATGAGAGGAATTAAAAAGGAACTGAAAAATGGAGCCATGCAAGCATGTTCATACACCTGACATCGTGAAGCTGTTAACTGTTAAGATGCCACCTCAGTCAGACTAACTGAATCATTCAACACAAGCACAATAAATAGCAGAATTGCTTTTTCTGACTCTAAAGTTATGTGGTAACTTAAAGACTTAGATAAAGTAAATCTGAGAAAGAGCAAAGATGTAAGAGCCATACCACGACACACACACACACACACACACACACACACACACACACACACACACACACACACAGAGAGAGAGAGAGAGAGAGAGAGAGAGAGAGAGAGAGAGAGAGAGAGAGACTGGACATATGAAAATACCCATCAACAGGTAAATGAGTAAACAGGTTGTGTATATTCGTACAGTAAAACAACTAACAACTATTTATTAAAACAAAAAGACCAAACAACTTAAATATTCAACTGTGTGGAGGCCATTTCTTTCAAAATTTTTTTTTCTTGTAAGGAAAACATTTAACCGAGAGGGCTCACTTACAGTTCCAGAGGTTCAGTCCATCATCATCATGGTGTGGAGCATGGCAGCATGCAGGCAGACATGGTGCTGGAGGCAACAGGAAGTCCACTGAGACACTAGGTGGTATCCTGAGCATAGGAAACCTCAAAGCTCGCCCCCACAGTGATATACTTCCTCCAACAAGGCTCTACCTACTCCAACAAAGCCACACTTCCTAATAGTGCCACTCCTTATGAAATTATGGGGGCCAATTACTTTCAAGCTACCACATTTCACTCCCTGACCCCCATAAGCTTATAATAATATCATAATGCAAAATGCATTTAGTGTATCTTAAAAGTCCCTATAGTCTATCACAGTCTCAACAATGTTTTAAAGACCAAAGTTCAAAGTCTTTTCTGAGATTCATGCAATCTCTTAAGTGTAATCATCTGTAAAAATCAAAATAAAAAAGCAGATCACATACTTCCAATACATAATGGCACAGTATATACATTACCATTCCAAAAAGGAAGAAAGGGAGCATAGTGAGGAAATATTGACCAAAGCAAGACTGAAAACCAGCCAGGAAAACTCCAAACTCTGCATCTCCATGCCCAATGTTCTTCAGAAAAAAGATTTTATGTGTATGAGTGCTTTGCCTGCATGTATGTTTCTGCAGCACATGCATGCTGGTACCCTCAGAGGCCAGAAGAGGGCATCAGACCTTCTGAAACTGGAACTACAATGTGGTAGTGAGCCACCCCAGGTTCTCTTAACCACGGAGGCTTCTGTGCAGCCCCAGCATTGATATTTCTTAAAAGTACAACCCTAAGTGAAAAAGACCCAGATAAAATACTGTATCACACATTCATCCATTCACATGAATGTTGATAAAAGGCACAAATATAGCAATAGAAAGATAATAGTCATGAGGGCTGGGCAGAGGAAACTGACAATAAATGGACATGAGGAGCTTCTTAGGAGGTAATGGGATGGTCTTGACTGTGGCAAATACAACTTCAGACAGTTATCAATGCTTTATAATTGAAGTTGTAAATTTTGTTGTAAGTAACACACTTTGATATATCTTTTTTTTTTTTTTTTTTTTTTTTGATCACTGATGTTGTAAGTCATGTCTGGCTTGGGTATCTTCTTATAGTGCTCCATTTGACCTTCATCCCAGTTCTTAGGAGACTGTTTATGAGCCAAAACTTTCCAGGATGTGGAAAAAAAATTGTTTAGAAGAATAAGATCCTGAATTGATTAGAGGATCTGGGAAATGTAAGAAATCAAAGATACATTTAGGAATTATCTCATATTCTAAGTTATTAAAATCCATTGACAAGTGCACACTAAAGAGTATGTCAAACATTTTACATATCCCCAAAGGGTGATTACTTTACTTCATTACCACTTATTTGGAACATTCAAGATATTTTTCTGTCACAATTTTGACAAGTTATTTGTAAGTTTATTTTGCTTTGTTTCAGAAATCATTCATGGGTGTGATGTTTAGAAGTCTAGTTCTCCATGTGGATTTTATGATCTGTGGCCATTTATTAGCTCTCTCCTAGAAGTCACACAGCAAGAAACTGTGGCAAGTCTGGAGATGCCATGTGAATCATGGATGGGACATTCTAGTTGAGATGTGGAATGAGTTCACAATCATGTTCTCAGAATTTTAACTGGTCACCATGTGAGACAATGACTGGTTGGAAGGGAACAGGAACAGGAAGGGAAGTAGAAGGAAGAATATTCCTTGGAAAATGGACTCTACAAACCAAACCTCAGGACCTCTCACCCCTCCAAGGAAAGGTTCAGTTTCTGAAAGACATGTCTGGACTCCTTTGTAGCTAAGGATGTCACAGGTTCCTATATACAAATGTGACCAATGAGATATAAATTGAAACATGCTTAGGATTTTTGGTCAAGTTTTGTTTCTCTTGAAGTACATGTCCCCATTCCTTCTTTATGTCTATCTTCTTTCTATATGGAACACGAACCCAAGACTCCAGGTAGGGCAACTATCAGACATCCTTGAGTAAGGGAAGGGCTAAGACACCATTGATTGTGCAGGTGTGGCTCCAGCTGACCTCTGAATTCCTTATTTCTTTGGAGATATCTCTATTTGTTGAGCTGTGTAGTTGAATTTCTGATGGTAACCATATACAAGTTAAGTGAAAATAGACTTTATAAAATGTTATTGGGGACAGCTGGTGAAAAACAAAGAGATTTAAGAGTCTTTTAGAATACGAGAATCAAACTTTCACAAAAAGATCTTGGTCATATTTCTGCTCTCATGGAAATTGCTGAAAGACTAGTACAGAGTCTGAATCATTTTACTGATCCTTGTCATTTCTTTTCATTTATTCCTCAAACATCTGTGTTTTTCATACTCCCTTTTCTTATTCCTAGCCTCCAATCTCTTCTTTTCTTCAGTGTCTTCAATCAGGGTATTTAAATATCTCCATACTACACGAAAGTTTAAATATTTTAATAGTGGACATATATTTGAAACAGACTCATTTGAGTTATTTCTATGTTCTTCATATAGTAGATTAGTAACTTGAGACAACTCTCTTCATTATTTAGATACTGTTCCTCCACCCCCTGGCATTTAAGGGTGCTTAACTTACAAGATTACATGAACTGAATAAGATAATGAGAAAGTTTCCCTGATATAATGATAGACATCCTAGGTTCATTACATCAGGTTCTCTGGAGATGGGATTCCATTGTCAATATTTTTAAAGTTTCCAGACAATTCCCCTGTGCTACTGAAGTTGGAACTCACTGGTCATGGCAGATTTGCTTGATGGCTGACACTGAGTTATCGCTATGTCTATATTCTCAGAGCATTCAAAAACAAAACCTAAATGCTAAAAATTCTGTTGATCGGACAAAACCTACAAGATTGCCATGTGTCCCTTGGTTTCAATGGCCATGGGGATTTTCCTCTTGTCTTTTCCCTTCTTTACATTGTGTTGAGATCTGTTAGGTCAGCTCCCATGAAGAAAACCATTTTTTTCTGCCATTTTTATGGGATAGTTGTTAGGGAGCTCTCAAAGCAGAGAAAGAGAGAACTGCATGCCCCAGTGAGTTGACAGAGCCTTAGAAGATGGTGGCTGGTGTTGTGAGGAGCCATTTGGCATTTATTTTAGCCTCTTTGCCTCACTCAGAGCCTGTAGCAGACTCCTACAGTTGTTCCCACAATTACAAGGGCCTCTTGGGGACTTCCCTCTTTTAAAGCCAAAACCCAAGAGGCTCTCCACACGGCAGTGGACCAACAGTGGCATCTGGTAACTGCAGATCTGCCCTTTGGGGCTCCCATTTGGCCTCTCTGTTGGTCATCATGTTCCTACTGCAAATATTTTCTTAACTGCAGGCCCAGAGACTGACCTTTCCCATATCACAGGACATCTTCCTCAGAGAGATGAGCCTGGGGATTTGAATGTTTGAAGTTGGTGGAAATGAGAATGGAGGGGTGTCTGCTTGTTTGCTTTATGTCGGATCCTCGGGTTTGTTAGAAATCTTCTTCTATGCTGATGGGGCTTGGTGGTCTTTAACCCTAACCCTAACCCTAACCCTAACCCTGACCTTCCTTGGAAGTGGTCCACTAGCTTGAAGAAGCACAGTTCATGAAGATTTATGTGTGTAACTTGAGAGCTGTTCACATAAAAATGACAGGGTGGGAGGTTCTTGGACGTAGACCTTGGACTTACAGGACGCACAAACGCAGATGGGGTCCAACAGGCTGAATTCTTAAGCCATGCCCTGAGTGGTTCTAAGGAAGGAAGTTCTACAGCTGAGAGTTTGTGTCCCACTGACTGTGTTTGCCTCAGCACCTACCCATGGTTGATGTATGATAAAAACTGCCCTGACTGGACTACATTGGCCGCTCTGGAAGAAGCTATGGTCCAGTTTCCACTTGGGGGCCTCATGTCTGAAAAGTACTGAACTGAAGCCAAGCCTGGAGACTGGCACAATATAATGATGCCAAGAACAAAATTTCCTTTTGGAGGAGGATTTTCTAAACACAGATCAAGGGCAGGGGGCACATTGGGCTATGGCCAAGGTCTCCCTTAGCCTTTTTTTCCTGAAATGGTTGAATCACTCCTCATAATTTCTGATATAATTTAAGCAATAAGTTGCCATGAAGGTCTCTTTCCGTCTCCATTTTCTGTGCTGAAGTTGAACTCAAATGACTCCAAATAAAAACAGAGTCAGTGATCTTGAGATGGGAAAGGGGATCTATTTGTTCAGCAGATTTTCAGGGTGTTAGTTACTGACCATGGTAAGTCACAGTTTGTAGTCAAGGCAAAGCTCTAGTTCTGGGCTTATCAGCTAGATCAATATGAGGTTAAGAGTGTAGAGTGCAATCCAGGCAGCTGCTGTCACCTACTGCCTCTTCTTTCTACAGGTTCTGCCCCTCAGGGGTCAGGGAGGCAGGGGCACACAGCCAGGCGCTGCCGCACTCTTTGACTGGCTTAGAATATTGTCTTCTTCTGTCCCTTTCGACTGCTCATCTGGTTCTGTGAGGTTAATCTTAGCATCAACTTGATGGTAAGGAACACACCAGTTACTCTACTATGATTATTGCACATTATATGCAAGTATTAAAATATTTAAAGGACTCCATAAATATATGCAACTAGAATCTCCAAAGAGACAAATCTCTGGTTATGTCAGTGAGATCTTACCTAGACTAGGTTAATTGAGACGGGAAGACTTACCCTAAATGTGAGCAATGCCATTTTGTGGCCTGGGCTCCTCGATGGAATGAGAATAAAGCCGAGTGAAATCAGTCATCATGTTCTGCTTCCTGACTGTGGGATAAAGCATTTCCTGCTCTCACCACCAGACTTCCTGTAAGCCGAAACAAACCTTCCTTAAGTTGCTTCCATCAGTTATTTTGTCCTAGTTTTGAGATAAGAACAAATACAGGTTTAATCTTTGAATTTTCCAGAGACCAGTCGTCTCTCTGAGCATCTGTTTGCCCAGAGGGTCCCTACCTCAGGCTTCCTGCAGTTCTTCCCCATTCATTTCTTCCCTTGTGTTGTGCACCCACGGTTCACCCACATAGCTGTACACATCATGTCTCACTGCTTTTCACTTAGAAGAGCATGGTATTATAGGGATGTGACATATGCCAGTGTCTTCCAGTCATCAATCAAAGTGATGGAGGTTTTTTTTTTTTGTGAAATGTTTGTCTTAAATATTTGTGTGGGTTTTTTTTGTGTGTGTGTCAATTTCATTTTCATTTGCAAGCAGGATTCTCTCTTACATAAATATATATGCAAGTTTATGTATATACATATGTGTGTTTATACATGTACCTATGCTTAAATGACACAGAATAGTTGCACATTTTCATGGAGTCCTTTAAAATATTCTAATACTTACAGCATATAATGACATTAGAGTAGCTTGCACATTCCTTACCTCAAACATTTATCATCTCTTTCTGTGTAGGATATTCAAAATGCTCTCTAGTAGCTTTTGTGAAATACACTGTCAGTTGTCACCCAGGGCTCCTATAATGTACTATAGAACATTAGAAATTATTCTTGAGTCCACTACACCCTCCTGTATATGTTAAACAACTTCTTACCCCTATGCATCCTCCATAGCTCTCCCAGGCTCTGATAAATCAATTTTTATTTCCTGCTTTTGTGAGCTCAACTTTTTAAGGATTAGGTGGCATTTGTCTTTCTGTTCTTGACTTGTTTAACTCAACAACATGTCCTTCAGGCTTGTTCACATTTCTGAAAATGCCAAGATTTCATTCTTTTTGTGTCTGAATAACACTCCATTGTGTATGTACAGAACATTTTTAAAATTCCACTCTTCCATCGATAGTATGTGGTTGATTCTATGTCTTGGCTGTTCTGAACTGTGGAGTACAGGGCTTTATAGAAGCACCTGTAAGATGGTGGTTTCTTTGGGGGTGGGATTCTTTTGTTGTTTGCCTTTCCCAATAAGCTAAGTCAAAGGAGCAGGGATTCAGTGGGATGGCTGGAGATATTTAAGGAAGTCTCTGCAGTTAGAGGAGCCCAGAGGTACTCTGCAAGCAGCTGGCTAATCATGAGCAGGGCTGTGAGCAAGATGGGCTCCTTGTTCATTGAGTTCCCCAGAGTAACACTATCCTCTTTGAAGCAAGTTCTGGTTCAAACTAAGTGTGGCCTCTCAAGGCTCCAAGGGCCCCTGCATACCCTTCACCATGTTACATGCCTTTCTCTGATGAACTCTCATGTGTCCTGGACCCACCAGACTCCGAGAGCCCCTGTACACAGGACAGCAGGAGTAGGTGAATGGTGCATTACACAAATCCTCTTTGCCCACTCACAGGCTCTCTGGTCCTCCATGTGAGAGAAGCAGTATTTCCAACCATGAGGACTACAGATGTTAAGTTATGGTGGTTTCCATCTGACATAGTTGTTGTGAGGAAATGATCCAGGCGTGGGAACCATTTACCCATGCTTCCAATCTTTTTTTGTTCCCTGTTTCTTCTATAACTCTATAACACACTGGATTGCTAGGTGCAGAATTAGCAACTCTCTGCTTTCTTGGAACAAAAAAAAAAAATGAAAGTTGTGGTTAAACCTGGCTTGGCAAATTTGGGACCAAAGTTCAAAGACTGCCCACACACACACACACACTGCAGTGTCGTGCTGGTCGCTTCCCTCTGGGCATCCATTTTCCTTCCTTTAATAGGTGAAATTTTCATAAAGAGTGATTATGATAATTACAACAAGCTAAATGGTCCAGATACAGAGAGACACAAGTGGCTGATAGTGTCCTCAGGGAGCCAGATCGACTGGACTCACTGCTCTCCATACCTGCTCTTTCCTCTCCATTGGCCCTGTGGACCTGGCAGTTAACACTCCCTCCTGGCCTCTACAGCTGTCATTTGTACAGAGGGCTGGAAGTGGGTGGGAGTGATCTTGCTGAAGCTGGGTAAAGAATTCCTTATTTACAGTTAAACATTCTGTATATGGGCCGAGCAGATGATTCACTGGGTAAAGCATGTGTGCGGTCTTGAGGACCTGGACCCTCAGCATCCAGATTCCTGACACATATCTGTAATCCCAACACTAGGCAGGTGGAGACAAGCAGATCCCAGGGCCTTGTTGGCCACCCAGTCTACCCTAACTGGTAAGATCTAGGCTTAATAAGAGACTCTATCTCAGTAAGTTGGTAGAAAATGATGAAGGAATGTTGGAAGACATTGCTGGCTGGTCAGAGGTCTCATCCTCCACATGGCCTAGCAGCTTATCATTCTAAACTGGGCAACACAGAGATATCTTCCTCCAGCAAAGCTTCCTATCTCTACCTGCCCTTATCTGGAGAATGTCCCTGGGCCTAGAGGACTGACCTTATCTAAACGCTGTCTCTAAACCAGGTGCCTGATTCTTCTTTACCTTGACCTTTGGCCCAGATCCTGCTGAGAAGACTTGTGCTAGGGACTCTGATGTAGGTAGGACTCTACTGCCACATACTAAGCCTTTTGATAGAAGCGGCCACTTAATGAAAATTAGGGTTTGTCTCCAGACTCCCCAATCCTATATATTCCTTATACTCTGGAATAATATTGAACTGATTCACCAAAATCTGTCTCCCGAAGAGTTGTCTCTGTTTCTGTTCATGGACTGCCAAAGACTTCTGTCACCCAATCTGCCTATGTCACCTCTCAACCTTGTAACTAACAGGTGGAGGGGGAAAGAGGACTCCCACAGAGGAAGATACCCAAAATTGACCTTTGGCCTCTCTACATGCACACATACAGACAAGTGTGCACAAATAGAAGCCTCTGTGTACACATACATATTCTATACATCTACATACACACAGAGAGAGAGAGAGAGAGAGAGAGAGAGAGAGAGAGACAGATATACAAACACATACACATCTGTCTATCTATCTATCTATCTATCTATCTATCTATCTATCTATCTATCTATCTATCTATCTATTGAGAACCTTATGTCTTTGGTGAGCTAATGTACAAGTAGCCTGATTGGTGTTAGGACACAAGCCTCTGCTCTGTACTATTTTGCTTTATATCTTTGAATAAGTCATTAGCCCTTTGAAATTTAATTTTTTTGTCTGTAAAACAGATAAATGGTACACATTCTAACCACTATTCGGGGAATGCAGAAGCAGCAATATACTAAACCAGCATGACACACTATTAGTATGGTTTCCTAATATTTTGTGTGATTTAATTTAGCATCTCTCATTATTTAGGAATGGCTACCATGCTTCAGTACCACCTTTTGAAAATGGACTAGACATACATCCAGAGGAGTAAATTTGAAATTGTGAAATTTCTAGTGCCTGGGTGCTAGGATAACCCATCCATTTGGGAATGGGAAAGATTTCTCGCTGTCCCTAATGAGGTACAATTTCTGCAGCTGAGGGCTGTGCTTGTCTCTTAGGCTGTCTCTGATTCACACTCCTGGAGGCTCACTTCAGGTCTGTGGGTGGCTTAGAAATTTGTTTTAGAAACAATGTCTAAGTGTCGGTTGCACTTCCTCTGTGGCTCTCTCATTGTCTATTTCTGACAATATTTGCATGAGACCAGATATCTGATTCAGAGAACATCTGTTCTCACCATTCATTACCCACCTGAGCCAACATGCTTCTGACTGGTTGCCAAAAGCTGCTTCGCTCAGCAATATTAGCCACACAGGCAGCAAGGAGAAGGGAGAGGCTTCTGGGGACAGGATTGGGGCCTGCAAGCAAACTTGCCAGGGCATTCAACCTCCGAGGATGGTTGCCTTGGACAGTGAAGAGTGTTGAGCCAGATTTCTCAAATGAGTGCTTATTCCTTCAGGTGCGGGGACTTAAAATGATGGAGCTGTTTGGGTTGGAGATCTGTCTCAGCTATGGCATGTTTCCTGCACTGCCCCCCCATTCAAGTACAGATAGAGTATGGAGTATCTCTTGCCTGCCAGGCTTTGTTTTTGGCCTTCAGAAGGGATTTGTATTTATGTATTGTTATTTGTTTTTGTGCATGTGTACAGGTGTGTGTATGAAATTAACAGTAGGAGAGAATCTGTTGCCAAAAGACATGGTTAGAGGGATGATGTGCTTCCGGCTCTGAATGTTCTCAATCTCCCTCTTATTACTGCATCTGCTGTCTTTTCTGGGTTACTGCACTTTTCTATTACAAATGGACTTTCAGTGTGAGGCTGGAGAAATGGTCTGGTAGATATTAACTTACATCTTTCAATTTGAGGCTAAAAGAAAAACGAGATGAGTCCTGTTCCCAGCTTTAGAGAAATCTCTTGTTCTGTGCTCAGGCTTTGGGATAATCTTGGAGACAGGGCCCAATAGGTGCTGTACTGGCTCTATGAAAACCTCAGAGGAGTGAGGACAGAGACCTAGAAGACAGGCCTAGGGAAGCTTGTCCAGTGTCTTTGCAGTGTGCTACCACAGCAACTGCTGTTCATGGAGACTGCATAGGCCTTAGCAGACACTGGCATTTCCAGATTGTAGCATGAATCTTAAAAGTTCTTATTAATAAAATCAAACCCGAGGCCAGTTATTGGGGTCAATGCTGGTAGATCAGAGAGACAGAACAAGCCACAGCTATCTCACCTTGCCAGTTCCTCAGCTGGTTCTGTTTCCTCAGACTGGAAGCTTCTGTGTCCTCATCTCAATGGCTCTCAGCTGAACTGTTGCTAGAAGCCTGAATGCTTAACTAGCCAAATGTTTAACCAGGCAAATGCTTAACCAGCCTAATGCTTCTAGTTTCTGGTCCTCACATCTTATAAACCTTTCTGCTTTCTACCACCACTCCCTGGGATTAAAGGCTGCTTTCTGGGATTAAAGGCGTGAGTCACCATGCCTGGCTGTTTCCAATGCAGCCTTGAACTCACAGAGATCCAGAGGGATTTCTGTCTCTGGAATGCTAGGATTAAAGGTGTGTGCTAACATTTTCTAGCCTAAGTATCTTGTGGCTTTTCTGTTCTCTGACCCCAGATAAGTTTATTAAGGTACACGATATTTTGGGGAACACAATACCACCACACCAGATGTTTTGTTTGCAAATGGATTTAGGATCCAGCAACTTGAAACAGCCAGTATCTGTAGCTAGAGTTTTCCTGCCTGGCCCACAGTCAGGACAAATCTCTGTCACCCACCAGTCCCACAGCCTCTCAGACCCAACCAAGTAAACACAGAGACTTATATTGTTTACAAACTATATGGCCGTGGCAGGCTTCTTGCTAACTGTTCTTATATTTTAAACTAATCCATTTCTATAAATCTATACCTTGCCATGTGGCTCATGGCTTACCGGCATCTTCACATGCTGCTTGTCATGGCGGCAGCTGGCAGTGTCTCTCTGACTCAGCCTTCCACTTCCCAGCTTTATTCTCCTCCTTGTCCCGCCTACACTTCCTGCCTAGCCAATGGCCAATCAGTGTTTTATTTATTGACCAATCAGAGCAACGGATTTGACATACAGACCATCCACAGCAAGTATCCATTGGTGCTGAGATTCTTACAAAATGAATAATTATTTTCTGTTAAATGTACCGAGTACTAAGGTGTCACCATGTGTAATTATGTGATATTTCCATTTATTAACTTCTTTGTGTCCATTTGTTCCCTCTCCGGGCACCCCAGGGCTTGTATGCTTTCTTTTCTTTAAGGATTTGCATTTTCTGGACATTCCATGTAACAGGAACCTTGCATTAATAGGTATTTCGAGTCTCGCTTCTTTCATTTTATATTTTCAGAGCTTACACACATCCTATCATATATCAGTATTATATTCCTTGTCACTATTGAATAACGTTCCATTTTATTGCTTTGTTTATCCCCTCAGAAATTGATGGATATCTGAGTGTACCAGTTTGGGGCTATTAATATTGAGTGAAACATTTGCCTATAAGTCTTTATATGAACGTATGTTTATATTTGGGTAAATGCCTCTGAGACGTCTTAATTTCCTTCAGTTTTTCCTTTCAGTAGCTTTCTTTTTTAAAATCCCATTTGCTAGTTAAAATAATGTATGCATGCATGTATGTATGTATGTATGTATGTATTCTATTATGGGTTTGAACTGGTTCACTTGTGTGGAATAAAACACACACACACACACACAAAACCCTAAAACTCCTGAAAACTTCCTATTTAATCACAGAGCTAATACTCGGGTAGGATTTAGTAAATGAGTGCATCCATCTTGGTGTCTGACTCATGTTCCTCCTTTGCTCCTGTCCCTGATGGCAGCTTCTGTGCTGGGAATGAAGACAGATTAGCGTGCATGCAATGCTTAGGGAAGGGGAAAGCTCAGCTCTGTACTAAACTCAAGCTTCACAGCTTCATCTCATCTCACCTCCATCCCTTACCTCACACCCCCACACTGGGCTCTGACATCCCTTACCTCACACCCCCACCCTGGACTCTGACATCCTTCACCTCGCACCCCCACACTGGGCTCTGACATCCCTTACCTCATACCCCCACACAGGGCTGCTATCATGCTTTACCTGTTTGTTAAGCCCCCTGTGGTCATTTTTGTTGGAAAGTTGTGGACTATTGTTCTGGAGGTCACTCAGGAGGGCTCTCTAATTGAGCTAAGTTTTAGGAACATTAATTGCCTGGCTGTGGCTGGAGTGACTCCCCTGGGTATACAGTGAATCACTTGGAAGCAAGAGCTTCCTGCTTTGACCTGTCATCTTTCACTTACTGTCTTTATATCAGTGCAACCCAGCATCTAAGGTTATTTTCCATTTGGTAAACAAACAAAACCCCCAAACAACAGCAGCAGCAGCAGCAGCAGCAGCAGCAGCAGCAGCAGCAGCAGCAACAGCAGCAGCAGCAGCAGCAGCAGCAACAGCCCCAACACCCTTACCCATAAGGGGAGGGTGATCACAAAATCTTCATCTATGTCTAGCATTGTTTGGTTGGTTTTTGACTTCAAAGTTATCTGTTTTGTTTTCTGTCTTCCATGGACTCGTAGTCATTTTGGTCGCAGGACACCTCTGGACTAAGTTAACATGAAGTTGGCAGCCTTGAGGCAGGGGGAAGGGCTTGGACTTGCCTCTACTGGATGTGCCTGCCTTCTTGTGGGTGGGAGCGGGGGATTGGTTGGGAGGGCGAGGCTTGGAGGGGCAGGAGGAGGGAAGAGGGGGATCTTTGATTGGTGTGTAAAATGAATAAAAAATTTTCTTAATTTAAAAAAAAGAAAAGAAAAACATGGAGTTGGCAAATGCTCAAAGAAACATCCGAATTAGCTATGAGAGCTCAAGTGAACATTTGCTCAAGCTTTACTGATGCTCTATTGAGATCACTTTCCAGCTGAACTTGCTGTCTTTCTGTATTTCCACTCCTTCTCTTCAAACAAGGCCTGATGGGAGAAGGGCGGCCATAGGAGGCAGTGCTGGGAGAGACAGACCCAAGTGCTCACTGAAATAACCTTTATTCCCTGCTTATCCTTCCTTTGTAAGCTCCCTGCACCATGTCTTTGGTATCTGTGATGGTTGAGCTTATAAGGCTCCTGGACAAATGAAGTGCCCAGATCTTTGGCTAACCATTGTTCCTGGGCAAGTCTGTGAGAGTGTTTGCTTGTGAGTTTAGCATCTGAGTTGGCACACTGAGTGAAACAGTCTACCATGGACAGGCATTAGGACCACGTGTCTCCTGCGCTTGGACCGAGACTTACACCCTTAGCATTCCCATCTCTCAGAACTTTGGATCACACTCAGATTTATACCTTTAGCTCTGCTTCTCAAGCCTTGGACTAGGGCTGTCTCCTAGCTTTCCTGGATCTTCCATGTTCAGATGAGAGATTATAGGGCTTCCATGTTCAGGTGAGAGATTATGGGGCTACATGTGAGATGTATCTTTATAAATCTCTTTAGCTAAATATTCTACTGGTTCTGTTTTGCTGGACCCAAAATACATTTTTTTTATTTTTTGTTTTTCTCTTTCTTTTTTAGCATAAACACAGAAAAAAGTTGAATTTATCATTTTGTGTATTTCCTTTTCCAAGTTTACTATTTCTGCAGTTGAGTATCTGAGGTTACAAAGAACCTGCCTGTCATCTAGAGATGAATCACCCAGTGATTTTCCTAACTGTGGCAGTATCAGCCACAGTGGTGCAGGGAGTGGGGTTGGGACAATTCTTGGAACAGCTGTGGTCCTAAAGCCCAGAATCTTGTGCTAATCCCACTAAAGCCATCCCAACTGTGTCGTCTTCATCCTCAATACCCTGTGAGGACAATATTCTTTCAAAACCTTTACTGAACATCAGCTTTAGCTATGCTAAAGGAACTCACCTCCATGATTGTTTTGTTCAACACTCCTTATTGTTTTCTGAAGATTGCTTATTTATAATTCCAAATGGTATTTTTATTCCTGAGAACCTGGAGGAGCAGAGGCATGCTCAAATAGAACACTTGTGTGAATTCAATTCTGCCCCATAGCTTTTCCATCTAGCCCTGAGATCCAAGGAGGAGTTGGATTCGGTCTATTGTGTGCAGATTCCCAGAGAGGGGAACTTTGGACCTTGATCTTCCTATTGGTTCTTCTGCCCAGTTTTCTTTTAGCCTCTGGTAGTAGAACCCTAGTTTACTATGGAGAACATTGCACTGTGACCTTAGGCCTATGTAGCTTACATGGTATTGATTCTGTCTAGAATTCTGAAGCTAAGTATAAGATGTAGGCCTGACCTATAAAACCTTAATCTCCATGATGTTGATATTGTTTGCGGCTTTTAGGAAGTCATGAAGTCCAGAAGGGGAGTCCTCATGATCGGATCAGCACTGCTAGAGGCAGAAGAGGTTGCAGGTTGTGTAGCAAGCCCCTTTAACTGTTGAACTATCTGTGGACACTCACGGTGGTTTGAACTTGCTTCCCATGACGTTAAGCACCATGACCTATTGACTATTTCTTATCCCCTTGCTGAGATGTATTGCTGCCTTTTTTTTTTTTTAAAATAAGGGCTGATCGTCTTTTAGTAAATTGGATTATCAGATGCAGTGTTGAAACTGTGCTCCTGCAACCTATGTTTTGTTTTTGATTCTCTTGAGGGCCACTGTTGATTAATAAAAATCTTTATTGTTTGAAGTCTCACTGTTGTCTTGTGGTTAAATCTTTACTCTGATGCAGTACATATTTCCTTCTGTATTTTGTCTAGAATTTGTATATATTTTGTTTTCCCATTTAGGCCTATAGTGCAGTTAATATTTCTGTGTGGCATTGATAAGGATTAAAGCGATTGTTTTCTCTTCTCGCTGTGTGGATATCCAGTTGCTATTGCAGCACTCACTACAAAGCCCCGCCCTGCCCCCTGCTTTGCAGCTATGTTTTGCTGTAGAGCAATGCCTGTGACTGTGTGCTGTTTCTGGAGCCTCTGGTCCAGCCCTTCGCCGGCCTTGCAGTAGTGGCACGTTCCTGGAAAATCAGTTGAAGGGTTTCATTAGGCAGTGCAAGCCTTCCAAATTTCTTCATTAATATTTTTTAGGTTATTTCAGATTCAATGCATTTTTTTCATGTAAGCTCTATAATAAATCTGTCAGTTTTCATAACACTCCTGATATTTATTAGAATTAAATGTATCAATATATTTTAGAAGAATTATCATCTAAAAATATTGGCTGTTACAAGTCTGTCTAATTTCTTTAATTGAGCAATTTTGTTGTTTTGGTATAGAGAACTGTGAATCCATCAATTTACTTTTAGATTTGACCTATTTAATTTTTATTATTTTTAAATTTTAAATTTTAAATTTTTCCTCCACAAAATCCTCTTGATTCTCCCTTCCCTCTACCTACCACCTTCATCTTCTCTTTCTTGCTCTCTCTCAAAAAAGAATTTGGTTTGACCCTTTTAAATGTTGCTGTAGATGATTTTTTTCAAATTGTTTTTCCCAAATTATTCTTGTTAATATATACCAACGGAATTGAGTTTGATACATCGGCATCAGTACTTAGACAGCTCTTGGTTGCAGGGGAAAGTCTTGCAGCAAGTCCGGGTCCCACAGCATCAACTCTTCAAGACATAGTGGTTCTTACTTCCCTGCTCTGTGCTAACTTGGGCAGTGGAGGAACAGCAAGGTGCTGGCCGAGTGCTCCACCAGAGCCTTCTCAAGTCTGTCTCTTAGCCAGAACCATAGCTGGCCCAGCAATACTTCTTTTCAGCAGGCTCAAATAATCTCTGATGGTATCAGGCACCTTATAGCCAGCATTCATTCCATTCTGCATTCTACTTTTGAGCCTTACTCCTTCTCCCAACACAAGGAAAGCTAGTTGATTGTCAGCTTCACATTCTTGAGGCAAAGGGGTCTGTAATTTCTGTTAAATGAAGAAATGACTCAAACTTTGTGATGTTGAGTTTGGAAATAATTTTGTCCTGTTGCGAAACATAAAAAGCTATTTGCCAAATTTGCTTTTGCTATTTCAATAGCTAACAAATGGAATTTCTTTGAATTGTTTTATCATTTCCTGGAACAAAAAGAAAAGAGTTTAACTTGGAACTATTCCAGAAAAAAAAAATGTATGATTCCTTTCTACATATTGTTCCTATATTTTCCACAAGTTAAATACTTGATTATGTGAACATATTTGAGTTTTCCAGATAATCTCTACTAGGACATGGCAGTCATCAATTCAACTACCACTGAATGTCCTTATTGACAGCTGTATGATGCCACCAAGCCAGGGCTAAGTCTCAGAGTCTGAAAACTTACTACAGTGACCTCCAGAGCTAGACAACTAGCAAATCTGCCAAATACTACAGATAACAGCATTTCCAGCCTCAGAGTGGTAATTCAGGAAGTTTGGAAACAAACCTGAAAACTGAATTTTTGAGATATACCCAGATAATTCACTGATCATCTAAGCTTGGAGATGTAAAACTTAACTCTTCAGGACCTTGCCTGCAGTCTTCTGTGAGTACAGATTAGCCCTGATGAGGCAGCTGTATATTATGATTCTTACAGGAGAGAAGCTTTGGTGTTTACACAGCTAGGTGTGTAAAATTCAGTTAATTTATAATTTTAACTTGTTGGGTAGTTCTGTAAGGAGCCAGTGTGGGACTTCATTCCATGTTCCAAAGGATTGTGACTCTTGTTGGAATAGCAAAGGAAAAAAATTCCTATGATAACTTCCAATTATATGGCAACAGAGAGAAAAATGTTTTGTGTAAGTGTATATGATGAATAAATAAATATCTATATGTGACATCTAGGACAGTACTTGGCTTTGGAATTGTGTGCGCGCGCGTGTGTGTGTGTGTGTGTGTGTGTGTGTGTGTGTGTGTGTGTGTACACTTGTATATATGTACCCATGGAGGCCACAGGTTGATATTTAGTGTCTTTCTCTATCACTCTCCCCCCAATTTATGAGACAGAATTTCTCTCTGAACTTGCAGTTTACAGGCATCCTCCTGTCTTGGCCTTCCCAGAGGGGAGGATAAATACACTTTCTGTGGTGACAAGCATTTGTGTGTGTGTGTGTGTGTGTGTGTGTGTGTGTGTGTGTGTGTGTGTGTACACTTGTATATATGTACCCATGGAGGCCACAGGTTGATATTTAGTGTCTTTCTCTATCACTCTCCCTCCAATTTATGAGACAGAATTTCTCTCTGAACTTGCAGTTTACAGGCATCCTCCTGTCTTGGCCTTCCCAGAGGGGAGGATAAATACACTTTCTGTGGTGACAAGCATTTGTGTGTGTGTGTGTGTGTGTGTGTGTGTGTGTGTGTGTGTGTGTGTGTGATCCAGACTAGGTCCCAATGCTTGTAAGGCAAGCACCTCAGTGGTTGAGTCACCTCCCCAGCCTTCAGCATTTGTGTTTTTAAGGGAGCTCCTTCCTTCCTTCCTTTCTTTCTTCCTTCCTTCCTTCCTTCCTTCCTTCTTTCCTTCCTCTTTTCCTCCTTTCTTTCTCTCCCTTTCTTTTTCTTTCTTTCTTTCTTTCTTTCTTTCTTTCTTTCTTTCTTTCTTTCTTTCTTTCTTTCTTTCTTTCTCCTTCCTTCCTTCCTTCTCTCTCTCTCTCTCTCTTTCTTTTTTCTTTTCTCTCTTTCTTCTTTTGATGGTCCTTTGTCAATTATCTGTGAATTGAAGCTTTCAAGCATCACTCTTGAACAGCTCAGTGGCCTTCATCTATATCACCCACAGGTGTCAGAGTAGAAGGAGAACTGTCCCATTATCATTGGGTGAATGGGTTCTGCCTGCCTAGTTTCAGGCTTCATCGGTCAACAGAAGCATCTGCCGGGCTGCGTAGGAAGGCTAATCTAACATGAAGAGTTTCAAGATGGCAGGTGTCTGACAGTTGAGAACTCTGGCAAAGAGAATCCATAGAGCCAGGCCTAGAAAGTGGACTTTGCCCTGAAGGGAAGATACACTGGATTAATCTAAGGGATTATTTTATAATTTGCATCATAGAGGAGGTGGATCTCTTGGAGCTGTAGCAGGATCGATTCTTCAAAGAGTGTCCCTGAATCCTGAGTCCTATAGGCTGTCTGTAAGTAAAGTGATGTGAGAGTCCTTTCACAGACCCAGTGTGAGGTTTCTCCAGATGACACCCATGCACTGTGTTGTACATAGTGTTTTAGTTTGGATTACCACAATGCCTGGTGAGGACAGCAGCTCAGTGCACCAATCCAGTGCTTCTCAACCAAGGATGACTTTGCTTTCAACAGATATTCAGCAATGATTGGAGTGATTTTGATTGACACAAGTGAAGTTGAGGGAAGGAAAAGTGGAGTATGTTGCACTCATCTCCTGGGTTGTAGCAAGGAAGCTGATAAACGGCTTACAATGTGCAGTCAGTCCCTCCACAACCAGGATTTAGCCATCAAGTTAGTACTGCCAAGGCTAAGAAATACTGCACTAGAATAAAAACATAACTAATTCCAGTTTGCTCCTCGGGAAGCCCATAAATGTTTTAAATTTGTATTCCATGGGCCATTAGTGCATCTCCAACAATGGGGATTCACTTTCTAAATCCATCAAAACTGGAAAGAAATGAGGTGGGCAGAGCGTAGGGCTGGGCAGGGAACTCTTACACAAGGTAGTTGAAACAACAGTGTTTTCCAATTATATATGGCATTAATGATCCATACTTTGTTTATTTCCTTTTTTGTAGATGAATGAGAATGATCACAATGGTAAATGGAGCTTGGCATTATTCCTCAAATGCAAGCATACTGGAGACTGATAAGAAGGAGTTTTGACTCTTGAGAGTAACCAAAATGTTGATATTTGTCTTTCATATGTTAGAATGATTTGGGCTTGGTTTTGTATTTTGAGCCTTATCTAGTCATCACTGATAGAAAAGCTATTGAATGCTTGCTAAGGGTCCAGCCTGACCATTAACATTCACATGAGGGTTATTTTGTACTCTGGAGGCAGCCATTGAGCCTCAGAGAAGTTCAGAATTCTGAAATGATTGCAGTTGCCTTCTTTTTAAATCCAACTCCCACCGTGTGTGTGTGTGTGTGTGTGTGTGTGTGTGTGTGTGTGTGTGTGTGTGCGTGCCCGCGTGAATTCAGGTACACATGTGGAGGTCAGAAAACAACCTTGGGTGTTGTCCTTGCTTTCCACTTTGTTTGAAACAAAGTGTTTTGTTGAAACAAAGATTGCTTGCTGCATCTACCAGGCCAGCTGACTTGGTTGAGTTCAGGGATTCTCCTCATCTCTCACTATAGGAGCACTGGGAATACAGAGACACAGTACTGTGCCCAGCTTTGTGTGTGGGTTGTGGGGATTTGGACTTTGGTTTGCACATGAGAAGCTCTCTACACACTGAATCATCTCCTCAACCCTGCAAAGGTTGCTTTGCTGTTCCTGGCAGTGAGGACCTGGGTGAGTGGACAAGTTGGAAGAGAGTTCTCAGGTTCCCTGAGGATTATCTTTAAATCTCAAAGAATTCCCTGAAGAGGAATTTCCCCAAAATTAATTTCATAGTATTAATTTAAAACAGAATGCTTTAAGGACTTAAAGGCTAAGGTTTTAAAGTATTACTGTGCAGAATAATGCCCCTGAGTGCCATAGATTGATGAGCCTTCCATTTTATGGTGAGAAACAAATGGGAGGCCATTCTGGGACCGGAGTCACAGATACTTGCCAACTGCCATGCGGATGCTGGGAACTGAACACTGGATCTCTGCAAGAGCAGCATGTGTTTTTTAACTGCTGACTCATCTCTTTACCCACATGAAGTGCTAATTTTTTTGGTTTTCTTTTTCTTTTCTTTTCTTTTTTTTTTTTTTTTTTTTTGGAATCAGGGTTTCATGTATCTCAGTCTGGCCTTGAACTCATGTACCACTGAGCCTTGTTCAGGCAAGGTTGGGTCTGGAACCCAGGGCTTCATGCACACCAGGCTAGCATTCTACCACTAAATAGTGCTAATTTTCAAAGGGAAAATCCTGATGATTGACTAAGGATATGAACGTATGTTAAGGGTGTTATTTAATGCCCCGCTAATGGGAGAACCAGTAAGTTGTCAAGATGAGTTTAACAAAAAATTCAAAAATCCTGACATTTGTAAACCAGGAAAGGGGGCAGGGAGGGAGGTATCAATCCACAGGGAAATTAGAATCACCTGTGAATAGAAAGATATTATTTCACAATGCCTTCATTTGTCAACAACTTGTGAGCTAGAATATTTCTCAAAGGTAAAGAGAGCAGAACCAGGGAATCATGAAGGGTGTGAGCAATGCTTAATTTTTCTTCTGAGACATACTATAATATTCTCTGCTTTGTCCAACATTTTCTTACATCCAGATGCTCTTGCTTCAAGCCCAGGGCCCTTTTCTCATATCATGCTGTGGTTTTCCATGGATTCTTCCAAAAAGTTTTGGGGGCATGACAGGTGCAACCTCCAGAGTCACAAAGAGAGCTTTGCGTTTTTTTCTAATCTTTAGTTTTCATCCCCTATTCAAAAAAAGCTATGCTTTAAGGCTGAGTATGGTGGTATATTAATCTCTCATCACTCAGGAGGCAGGCGGGTGGATCTTTATGAGTCAGAGGCCAGCCTGGTCTACATAGAATTCCACCCAGCCAAGTTACATGGTGAGACCCTAGTCTCAAGAAATAGACAGCCGAAAAAAGAAAGAAAGAAACCCTATGCTTTATTCTAAGAAGTAGGAAAATATCCAAGACTATATAAAAAATGATAATAGCTTCCACCCCACTCTGTAAGCCCTTCCCACATTTATCACCACAGGAGATGAGCAGTGTGCATATCCATCTACAAATCTCGTGTGTCAACAGCAACATACAAACATTCATAGCCACACACAGGGATTTGTATTGTGAGCTCACATGTCTGAGAACATACTATACATGACTGCATCTGGCTTTTGTCACTTACAATCCTCCATTGAGACAGTCTCATGTGTGTAGATGGAAGCTGAATGTGTTCATGCAAACAACAGCCCTGGTATGTGCCCTGGCATGGATGCCCCTCTCACAGCCTCAACTCTGAGGCTGGGTGAGGAAAAAATACAAACAGCTGTGTGATCATTCAGGAGCTGAGCCTGCAATAGACAATGAGTTCTCTTTCTCTCTTTCTCTTTGTCTCTGTCTCTGTCTCTCTCTCTCTGTGGGGGGGTTCACATCTTGCTGTGAGAATTGGGTCACAGTAGTTGCAAGGTTAAACACCTTTATCCAGCTGTGATACACTTCATTTCTTTAATCCTAAGGGTGATTCTGAGTCAGCTAGGGTGAGTAGGGTCCATTGCTCTTTAGTTTTAAGGAAAGTAATTGTTTATTTAGGCATCAAAATTGAGTTATTTTCAAAGAAATAGTGGGAAAAGGAAACGTTGTACTCGACAATTCAGGAATTGCTGAAAACCTGTAACAATCTCAGGATATTGAAGGGTTGCTCACTGTTTACAACAAATTAAATGTTCATAGCTGACTTAAAGCTGTCTCTAAAAGTTGTATATTAAAAATGAGTTACTAGGAATGAGCTTCCTCATTGCCCACAGAACTTCTTGTTAGGAGGTGAGAAAAGATGTCTGATGGTAGAGAAGTGAAGAAGTATTTTTAAAAATTCTTAGAAGACAAGGCTTTGAAAATTCTCTTTGAAAGAGATTTCATAAGCAGAGGGTGGTAAACCCTTAAACACTGATTTTATTAGCTTGGAAGATGCAAAGACAGGAACCTACAAGGAAAGATACAGCAAGAACAGCCTTAGGTCAAAGACTCCTGGCTTGCTTCTTCCTGATTGTCCTCAGGGCTTTGCATACTCCCAGGGGTGCAGTTTTGCCCTACTGGCCCTTTGTTTCAATCTATCCATTGGTATATATTTTATTGATCATTTACTCCGTGCCAGCAACTGTGGGAGTTACAGCTTCCTGATGCAATAAGTTCCTTCAAGGCAAGAACCATCCTGTTTGAAGCAGAGTACATAAAAATAGAACTAACAAACAAGGCAGTTTGTTAGTGTTAGAGTGTGTGGAGCACTTTAAATCACGAGTGAAATTTTCTACTCCTTAGCAATTTTGAACATTTTCAGCTGAGAAGTCTGCATGGTACAGTGTTGTAGAACACTGTCCTGTAAGCACAACAACCTTGCTGTCTTCATCAAAAGCAGCTGTGCTTACCCCAGAGTGACCATCAAGATGGGCCCGTTGGCATCCCCTTTATAGGAGGAAGGATCCCAGCCACTCTCTCCGGTACCTTATGCCAGCTTGAGGTGATTCTGCCTGAGCTGCCTGTGTTCTTGCGATTTGGAGGTGATAGCGTATGTAGCATGTGGCAGAGTTACCAAAGAGCCTGGGGACTCCACTTATGTAACTACAGGGTGGAACTTTCTGGTGATGAGGTTGTTTGGGGGTCAACTATACTCCTGCAAACAACCCCTCAACCAGACTCTATAAGTAAACCCAGAAATTCATTTGTTTACCATTGCACTTTGGTGGAATTGTCCTTGACTCTGACATTGGTGCCTCTGTGGGATCAGTGCTAGTTGGCTTCTCCCCAGGAAAAATTTACTCAATACACAGAAAAGAGTTTTACACAAAGCAAAGCTCAGTGAAAACATGAGGTCTGGAAGGAGACAATCCTGTGAAGCTCACTCTTAAAGAGGTCTTGGTGAGGCTGAAGAGATGGGCAGTGGTTAAGAGCACTGTCTGCTCTTCCTGAGGACTCAGGTTCAGTTCCTAGCACCCAAATGGCAGCACACAACCATTGGTAACTTAAGTTCCAGGAGACCTAACACCCTCTTCTGGCCTCCATGGGCACCGGGCACACACCTGCTGCCCAGATAAACATGTAGACAAACACTGATACACGTAAAATAAAAATAAAGCAGCACTTGATGTTCTTCCAAAGGACTCCAGTTTAGCTCCCAGTACCATGTCCAGCCTTTTACAGCTGCCTCTAACTCTATCTCCAGGGAAATAGACATCTCCAGCCTCTGTGAGCACCTGTACCCACATGCACATACCCACATAGTCATAGCTAAAAATAAAATCTTAAAAAAGATATCTTGGTAAAGCAAAGCTTAGCTTCATAGTGTCCTAATAATAAGCAGTGTAGCAAGGTGGTATCAGGATGATAACAAGAACCCACTTCTATGAAGCACATCTTATTTAATTCTTATAACCACCTTAGGAGTTACATATTTTGATCATTCCCATCTTAGAGATGAGAACACAGAGCCTTAGAGAAGTCCTACGTGAGAGTGAATCCAAGTGATTAGAAATCATGGTTTTAAACCATAGGGGCATGCTGGCAATTGGACTATATGGAGAAGTCAGGGCAGTTTTAGAAAGGTCTAGAGCTTATGAGAATGGCTGAACAGTCTTGTGCATGTCTAAGGAAGTGGAGACTGTCTATTGATTTTATAATTCTACAGTTGACTAGCTTGATAAATCTCATGAGTGGAGCAGACCAGAGTGAGATAAAGTTGTAATTGGTAAAGAACTAGCAGCCATTCATTCAGCCTGGGGTTTGTGTTGGTTTCCTGATGTTCCCTGTGATGAAATGACTTTGACTGAGTGAATGTTTTGTTCAACTGCTTATGGCCAGCAGGAGGATAATAGAATTTCACTGTAAGCATCTGATGCATTTGGGCTGTAGTTAAGGCTAAACTACAAGTTCCCTGATGGGAAGGGGTTGCATACATATCCATATGTATATGAATATATGTATGTATATATGTGTATAGCTGTGTGTGTATGTATATATGTAGTTGATCTTTTCAAATTAAAATATAATTACATCATTTTCCCCTTTACTTTCTTCCCTCCAATCCTTCCTAAGCACCCATTGTTCTCTCTCTTAAATTCATGTCTCCATTTCTTTAATCATTGTTAATATATACATTATATATTTACACACATATTCTTAAATACATAAATACAATGTGCTCAGTCTGTATAAAGTTAGTTTGTATGTATGTGGTTTGGAAGTGTCCACACATTGATTATCTCATACTAAGGGGCTGCCTTTTTGCCATCTAGCTTTTGAGTGGTTCAGGAAAAAGGGCTGAGCCAGTTGGCTTCATTCACTTCCTTTTATGGCCAGTAGACCTGTCATGAGAATCTTGAGATGTCACAGGGACAAAGAGCATTTTGGTCTTAGTTAGGGTTGCTATTGACATGATAAAATGCCATGACCAAAAGCAACCTGGAGAGAAAAAGGGTTTTGGCTTACACTTCTACATCATGGTCTATCATTGAAGGCAGTTGGGGCAGGAGCTCAAACAGGGAAGGAACCTGGAGGCCAGAGCTGAGTGCAGAGGCCATGGAGGGGTGTTGCTTACTTGCTTGCTCATCTTGGCTTGCTCAGCCTGCTTTCTTACAGAACCCAGGACCACCAGCCCAAGGGTGGCACCATCCACAATGGGCTGTGCCCTCTCCTATTAATCACTAATTAAGAAAATACCCTACAGGCCTGCCTGCTTACAGCTCCATCTTCTGGAGCCATTTTTTTTTTTTTTAAATTGAGGTTCTAAACCTCCTTCAGATGATTACAGCTTGTGTCAGTTGACATAAAACTAGCCAGCACAGGACCTCGGGCACTTAGAATCCAGGATCTCTCTAGTATAAGGTCATTTCTGTTGGAAGACCAGAAAGCCAGGAAGGGGGGATGCTGTCTCCCACCACTCAAGAGCAGCAACGGAGATAGGAGCATGGCAAATGGTGTTTACCATGAAGTAATTGGAGTGTACTCTCTTATTGGCTAGACTCCAATTTCAACTTTTTTTTGAGCTTAAACTGTTTGATGAAGTTCATTTTCCTTCCTCCCCAATCTAGTCGTCCCCTCTCAACCCTTCCTCTCCTCTTCCCTCTTCTCTCCTCCCTGCCTTCTAAAGTCAGGCATTCTCAGGGCTTCCCCAATAATACCCTCCTTGTTATTCTTGGCATTCAGAATGCACTCTTAGCCCTTAGAGACTAATTGTTCCTTAAAGAAAAAGTGGTTTTGCCCCCTTCCCTTGAAGGTATTGAAAAAAGGAAGCCGAGCCCACTTGCTAGTATATATATAAACATTTCTGTAGGCAACATTTATATCTCAGTATCATAGAAAACCCTGGTGCAGCAAAAAACTTTGCTGCATAATTAATTTTCAGCGTATCAGTTGATGGGTGAAGCTTAGCTCCATTTTCAAGGAAGGATTTTTTTCATATGCAAAGCTAAGAATAAGTAAAAATAGCTGTTGAATTTTAAGTGGGTAGCTATGTGTTTAATGAGTGAATATAGGCAACAGTCATCACCTGGTATTTGGGGGATGTTTTTAGTGAGTGATGGTGTTAGATGTCTTCCTCTAGTGCTCAGTCAAGAGGCTCCTCCCATTGCTGTACAGTGGCTGTGGTTCATGTCAGGGGAAACACCATTTTGCCATTTTAGAATTGCTGTTCTTAGAGTAATATCATTAAAGGAAATGACAGTGCTTAGCAGCATCAGCAATATGAGAGCTGCAAAGAATAAAAAACAAATACAGCCTGCCTCTTGGCTGACAAAATTTTCCCTGCTGAAAAGAAGACAGATCTATAAACATACATATCTCTAATCTGCCAGAGAGCTCTGGAAAAACTCAAGGGTCCCCTTAGCTGGAGTTTTCACACTAGACCAGTTCAGACAAAGAGGCTGATATGGAGGGTGAGGGGCTTCTCCGGAGATTTTAGATTCTCTTATGTGGTGGTATTGTGTTCCCCAAAATATTGTGCATTCTAATAAACTTATCTGGGGTCAGAGAACAGAACAACCACTAGATATAGAGGCCAGAAAATGGTGGCACACACGCCTTTAATCCTAGCATTCCAGAGGTAGAGATCCATCTGGATCTCTCTGAGTTCAAGGCCACACTGGAAACAGCCAGGTGTGGTAACAAGAGCCTTTAATCCCAGGAAGTGATGGCAGAAAGCAGAAAAGTATTTAAGGCATGAGGATGAGGAACTAGAGCTGGTTAAGCTTTTAGGCTTTTGAGCAACAGTTCTGCTAAGATTCATTCTGGATGAGGACTCAGAGGCTTCCAGTCTAAGGAAACAGGATCAGCTGAGGAATTGGCAAGGTGAGGTAGTTGTGGCTTGTTCTGCTTCTCTGTTCTTCCAGCATTCACCTCAATAACTGGCTGGGTTTGTTTTTATTAATAAAACCTGTTAAGATTCCTGCTACACTCATGTCATAGAATTCAGGGTATGTTAAACCATGATTTGGGCCTTTTCATTGATACCAATTGGTTGATACCCAAAGCCAAGTCTCCATTCACAGAATGGGGACAATAGGTTTGTAACCACGTTCTTGTCATCAAGAAAATAGGTTTGGTTGGGATCTGTTATCTTAGAAAAGATCCCTTTGTGAATTTTTGGTAGCTCCCAATGCTTATTAAAAAAATTGTGTGTGTGTGTGTGTGTGTGTGTGTGTGTGTGTGTGTGTGTGTGTGTGTGTTCCTTACTTGTCTGATTTGTCTCTACCTTTACCTGTTGTCCCCTCTAAGTTCTATCTTAATTCTCTTGTCTTAGTTCTGCCTCATCTGGGTCCTTCTCATCTCCTTCTTACCCATCTAGTACTTTCCCATCTGACTTTTCCTTGTCTTCCATCCTGACCTCTAGTTCTCTAGTCAAAAATCCTCTCCAGCCAAAATCTTCAATATCCTCTCTTTGTTCTCCTTATACCTCAGTTCCCCTCAGTCTCTGAGGTGTTCAGTTTTAAACCCAAGCCATAGTGATCCTCTGGTGGAGCAAGGTCACCAGGCTTGAATTCTTACAAGGGTCAAAAAGGCAGGTAAGAATTTTCCTCAACCAGTGGCCATCAGGCTTTCTTATACAGCCCAAATGAGTGCTAATCAGTTAGTCAAGAAGGGAATCTATGTGCTCATCTACATTCCTAGAAATGGTTAGTTAAGAAATTAGGAGTCTATTACTAAGGCTGTAAGGAAGGAGGGTCTCACCCTAAATTGCACAAGAAATAAAGCTATCCTCCTGACCTAGGAGACAGGTGTTGTTTTGTTTGGCCTTGAATGCTTGATAAGTATTTTAGATAAATACACTGTTAGGAGTTCTTGGAAGCATGCACAGCATTACAAGAAAATCACTGTAAGAATCAGCTAATATATATATATACAAAAGCTAAAATATCACCAAGACTTCTTAAGCCATGACTTGACCTTCGGAAAAGTCCCTGACTTTTCCAAGTAGTAGCTTTTGTGATAGTAGCTGAATTCCATTACATTTTCCTGTGACTTGCAGCACATGTGCATGTGTGTGCGTATGTGTACGTTGATGAATACACACATGTGTACATCAAGCCCTACTGTAGAGCTATAGTAATAAAAACAGCTTGGTATTGGCATAAAAACCTACATGTGTACCAATGGAATTGAATTGAAGATCCTGACATTAACCGACACACCTATGAACACCTGATTTTTGACAAAGAACCTAAAACTGTGCAATGGAAAAAAAGAAAGCATCTTCAATAAATGGTGCTGGCATAACTGGACATCAACATGTAGAAGATTGCAAATGGATCCACATCTATCGCCATGCACAAAACTCAAGTCCAAGTGGATCAAAGACCTTAATAAAAAACTAGTTACACTGAATCTGATAGATGAGAAAGTAGGAAGTAGTCTTGAACACATTGGCATAGGAGACCACTTCCTAAATATAACACCAGTAGCACAGACACTGAAAGCACAAATTAATAAATGGGACCTCCTGAAACTGAAAAGCTTCTGTAAGGCAAAGGACATAGTAAATAAGACAAAACAACACCCTACAGAATGGGAAAAGATTTTCACCAACCCCATATCTGATAGAGGGCTGATCTCCAAAATATATAAAGAACTCAAGAAACTAGACATCAAAATAACAAACAATCCAATTAAAAGTGGACTATAGAGCTAAACAGAGAATTCTCAAAGGAAGAATCTCAAATGGCCGAAAGACATTAGGAATTACTCAGCATCCTTAGTCATCAGGGAGATGCAAATCAAAATGACTATGAGATACCATCTTACACCTGTCAGAATGGCTAAGATCAAAAGCACTGCAGACAGCTTATGTTAGAGAGGATGTTGAGCAAGGGGAACACTCCTCCACTGTTGGTGGGAGTGTAAACTTATACAGACTCTTTGGAAATGAGTGTGGCAGTTTCTCAGAAAATTGGGAATCATTCTTCCTCAAGACACAGCTATACTTGGGCATATACCCAAGGAATGCTCAATCATACCACAGGGACACATGCTCAACTATGTTCATAGCAGCATTATTCATAAAAGCCAGAACCTGGAAATAACTAGATGCCCCTCAACTGAAGAATGGATTAAGAAAATGTGGTACATATACACAATGGAGTACTACTCAGCAGAGAAAAACAATGACATTATGAAATTTGCAGGCAAATGGATGGAACTAGAAAATATCATCCTGAGTGAGGTAACCCAGACTCAGAAGGACAAACATGATATGTACCCACCCGTAAGTGGATACTAGAAGTAAAGCAAAGGATAACCAGGCAACAACCCACAACTCCAAAGAAGCTAGCTAACAAGGAAGACTCAAAGAGGGATGCACGGATCGCCCTGGGAAGGAGAAGTAGATGAGATCTTCATGAGAGAACTGCGAGTGAGGGGTGGGCAATGGAGGGTAGGGGATGGAGGTGAGAACATAAGGGAATGGGATGGTCGAGCTGGAACAGGGATGGAGTGGGAAAGCAATGAGAGAGATACCATGATGGAGGGAAATATCATTCGGATAGAGAGAAACCTATTGCTAGGTAACTTGCTAGGAATCCCCACGTCCCAGCTTGGACTACTAGAAATAGTGGAGAGGGTGCCTGAACTGAACTGGCTTACCCCAGTGATCAGATCGGTGAATACCTTAATTGTCATAACAGAACTTTTCTTCAATGACTAATGGAGGCAGATGCAGAGATCCACAGCCAAAACACCAGGCAGAGCTCCAGGAGTCCAGTCAGAGAGAGAGGAGGGAGTCTATGAGCAAGGGCATCAGGATCATGATGGGCAAACCTGCAGAGAAAACCACACCAAACTAGTGGGAACTCATGAAAGTTGGATCAATGGCTATGGAGCCTGCATGGGACTAGGCCTTCTGCATGGAAAGACAATTATGTAGCTTGATATGCTTGGGGGGCCCCTGGCAGTAGATCAGAATCCATCCCTGGTGCATGAGGGGGCTTTTTGGAGCCCACTACCTATGATGGGACACCTTGTGCAGCCTTGAGGGGGAAGGGCTTGGACCTGCCTCCACTGGATGTGCCTCCCCATGGGAGGCCTTGCCTTCTGGTAGGGGAAAGTGAGAGGTGGGTTGGCGGGGAGGCAAGGGGGTGGGAGGAGGGAAAAGGAGGATCTTTGATTGGTGTGTAAAATGAAAAAAAAAATTGTAATAAAAAAAATGAGCCAGAATGAACTTTTCTGTTGTTAAGTTGATTCACAGGGAATAAGGGGCACTATTAGATCAAGTTGCTGTGTGGGGGAAACATGCTGACTCTACCAAATAAATACAGGGCCTCAGGGGGGCCTTAGGACTATTTTACTTTCAAATGGGAAAAGATAGAAATGACCAAAGGGAGCAAAAATACCTCAAGAGAAAGAAAGCCTGAAATACAGTATGGAGGTGAAAATTGAGAAATTTGTCAAAGGATTACGTCTCTTGCAAATATTTGAACCTGCAGGCAACAAATCTACCTTGCTTTTCAAGAATGAATATAGAATAGAATATTTCCAATTATCATTTAAAAAATAGCATTAACTATAGCACAGATCCAAAGAGCACATAAAATGATTATATGTTTCACAGTTATTTTATTTGTGATTTGGGCATTTACAATTATCATAGCAAATAGAATTGAGTATTACATTAGCAGAAAAATCACCATGGCAAACTTCAACTTATTCTAGGACTGCATTAATTCATCAACATTAGGGAATTGGCTAACCTCATTTAACTGGTTAATAGCAAGAACAAAAAAAAACCAATCCAAATGAACATCTTGATAGATTCAACAAATACATTTGATAAAGAGTAACACTCATTCCTGATATTAAAAACTGTCCACCAAATGCCCACAAATGGACAAGCTGACAGTATTATAAAATTTACATTTATAACCACAGCTAGCTGTGGGCTTAGTGGCAAAAATCCCATTAAAATCAGAAACATGGAAAGAATGTTCATTGTCATAACTATTATATGGCAGTGTTTTTTTTCTAGACATGCCAATTCTATTTGAAATAGAAACAGAATGAGTAGAGGAAACATTGTCAGGTTTACAGACTGTGAAGCCGTTAAGCAGGTCATGGGGTTCTCTCTGTACTAACTCAGAACAGCATCCATTCTGTACCTGAGAGAGAAGCAGGCTGGGAACAGCAAGTAGAGTATACAATTAGTTCTGTAAAATTAGAACATACAAGTGCATGCCTGCCTGTGTGTGGGCACACCTCTCTCTCTGTCTCTCTCTGTCTCTCTGTCTCTCTGTCTCTCTGTCTCTCTCTCTCTCTCTCTCTCTCTGTGTGTGTGTGTGTGTGAATACAATATACAGAAAAAACTCATAAACTTCTTATATACAGTATTAACTGTTGTATTTCTGGATGGTGGGATTATTAGGTCCCTCTTACTTTCTTCTCTGATCCCTTTGAAAATCACAAGACCTTTTCTTTTCAAAACAAGATGGATGACAATGACTGTTGATGTCACTTTAAATATCAAGTGTGTTTCCTCTCCTTTAATTGTGTGTGTGTGCTCACATGAATGCACATGTGTAAGTCTCCTAATGATTTATATCCATGACAATACAACCATTGCAATTGTGGAGTCACAGAATCTGTGCTTGCCTGCACTTGGCCTGCACAGTCAGTTACGGATAGTGGAGAGCCATTGAACTATTGGCTACTAATGGATTCTTGGAGGAATCATTATCTTCAGATGTGTAGCTACTGGTGAGCCCATCAGGTTCCATTAGATAGCTTCATACACATGGTCACATGGACATTCCTGGATAAACTCAGAGGGTCACAAAAGGACTTATGGAGAGGAAGGAGTATTGACAGAACTGGTGTGAAGGAAATAGGAGAATGCAGGTATATGTGATAACAACCAGAATGGCTAAGGTCAATAAGACAAATGACAGCTCATGCTGGCAAGGATGTGGAGTAAGAGGATCACTCATGCATTGCTGGTGGGAGTATAAGCTTATACAGCCACTATGGAAATCAATGTGGCAGCTCCTTAGGAAGATGGTGATTGATCTACCTCAAGATCCAGCTGTATCGCTCTTGGGCATAGGATGCTTCATCACACCACAGAGACACTTGCTCAACCATGTTCATTGCTGTTCTAGTCATAATAATAAAAAACTAGAAATGACCTAGATGTCTCTGAACAGAAGAATGGATAAAGAAAATGTGGTACATTTACATAATGGAGAATTACTCAGCTGTTAAAAATAAGACATCATAAAATTTGCAGGCAAATGGGTGGAACTTGAAAAAAAAATCATACCAAGTGAGTTATCCCAGACTCAGAAGGACTAATAGGGTATATATTTGCTTGTATGTAGATATTAGCTGTGAAATCAATGATAACAAAGCTACAATTCATAGACCCTCAGAGGGTAGGTATAGAGTAAGGGACAAGAGGGAACAGAAAGATCTTGTTAGGAGAGGGAAATAAAATATACAGCTACAATTGGATATGGGGGTTGGAATGGGAGGATCAAGAGGGGAGGGGGAGGGGAAGGGGGAGAGTGGGTTGTAGGGAATACATGGAGACACAGATAAAATTAAGGGGCATTTGAGGGGTAGTATGGAAACCTAATACAGTAGAAAGTTCCTAAAATATATACTTATATGAAAGTGATCTAAATGAAATTGCCAAATAATGGAGGAGACAGAGCCCCAACTGATCATCTCTTGTCACAAACAAAGCTTCCAGTACCAGAAATGAGTTACATTTAATTGAGTTATTGGCTGAAGGTATCCCAGAGGAATCCCCAAACAACTCAGTTTGTTGCCAAGGCTATAGGTTGCTCTCCAAAAACATTGGCTGCAAGGCCCCATTGCTGAAGACAACATCTACAAAACTCATTGAAGATGGAGATGTCAAGCCGGTGCTACTTAAAGCTTTCATCCCTACACAACAGCATTTTTCATAGAGGAAGGGACTCTGTACACTCTCAAAAGAAAAATGTAAACACCAAACCAGTCACAAACCCTTTATCTACAATGGTGTCCTGTCTGTAAGATATGCTAGGATAATGGTGGCACAAAGCTCGTGGAAGTAACCAACTAATAACTGATTTGACTTAAGGCTGACCCCAAAAGATGGAACCCATACGAGATGCTGCTTAGGTGGCCAAGAACCTGAGACTAGATAGCCCAGGGACCTAGGGTAAAACCAAATAATATTGATCTAAAAAAATAAAAAAAATTGTAGTGATAAAAATAACTCCTAATGATATTTTGCTATACTCACAGATCAGTGCCTTATTCAGCCACCATCAGAGAACTTCCTGCTGCAGCAGATGGGAACAGATGCAGAGACCCACAGTCAGACATTACACAGAGAGAGATCTTGGAACATTCAGCCCTAAATGGGGATGTCTCCTCAAATCTCTCCCCTCAGGGCTCAGGGAACCCTGTGGAAGAGGGGGTAGAAAGACTGTAAGAGCCAGAGAGATTGAGTACACCAAGAAAATAAGGCCCTCTAAATCAACTGAATAAAGCTCATATGAGCTCACAGAGTCTGAAGAAGAATGTAAAAGACCTACATGGGTGAGAACCAGGTCCTCTGTGTATATATTATGGTTTCTGGTTTAGTGTTTTTATGGGATTCCTGAGTATGCAAATGAGGTTTGTGTTTCTTGTGCCTTCTCTTGGGCTCTTTTCCTCCTGTCAGTTTGTCTTGTCCAACTTCAATGGCATAGTTTTGTTTTATCTTATATTTTATTTTGTTATATTGAAAAACAAAAGGAAGGAAAAAGGAAGGAAGGAAGGAAGGAGAGAAGGAAGGAAGGAGAGAAAGAAAGAAGGAGGGAAGGAAACCTAGTCACTAGATTAAAGGTTAACAACCGAACTGTCATTTACACCTGCTAGGAGAGAGAAGTCAGTTTTCTCCAAGGGAGTGACATTGGGTATATCAACCACTCCAGGGCAGGCCTCATGGTCAGAAGTAGTTAACTAACAAGTAATGAACTCCACAGTTTTTTTGTATGCCTTTTACTTGGTTACAGTTTGGTGTTGTTTTTTTATTCCTTTTCAGGTATGGTTTTATTTTGTTTTCTTGGTTTGAGGAGTTTGTGTTTATTGGACTTTTGTTTGTCTTTTGAGAAAGAACTTAAAGTTGGGTGGGTGGAGAGTGGAGAGGATGTGGTAGAATTTGGGGAGAGTAGAAGAATATGATCCAAATATATTTAGATTTAAAAATTGTTTTAAATAACAAAAAGTATAATTAAAAAGAAAGCATGAAAGCTGGGCAGTGGTGGTACACGCCTTTAATCCCAGCACTTGGGAGGCAGAGCCAGGCGGATCTCTGTGAGTTCGAGGCCAGCCTGGGCTACCAAGTGAGTTCCAGGAAAGGCGCAAAGCTACACAGAGAGACCCTGTCTTGAAAAAAAACAAAAAAAAAGCATAAAAATTAAATAAAAATGAAATTTCCAAAGAATAATTTTAATTAATTACAATAATAAACACATTTTTAAATTGTTCTGATATTTCTAAGACACAATTTCTCAAGTATTTAAAAATCCTGGCAAACAGCAGAAAATATAAGTAATTACTTTGGTAAAAATTCAAATGTTATTCTTTTAACCAGTTCTTATAAATATTACCAAGAGTAAATAGGTATCTTATGAGAATTTCATTATTATAAACAGATTCTGATTTATATAATCTTATGAGCCAAATGTTAACAAACTTTATCATTGTACATGTATCATCTTAAGTTCCATCCTCCACACACCCTTTTGTGATGTACTTGTATCTTCTGGGATATTCTTAAGCTTCCCAGTATTACTGAAATGTGATTTTATTTGTATGTTAATAAATAAAGTTGCCTGGGGGCCAGAGCTAATAGCAAGTCATAGCAGAAGCTGGGCCATGGTGGTGCACGCCTTTAATCCCAGCACTTAGGAGGCAGAGCTAGGCGGATCTCTGTGTGTTCAAGAATATAGCCAGCATGGAGACACACGCCTTTAATCTCAGGAGGTCTGTACAGACAGGCAGTGACGAGGAGGTCATGTGGTTGGGTTTACAACCAATGAGAAGGCAGAACAGAAAGTCAATAAAAAGGACAAACAGAGGAAGTAGGCCTCTTGCGGAGAGGAAGGACAACAGCGGCAGTGAAGGGTAAGGTTTTTAGCTCTTAGCTATTGCTCTGACCTCTTGGGCTATTTACTCTGCATTTGGCTCTGTGTTTCTTATTTAATAAGACCATTCATCTACACCTTTTCTTTTCCCAGTTTTGAAATATCTTATCATTTTAGCCTAGGGAAAATAATTTACTTTACCACACAAAAATCCTTCCCCATCCCCAAATACCCTCCACCTTTTACCCTTTCTTAACTGTATAGTCTCATATTCTGTTTATATCTTTCTTGGCCTTCAATTCTTTTTGTCCTTAATATAACAAATTACATTCAAGTTCTGGTCCTGCAATACAGCAACATGACAAATGGACCAAGTTATTAAAAGATAATTGATTCTGAATTATGCTTATGACACAGTGTAGAAAATTGAGACCACCTGGCTATACTTTATTAACATCTTGGCTCTCGCAGGATGTATATTATTGGTGAATGGCTCTTTTTCTATTTCTTCTCTTGAGACAGCATCTTGCTATGTATCCCCAGTTGGCCTTGAATTCATAGCAATCCTCTTCTCTCAAGTTCTGGGATTGCAGGTGTGAGCCACTATGCCAGACATTGCTTGGATATTTTAAAAGGCTCTTTTACACACCCTCCTTCTCTTTTGCTCACACAGCCTAGGAGTTACAGGAATGCTACAGTTTAGAAAAAGCTGGCCAAATTTAGCAAACCTTTCAACAATGTTGCAGAGAAAAACTATGCTGGCATGAGCAATAGAACGCAGAAGGAAGAGAAGTAGAGAGCCCCGAAGTCTTTAGATGGTAACCTTACAGTTGCAGTTGGGTATGCAAAAGGAACTTGATACCCTGAAGAACTGAGTGGGAAAGCAAGTGGCTCCTTTGGGTAGGTACTTGCTACTGGATTCAGTGAATGCTGCCTGGAACTTGATTTCTTCATAGCATTTCATTTCACCCAAGACTTGCTTGGGACAGCCTGTAACATGTGAGCCACTACCCATGGGCTCCTTACTGTGGGCTCAATCCTATCACCTGTTGCTTCTGATGATGACTCTTACCACGCCCTATCCTACATAGCTTTTGGTGACTGAACCATAGCTGCAATGCAGTCCTCAGGTTAGGGCAGCCCTTCATTGTCACTGAATGAAGTGGCAGCCCATTAGGTCTCTGGCTAAGCATAGCACTAGGAGAAGGTCTGACTGTCCAGACTTCTGGTTTGGTTCAGGAACTGTTTGTTCCTTGTCTGCTTATGTCCTGCACACTTACAACGTCTGACATTTTACAAGGGGCTTTGGGAAAAAATGTCTAAACATCAGGAAGTTCTCAGGTCCCTGACACCAGAAAAAGAAGAGCAGTGAGGCTGCATGGTGATGGGGAGTGAGCAAGGCATTATTGGTAGCAGCAGAGAGAGTAGATGGGCAGAACTTGCAATTGGAGAGTTGTAAGGGGGTACCTGGAGGGAGAAATTGCCCATTTTAATGTTTGGGGGATCATAAGAAATAATGATTAATGAGATTAGCTCATGGGGTGTCACCCCAGAGTTGGTTCATGTAAATGGGGTCACTATACATTTATCAGAGGCAAGGGAGTGCTTAGGGCATCAGAGGGATTGGCCCCTTTTGATGCTGTCCTACTGGGAAAAGCCCTTATGGTTTCATCTACCCTGGGAATGGTGTATAGAAACCCACTTGTTTACCTGTTTTTGACATCTAAAATACTCATTTAGTACTAGCTGTGTTTTTGTACAGAAATCAAAGGAAATTGAAGTTGTGTAAGCCTGAGATCATGTGAGAGCAGATGAGGATAAGCAACAGGTAGTTGTGGGAAGACACAGCCCAACACTGCTGCCCCATTGCTTTAGGGGCAACGTCCCCATCAAGACTTTTACTGGGTGAAGGCTGTCTTTGCAATCACATAGGAAAAGAATCTCAGGACATGCTCTCCCTTGGAGTTAAGTAGATTCTGCTGGAGTTGGCCTTAGAGGGGACCTAAGAATCTACATTTCTGACAAGCACTCAGTGCTATTTCTGCTATTGAACCACACTTTTAGTGTCAGGTTAGACTGCTGGGGAGTTGGCAAAAATTCAACCATTTGTTTCAGAGAACATTGTCTTAGCTGCATTTTAATGCTCTGAGCAGAGAGTTCTACATGAAAACTTTTGGCTTCTAGACAGTAGGAGGAAGTGATTAGACAAATCTCAGTTAAGTATTTGTTCAAGTTGTCATTTGAAAACCAAGACTTTGTGAATGACATAAACTTGAGTAGAAAAAAACTTGGGTACAGTGAAGAGGTTGTTTTTTTTTGTTTTTTTTTTTGTTTTGTTTTTTTTGATAAGGATAAGGACTAAATCAATCCACAGTTCCCTCAGGTACATGAGAAGCATCTTCAGAGAATGTAAATGCTATGATGATTCTATCTGAGTATTCTTCTTTAAGTGGTTTTGGATATAACTTCTGTGCATGTGTGTGTGTGTGTGTGTGTGTGTGTGTGTGTGTGTGTGTGTGTGTGTATGTGTGTGTGTGCCTTGTGTGAGAGGTACTTCACTGACAGAGTCATTTCCCCAGTCCAGGTTCCAGCTTCTTAAACTGGAGGATGCAACCTGACAGCTAAAGGTGGAGGTTGCAAAGAAGGAAAAAAATTGACAACAGAAAAATGTTTCTGAATGTGCGATAGCCTAAATCAATTCAGGGTCAAACATGAATGAGTCTGGAGTGTTTCGGGAGCACTCAGCACTGCTGGGTCTCATAGCACGTGCAGTTTGGACCGTGTGGGTTACCATGGTAGGTAACATCAATGAGCAATGCATGCATACCTTGGCTCAGATTCAAGAGTTCTGTATGTTGTGAATTACAGCTTTTATCGTATATACAAAGTTTTTGTCAGAGAAACCTGAGGATTCAAGCGCAGAAAACAAAGACTTAATACTTTTCTTCCATCATTTTCATCATGTAAGCATCACATTAGCATATCTTTGCATTGCATTGCGTTAGAATGTTTGAATTCCTGAACTGAATTTCTTACAAAAAGTTATTAAAGAAATTTTGCCTTGGAATTAGGACAATGTTTTCAAAAAAATTAAGAAAGGTACTAAGCATACTTTTGCCATTTTGTGCTATGTATTTGTGCAAAGCAGAATTCTCAGCATCGACCATAATTAAATTAAAATATTTATCAACACTGGAATATACTGAAGATGTCCTTTCAGTGCCAAATAGCCAAGATTTATTTCTTTATGTAAAAATGAGCAACCACACCCACCTCATTAGTATGCAAATCTGCTTCCACCTTTAATAAGTGGTAAAATTATATGCATACCAAATAATTGCTTTAATTTCTATGATTTTATATATTAATGATCTTATAAAAATTTTCAGGTTGTGACAGGAAAAGTTTAGGAAGTTTGCTGTAGAACATACTATTGTTCTTTGTCTTTTGGACAGACTCAGGAATAACCTTGGCCTAGAAGTTGAGAATTTAGGGGATCCTCAAGCATGAATTCAAGTCTTCAAGAGAATAATAGTCTTTCACTTTATCCATACCTTCTCAGGCCCTTTGAAGCTTAAGGTGATGCAGGTTTCCCTCCATCGCAGAACGTCCCAGAAAGCTGGCTGAGGTAAAGGGTCGCAGTTAGGTGTTATTTTTTCCCATCTCGGATCAGCTGTTCTTGCTGAGGAGTTATGTTGGGAAGGAGGCTGAGGTACGTTTTTGATTTATCAGTTCTGCCTACTGAGGGGGTAGGTGTGAAAAATGTGCTGGATGGCTTCCTCTGGGCTTAGGTAGCAGAAAAGTCCTTGAAAGATCAGTAGGGCATCGTCATTAGACTAGTTATTCCCAAACTCCATAACCAGGAGCCTTATCCTTTGTTTATTATGTTCTTCCTCTTTTTTCAGCACATTGTACCTGCATCTGAGGAAATGGACATTTTTCAGCTTCTAGAATTATCTGTAATTACCCAGTCAGATATGATTTTGTTTGATGTCTTCTAATTCTCATTATCTATCCTATGCAGTGTGCATTTCTCCAAAGTCAATAGATTCCTGGCTAAATAAATAAGAACAAGATATGTTAGTTTGTCGGGCTGGCTTGCTTTGAAACCATAGCTTGCCTGCTTCTTCAAGGGCAGAAGGCTGTCACCTATCACCCTGAGTGGATCACAGTAGAGCAGAGCACCTTGTTTTGCTCCCACTGTAAGATGTGATGTGATCCAAACTCCTGCTGTAGATGCTACACTGACAGGTGATGAGGTTTATGGAGCAATCCTCACCCATTCAATAAAATCCTTTTTAGAGACTGAAGTGAAGGCATCTAGTCACACTATGCTTGGCCTGTTTTGTTTCTTTAACCCTAAAAAAGTGACAACCTACAAGAAGATAACTTTGGAATCTTAGTGAGTTGTGCAAATTAGCTCAGAATTGAGCTCTGGTTTTGGTAGCCAACAATTGTTTCTTTGATGGAAACTGTACTTGCTCATCTGGGTGTGTGATTCTGAGTTCTACCCTTTCTCTCGGGAACTGGTGTCCCTGAGAAAGTCATTAGCCTGGCTGAGCCTTCATGTTTACCACCTGTGAGGTGGGGACAAGAGCCACTGCCTCTGCTTTGATGTGGATATCTAGTATTCAGAATCTATGATGACATTTCCTACACTCCTGAAAACATAAATACCCAGTAAGTGGGATTTCCCCTTCCTCGCTTTTGTTTGATGGAAGGTCTTACTGTGTTTTGTTTTGATCTGATATTCTTTTGGTCTTAACAATGAAAGGAATTTGTGAATGTGATACTGTTACAATGGAACTTTGGAAAAACAAAATGTGAGTAGAACTGCATGCAGAAGGGGTGACACCTAAGACCAGTTGGGTGGAGAGGCAATGTAGTTCAGGAGCCTCCATGCTGGGCAAACCTTCAAGGGATCACGAGGTTCTTAGAGTCCATGTCTTACTTGGTCAGAGGTGAATGATGTGTGACAGGGGAAGGTGTACCTTGCAAATGTCTAGAAATATGTTATCCAAACAAGAATCTAAGACAAATTAGGATCTAGACAATACTGATTTTATTTATAAAGCATCAATCATTTAAATTATTTATGTCTCATTTACTTGATCCTTTTTTGTGCTATTCACTGTCAACCTTTGCCTCTAAGAACTTTGAGAGTGGAATGCTGTAACGATGACACCACATAGCATGTTTCTCCTTTACTAGGACAGTAGAGATGAAACTTCTTTCAGAATAACTTCAGGCTCTAAAGAAAGTCCTTTTCTGTTAGAATTTTTATCTCACCTCATTTCACTATCTTTTGGATGGATATAAAGAAGTGCACAGTAAGAAAGATTGCATTCCCCAGCCTCACTTGTACCTTAGAAGTATTGGATTATCTCTAATGGGGTTTGAGCAAAATGGCAAATAGTACAACTTCTATGTCCCTTACTTCAGGGAAGCCCTTGCTATGGGCTTTCACTTTTTCATCTGCCTGGAGGGCAAACCGTAAGTAATCCTAGAATGTTGAATGCCATTTGATTGGCAGAAACTTAGATTTTGTTGGCAGTGTGAGGTTCATCAAGACATAGGAATTAGACACATTCTGAGTCCAAACTCAGGTCTTGAACACTCATCACTAAGATTTTATGTGGTCCCAAATTGAAACGATCCCAAGTCTCCATAGTACAAACAGACATCTAATCCTCTCCCAGGGTCTCACTTCACAAGTAAAAGTATCTCCATTTGACACGCAAGAGGAACACATCATCTTAGTGGCGATAGCGGGAGTGTGGGAGCTACAATTTGGGGCAGCAATGACAGCAATAGGAAAGCCAGCAACTGATTAGGCTGTCAAATTTGAAAATATAATGCCAGAAAGAGTGATGCTTTTCTTCAAGGCTTATGATATACGTTCAATGCTAGCAGGACAGTGGCTACCACCCCTAGACATGCATTCTCATCCTGACCATGTTCAACTTAAGTCTCTTGGTTTGCACCTCAAATCCTCAGTCTTTCTGGGAATCTCAAAGGTTTAATGGTCATTGTCATCTATACAAACAGGACAGGAAGCTTCCCACTCTTGTACCACTCATTAACACATTCAATTATGAGACAGTTACTGAGTGTGCCCCCAGGCCAGGAAGATGGCTGTCTTAGTTAGGGTTTCTATTACTGTGAAGAGACACCATGACCATGACAACTCTTATAAAGGAATAACATTTATAAGGTGGCTTACCTTTTCAGAGGTTCAGTCCATTATCATCATGGCAGGGAGCATGGAGGCAGACATGGTGCTGGCTACATCCTGATTAGAAGGCAACAAGAACTGGACTGTGACACTGAGCAAAGATTAAGCAAAAGAGACCTCAAAGCCTGCCTCCACAATGACATACTTCCTTCAACACGCCACACCTATTTCAACAAGGCCACTCTTCCCAATAGTGTCACTCCCTATGAACTTATAGGGGCCTATTACATTCAAATTACCACAATGAATGATGTATATTTTGATGGTGATATGAATGAGAAATCCAGCATCCCCAGAAGAACATAAAATGAACCTGCAAGAGGCATACAGTACAAGTACGAGGAGATAAGAAACAGATGGTCTTCCATAACTGCAGGTTTTACACCTATGGATTCAACCAACAGTTCTTTGGAAAGATGTGGGAGTATGGGGAGAAAACAGGGACATCCCAAAGGGAGGGGTGTGAAAGGCCACATGGAAGCCTACTATCTCACAACCTACCTTAAAATACGATGAGGAGTAGTAGAACACTTGTGGAAGGAAAAAAGAAAGGAAAAGGATTAAGCAGGAGGGGTGTAGGGAAGGGGTAAGAGGTAGTGGTAATGAGTGGGTTAACAAAAATGAAGGATGTATGAAAATGCCTTAGGTTTGTAAGCTAATTATAAAATACAGCTTTAAAAAGAGCCACAGTTGAATTACCTGGCATGGGTGGACAGAGTTACTTCCAGAAGACATGGTTATTAAGTACAAGGCACAGGATGCCTCCCGAGAAGATGCTGGTCAAGGAGGCCCCAGAAATTTCTGAAACAACCTTTTGCTATTGCCCTTATTCATCCACCATCACTACATGGTAAGACCCTATGGTGATATTTTATTTGTATTAAAATATTATTTGTATGTTAATAAATAAAGTTGCCCGGGGGTCAGAGCTATTAGCAAGCCATAGGAAAGCAGGGCAGTGGTGGTGTACGCTTGTGATTCCAGCACTTGGTAGGCAGAGCTGGGTAAGTCTCTGTGTGTTCAGGGATACAGCCATTATTGGATACACATGCTTTTAATCTTAATACCAATCATGGAAAACCTGGAGGCCTATACAGACAGGCTGTGAGGAGGCGGTCATGTGGTTGGGTTTACAACCAATGAGAAGGCAGGACAGGAACTCTATATAAAGACTTTAACACAGGGGTAGCTCTGGTTCGGAGAGGTAGGACCACTGCAGGAGGAAGGGTAAGGTTTTAGCTCTTAGCTCTGACCTCTTGGCTTTCTTCTTTGCATTGGTTCTGTGTTTATTATTTAATAAGAAGGTTGGATACATCTACATTTGGCGCCCAACGTGGGGCTCGAACCCACGACCCTGAGATTAAGAGTCTCATGCTCTACCGACTGAGCTATCCGGGCAACTTTATTTATTTAGGGCTTTATCAAAAGGCATCTTCAGAGGCCAGGACAATATGGCACCATCCCTGAAGTGGCCTTCGCAATTCGAAAAAGGTACAGTGCCCTTTTCTTCGAAGGCAGCTGAACAGGCAGTGGGCCGATGGCCTCTGATGTGCAATGGAACAGCAGCTGAAACAGTTATTCTTGAAGAGTAACTAAGCTCACGCCTCTCAATAGTAGACTGGCATTTGATGGAGGGATATGGAGAAGAATGGGATGCTGAGATGAAGCCATATATACACAGTCAAGAAGAATGGACAGCTGAATTAAAAAACCATCGACAATTTCCAGAATTTAAAATCCTGAATCATGACATGACACTAGTGGAATTCAGGTGTTTCTGGTACATGGACTACTCTCACTCAATGTGAGGTTGAACTGTTGACCTTGTGTACATCCTACTTCACAAATGAGTCTGTCAGATATGCTAAGCCTATAGGCTGAAGATGATGCCCCAGCACTTCGGAGAAACCTCAGGTGACTGTCCAGACAGCTGTCTGTTTCTGTCAACTCACAAATTTTTTGGAAGTTGCTTATGTGCACTTCCTGTTTTTATTTTTGTTAGCTAATATTATTTCCTTCTTGGGTCTCTGAGGGAGTTGAAGATTAGTTAGTTATAGTTGAAGTTTAGTTAGTTATAGTTGAAGATTAATTAGGATACATTTTGGACTTACAAAAATAGGATAGATAATGAAATTATTTTCTCTGAATTTGTCAAATACAAATGGACTAGACATTGTTTAGGTATTTATTACTTGTATATATTGTATATAGTTATTGTACTTTTGTATATAGTTTTTCTTATATTAGTTATAAGCTTTTTCTTTTTTTTTCCTTTTTATTAAAATAGAAAAGGGGAAATATGGTGATATTTTATTTGTATTAAAATATTATTTGTATGTTAATAAATAAAGTTGCCCGGGGGTCAGAGCTATTAGCAAGCCATAGGAAAGCAGGGCAGTGGTGGCGTACGCTTGTGATTCCAGCACTTGGTAGGCAGAGCTGGGTAAGTCTCTGTGTGTTCAGGGATACAGCCATTATTGGATACACATGCTTTTAATCTTAATACCAATCATGGAAAACCTGGAGGCCTATACAGACAGGCTGTGAGGAGGCGGTCATGTGGTTGGGTTTACAACCAATGAGAAGGCAGGACAGGAACTCTATATAAAGACTTTAACACAGGGGTAGCTCTGGTTCGGAGAGGTAGGACCACTGCAGGAGGAAGGGTAAGGTTTTAGCTCTTAGCTCTGACCTCTTGGCTTTCTTCTTTGCATTGGTTCTGTGTTTATTATTTAATAAGAAGGTTGGATACATCTACAAGACCCTATTGCGGAAGATGCCACACACTTCATTCAGGTGCAGGATATATAAGAAATCAGTTGCAAACCAACGGGGAGACTTCCTTTATACTGGCTATCATTCATAGCTTTGAAACATGCTATGTGGTCTGCTCTGAGAGAAAAGACATCAATGATCTTGCTTAGGGGTAAACCCGGCATGCTTCAGTATTGATCTGCCAGGTGAGATGTGTACCCTGGTGCAATAATGGCAGGACTGTTATGGGATAACCAATCACTTTCCTATTGGATCTGGGGCCTGCTCCACAGAAAGAAGTTTCATGCACTGTAATCCTGGTCAGAAGTTCATAGCTAGAAACGTCATGAGCCCTAGGAGTAAGCCTAGGATAGATCCATTGATAAATGGTTTTGCTTTCAAATCAGATTCTAAATATTTATGTTTATTCCCATAGAGCAGGGCTTTTCTCAAATTTCCTCACAGAAGCTTCTTTTTGCAGTAAGTAACCATCAATCGAGAGATGTGTAATTGGTCAGAGTACTGAGAACTAAGACCAAGGGCTCAGCTCTAAATGGTACCTTTATATTAACCCCATCACCACCAAGGCTCAGGGACACTATGGAACAGGAGGCAGACATAATGTAAGAACTGGAGGATGGAGAGAAGTGTTGTGAATGTTGCCTTCTGTTTGTAACATGGCTATCATAATCATGAACTCATAGCAATGGTGGTGATCTGAAGAAGAGCCACAGAAGATCAAATCAGCCAAGTCAGCCAATGATTTCCAAGCATTGATGAGCTAGATATCCAGGCCCCACCCCATACTGAGGAGCTATTGACAATGAGTAATTCTTCTTGCACCAACAATTACTCATCTTTCTTTGTGGAGGATGTGGGCACTTTGTGGTTTCTCACACTCCGGTGGATGGCCCCATAGTCACACACATTAAGGGAAGCACTAACAGAACTTGATCAGTTATTAAAAACACAAGCCATGGAATTGGAAGAGCAATGTGATGGGCAGCTGTGGAAGAATCTGAAAGGAGAAAATGAAGGGTAGATATGATCATATTTCATTGTGTACATGTATGAAATTCTCAAAAAAAAAGAAAATTGGAAGAGTAAAAGTCAAAATTTTTGAAAAATAAACAAATTTTGCGATATAAATATACCATAAGTAAAATAACTGCTCATGTATCATTTATATTGTATTAAGTACTAATCTGGAGATGATTTGAAGCACATGGGTGAATATGTTTAGCGGACATGAAACTAAAATGATTTTTTAATACAATTGCAAGGATTATGGTATTCATTGGGTATTGTAGTTTAGATGTGCAATTTCTTCCCGAGGCTTGTATGTTGGTGACTTGACCCCTGTATTAGTCAGGGTTTTTTAGAGAAATAGAACTATGGAATGAATCTTTCTCTCTATATATAGAAAGGGGATTTATTAGAATGACTTACATGCTGTGATCCAGCTAGTTCAACAATGGTTGGCTATGAACACGAAGTTCAAGAACCCAGAAAGTTGCTCAGTCAATGAGGGTGGATGTCTCAGTTGGTCTTTAGTAGATGCTGGAATCCCGGAGAAGCAGGCTCTAATGCCGGTGAAGGAAAGGACTTGCTAGGAAGGCAAGAGCAAGTAGGCCAAGAGAGAACGTCCATCTTGTTTTCCATGTCTGTACCTAGGCTTCTAGAAGAAAGTGTGGCCAAGACTAAAGGTGTATCTTTCTGCCTCAAGGTCAGGATCAAAAGCTTGTGTCTTCCTACCTCAAAGTTCCAGGCTATAAGTGGATTCACCCACTTTAAACCACACAAAAAGTCCCTCAGAGATGTGTCCTCCATTTTCTGGACAGCTAATTCCAGATATAGTCAAATTGACAACCAGCAATCCATCACCACCCTCAACACAGCAAACTTACAAGCCAGGTTTTCTAGGAGTGATTGAGTCCTGAAGGCTCTGACCCAATTAATGGATTGCTAATTGATGGGTTAATAATTGAAGGTCTATTGGACATTGGAAACTTTGATAAAGGGAATTGTTTTGGAGAAAGTGGATTGCTGGAAGTGTGTCTTGGAGAAGAATATCTTGTCTACAGCCTCTTTCTTGCCGTGTCTCTTGGTCTCCCATCACCAGTGAAGTGACTGATTTTCTCCACCACATATTTCCTGCCATAGTGTTCTGCCTCACTGCTCAGGGTCACAAAAGCCACAGAGCCAAGTGCCCATGGCCTGGGATGCTAGAATTTGTGAATCTACGTAAATCCTTCCTTCCTTAAGTTTTTACCTCAGGTATTTTGCCACAGTGGTAAACATGAATAAAACGTGGAGGATCTAGGAACCAATTCACCAGGGACAACTAGGGATGACTGCATTGTGGGAGCTAATGGAGACTATAAGGTGTGCAGAGACACAGCACAAGGCCATGTCTTCTGTCACTCAGGAGAGCCTTGTGAGAGAGGTGTGTGATTAATTACACCTAGTGACCACACATATGTTTCCTCTCTTGCTAATTGCAGCTAGTTGCAGGATCACTGAGCATCTTGCTCTCAATGAATGTCAGGACATTTCACTGGATTCCCCTTGGTTCTCTGTGAAGCCACAATTAACTTCACTAATTATTCCCTTCACCACACACGCTTCCCTTAGTGAAGAACCAAACTAATGAATGTTGATCTTTTAAAAACTTTTTTCCCTAAAGCCATCTGGGCTGCCATCCATTTAGCACCAACAATGGCTCCTTGAATAAAATCATGAGTATCAAATGCATCCAAAATTGCTGGGGGAGTGGGATGGCATTGGCAATAAGCCATGTGCAGATGCAGGTGGATATAATTTGGAAGCTTTTCTAATGGGTCAAGCAGGCATTTCTGCAGCAACTGATCTTTAGCAATGACTAGTGGTCGTGTTGGCATACAAAAGACGTGTATCAAGGACCAGTCTAGAAAGTCAGCTCACTGCCAATAAACAAGAGTCCAGCTCAGGTGCCAATGAAACCCTTGGAATTTAGCAGACTATTGTTTCCTTTAGGATACAGGTAACAGTGATGAAAGCATACTCTATCATAACCTCCTCTGACTTCTGTCAGGATGTCTGTTGTAGGCAGATTTTCTGTCCTGCAAATCAGCTGCCAAATAACCATATAAAAACTTATTATTAATTATAATTGCTCAGCTGATAGCTTAGGCTTGTCACTAACTAGCACTTGCATCTTAAATTAATCCATATTTTTTTTTTAATCTGTGTTCTACTATGTGGCTTGGTACCTTTCCTCAGTATGGCATGCTCAATTTGTGTTGGAGCCCACAGAGGTTTCCTAGTGGCTTTACCCAGCAGGACTGCATAAGAGGATGATTGGGCCATGGACCTGGGTATCAGGTGTTTGGAAGGGTCTACACTTGATTGTATCTAGCAGGGGGAGGTCTTTTTGACTCGCCCCTTGGCATTGTTATAAAAAGCCCTTTGAATAAAGTTCTGGGCTGGTGAGTTTTGAGCCAGGCCCTCCCAAGGTTATCCTGTGTTTCTGTCTTTCCTTTCGTTGTCTAGGTATCTCCTTCTATCTAAATATTTCCCACTTCTCCCTGTTCAAGAGTTCCCTGGTTGTAAAAGTGGGGACTTGTCCCCCACAAACTTGCTTTTCCCCATGTCTCCTGGTGACTCTACCCTTCTTCATCCCACAGCTCTCTCCCTGTATGCAAGTCCTGCTTAACTTCTTCCTGCCTAGCTATTGACCATTTAGCTCTTTATTAAATCAATGAGAGCAACACACATTCACAGTGTACAAAAAGATTATTTCACAACAGTTTGTGGATCTCCAGACTGTTGTGTATATGTGTGTGTATGTCTGCTGGGGGGGGCTTGTGTATATGTCCATGTGTATGTGGGCTCATATGTGTATTTGTGTGTGTGTGTGTGTATGTTTATATACTTGTGTATGTATATGTGTGCATGTTTGTATATGTGTATGTGCTTGGGGTAGGCTTGTGTGTGCGTGAGCAGTTATGTGTGTGCTTGTGTGTGTGTGAGTGTGCTTGTGTGTAGGTATGTATAGGTGACATCTTACTATTCACTTTGGGTTCTAATGTCTGTGTATCTTGCCTTTATCTTCTGTTGATTTGATTTGAATTAAGTTGTCATCTTTAATTTACACAAATATGCATACATATATATTTTCCTAAAGCATTCAGGAGAATAAGAACTTAGGATAGCCTCATATCACATCACCCCCAAACAAGCTCAAGTGGAAACATTAGCTTTGCTATCTTTAGACAGCCTTTGAGTCTACAGTCTGTAGAGTTCTGCATCCCATCTATTTTCTCTAGGTCTACCTTGTGGGAAATAACATATTTTTCTCTGTCTTTTGCATAGCAATTTAATAATACTCTGAAATGTTTGTGATCTTCTGCCTTAAGTGCATTAATCAACAATTTCTCCAACAATACAAGAAGAAGAGAGAGAAAAGCAAGAAAGAATTCTCTCTTCAGCTGGAGTTGTTGCACCATTTGCCAGACTAATAGTATTGTTCAGCTTAGCCTTTGCCCAGTGCATTCTTCCAGCCAACACTTACAATCCCTAGAGCTCCAGTGAAGTTCTAATATACCACCTCTTTTAAGTATTGCAATGACCTTGTGAGCTAGACAGGGTGCACTGTTTTGTGGACACATTTCATAGATTTGGTAATTGAGCAGCCTGGTTATGAATACCTGAATGCCTTTATCTCCTTCTTAGTGAACAGAGTGTTCTTTCTGCTGTCTCTCACCCTTAGAGGGGACAGGAGAGAACAGGAAATAGGGGCCTATCCAATGTGATCCCTTCTCTCAATTTCTCTCCTCCAAATGCCATCTTGCTTCAAGGTAATGCTCCTGGGTAGATGAAGCAGAGTGTGAGGAAGCCATCTGCTTTGGGTGTTTGCAATATTGCTCAAGATCAACACTATGGAAATTTTGTGCTAGATAATTACTGTAGAGGGAAGAGCACTTATTCCTTATCATACATCTAGCAACAACCCTGACCCTTACTCACATCTTAGAAGAGTGCAAACAGCGTACCACAAATGAATAAAACTATAAGAGTTAAAATTTGTGTTTCCTTTTTAATTGAAAAGAGGTCATGTGACTTTATGTTTGTTTATATAAAGCAAGATATAAAAATGTAAGAGTAGTCACTCTTTCCCCAGGATGGGCTGTTATGGGGTTTGCTACACAGAGCTTTCTGGGTTGTTTGTTTGTTTGTTTGAACAAATGGCTCAAGTGATGCCAAGCACTTCAGTCCATTTTGGGACAAGACGGGATATTTGAACAGCTTGACACTGGAAGGCACAAATTGTTGGAGAGATTTGTGAGCTGGAGAGATTTGTACATGTGGCAGACAGTAATCCTGGTATTTCTTGTTAATTGTTTTTCTCAGGCAAGAGACTTTCTGTGATTTACATTGTGGAGCAAGATGATGGTTGAGCCAGACAGCTCATCACCTCCAGAGGAGATGAGTGGGGACATGACAGCTGTCTGGGAACTGAAAGGGCAGGCAGGACAGCGTGCTCTGCTGCCTTGGAACTTCTCATCTTTTCAAGAGTGTCAACAGTGCTGTCATGCGTCCTGGGGGACAAGTGGGTAGAACAGAGACCTGCACACAATAGCTGCAAAGTTAGTGGCAAAACCCCTTTCCATGCAGGACTTCAGAGTGCTGTAGCCTTCCTAGTGAGGACCTTTGCAAACCTGTGTGTGTGTGTGTGTGTGTGTGTGTGTGTGTGTGTGTGACTTCAGAGTGCTGTAGCCTTCCTAGTGAGGACCTTTGCAAACCTCTCTCTTTCTCTCTCTCTCTCTCTCTCTCTCTCTCTCTGTGTGTGTGTGTGTGTGTGTGTGTGTGTGTGTGTGTGTGTGTGTGTGTGTGTGTGGAGGGGGGGATGGAGGGAGAAACGAGAGATGTCAGAGTGAATAGAAAGGTTTCTACAGAACAGGAAAACCTTTGCCAGTGCCCATGAAATTCTCATCCCCCCTTCTCCCCATCAAAGATTGATGTTGGGTGCCTTCCTCATCTGCTCTCTGTCTTTTTATTTAATTTTTGATACAAGGTCTCTCTCACCGAAGCTGAGGTTGATTCAGCAACAAACTCTAGGAATCTTCTAGTCTCAGCCTCCCCAGTTTTTGGGTTATAGATATATACCACAACACCCAGCTTTTTTGTGTGTGAGTACTGGGTATGGTATCCGAGCCCTGGTCTTCATGCTTACATTATACATACTTCACTATCTCAGCCATGTCCCAGCCCCTTATGCAGCTGTAAGTTTTGCATGAGGCCAGTGTTGGGGCAGTTGTGGAGGGGAAATAGGAAATGGTTGGCATCTCTCCCAAGCCTGTGTTCCTTTGTTTGTCTTCCTGGAAGCAGTTTGTTCAGAAGATGCACCTTCCATCTCCATGCCTCAGGGATAAAATAAGACCTGCTTGTCCTGTCTGCAGACTTCAGCAGATTCACAGCCACAGAGGCTCTGGGTGGCAGTCAGAAGGGGTTTGGGGAAGATGCCTATTGGTAAATTTGTGGTTAGGATTGGGCCAAGGAATCCTGAGGGTCAACAGGACACTTTAAGAGAGAAGCAGTGGCATTGACAAGGTGCATTAGTCTGGGCAGTGACAGACAGTGTTTCAGAGTCCCCTTCACAAAGGGACTCTGTGTCAGAGGACTTTGAGGTTTTATAATGTGGCAGTTAAGTAACAATGATTCCTTTTGGAAGAAAGTTATGATCATTGATGGCATTAGATGGACACCTTGATACTTTTGACTTTGATTCCTGGCTTAACTGTGTTATGCTTTTAATGCTAGGCTCTTCTTGCCAATGGCTGGTGCATCTTTGATCCATGGGCTTGTGTGTGTGCATGTGTGTGTGTGTGTGTGTGTGTGTGTGTGTGTGTGTGTGTATCTCTGATGGCCTGGATGTTGACTTGCAGTGGTGTAACGTTTTCTGGTGAACCCATTTCTATTTACTTCAGAGAGAGCAATGATGGAATAAAGAAAGGATTCCATCCAAGCTTACATGGGTCAGTCATTGAGTTCATTGAGTTTACTCGCAGCAGCATAAACAACTCATATCAGGTAATCGACAGCTTCTCTAAGCACTACTTATAAACCCTCAGGGAGATGTAGGGTTCATGAGCCTTCTCTCCTTCCACAAGGGAATGGTTAATGAGTCAGTGTTGTAAAGGTATTTTAATGATCTCAGCTTCTACCAGTAAAAACCAAAGTGATCTCCCATATCCATCCCAGAGGAAACAGCCCCACAAAAACCAAGGTAGCAGCTTCACAGACTTCTCCATCAGCTTCCTCTTTGAGTACGTCTTTAGAAGCTGGGCATCCTTGGCTTCTCAAGCATCTGAGTGAACATTGGATTTTGTACCAGCTTGACTTAGACAGGTTAGAAGCCATTGTGTTACTTCTCTGACTCTTTCTTCCAGACCCTCACTTTCCTAGCTCCACCCTTCTTACCTATAATCCAAATCTGCTAGTATTTCTATTTACCACAACATGGAGTTCTTTGTCTCTGAACTCATCCTTGTCATAGAGGGGAGGGTTCCCCAGAGGTCAATTTACCTTTTGCTAGACTCAAGTCTTTCCATTCAAGAACAAGCTACTGTAGGCATAATTTTCAGTCCTGCCTTCCAGCTCCCAAATAACCACACAGAGACTTATTATTAATTATAAATGCTCAGCCAAAAGCTTAGGTTTGTTACTAACTAGTTTTTACAATTTAAATCAACCCATATTTCTCATCTAAGTTCTATAATGTGGCTTAGTACTTTTTTCAACATGGCATGTTTATCTTGCTTCTCCCTGCATCTCCTGGAGACTCTACTCACACTCATCCAAGTGTTCTTTCCATCTCTGCAAGTCCAGCCTAACTTCTTGCCTAGCTATTGGCCATTTAGCTCTTTATTAAACTGATGAGAGCAACACAGCTTCACAGTGTACTAAAAGATTATTCCACAACAAGCTGATTTTGCAGTAAACAGAGAACAGCTGAGAAATAGTTCTGAGAGAGTAATCTCAGGATCCATCTGTCCATCCATCCATCCATCCATCCATCCATCCATCCATCCATCCTTTAACAAACAGAAAGAGAAGAGCTATGTCAGGGAATGTTCTAGAAATACAATGCTAATTAATGAAAAAAAAAAGATATAGCTCCCTTAGAATTTACATCAGATGAAGGAGAAATGACCAGTAATAAACATATGGATGTGACCTCTATCTGTTTATTATATGCTACTGTAAACATAAAGTGATGGAGAATTGTATGGGTTATGGGGAGAGCCATCTAAATGGAGGTAGACAACCCCAGGAAGTGTTTATTATAGTTTGATTGAGCAAGTATGTGAGGCCTTGAGGTAGTAAAGAGATGGGAAGGCAACAGCAATTATTTTGTGTGTGTGCAATGGTGACAAGTTTTGTGTTGGAAACACTAATAGCTACTTCAAGCCCAAATGAGTGAGGAACTTCAGAATTCTGAGGCCTGGAGTCTGGGGATATAGTTTAGTTGGTAGAGTTCTTGCCTAGCATGTATAAAAAGCTCTGGGTTAATCTCCAATACTACATAAATTGAGTGTGGTGGTACGTGCTTACTGCCAGGACTCCCCTTCCTCAGAGCAGAGTCAGGGTTCTTTGCTTGGTTAGTAGAGCCTGGGATGGATTGCAGTTTCCCCTTGAGCAGGGCCTAGCCTGCATCATTTGCAATGCTGGATGGATTAGCAACTTATGCTAAGCATTGAGCTGCCTGAGGTCTGAAGAGTTTCAAAATCTCTTGCTAAAGAGGGATTTGGTGAGTAAATATCCTCTATCTGGTTATGTGGAGGGCAACTTGCTGTGGGTATGCCTGCACTCATTGTGAAGTATGCTGGCATGTCTCATGCTTTGCTGCTTATCTTATTATGATAGTTTAAAGGCTTTCTTGGGCACTGTTAATCAGAGGTGCATGAAACAAGATTAACCTTTTGGATATCACCTTCGGATCTTGGTGACAGGGCTCAAGGGACACCCAGGCTGGCTATAGAATTGAGGTTATGAAAGGTTTGAATGTATTTTTCAGCTTTGTATAAAAGGGAAGAGAAGGCCTATTCCAGTCCCATGCAGGCTCCACAGCCATTGATCCAATTTTCATGAGTTCTCACTAATTTGGTTTGGTCGGCTCTTCAGGTTTCCCCATCATGATCCTGATGCACTTGCTCATAGAATCCCTCTTCTGTCTCTCCAACTGGACTCCTGGAGCTCTGCTTTGGAGTGTTTTGTTTGGTTTTTGGCTGTGGATCTCTGCATCTGCCTCCATCAGTCACTGGAGAAAAGCTCTGTGATGATAGTTAAGATATTCACTGTTCTGATCACGGGGGTAACCAGTTTAGTTCAGGCACCCTCTCCACTATTTCTAGCAGTTCAAGCTGGGGTCATCCTTGGGGATTCCTGGCAACTTCCCTAGCACCAAGTTTCTCTTTATCCCCATAATATCTCCCTCTATTGTGGTATCTCTTTCATTGCTTTCCCCCTCCATCCCTGTTCCAGCTCAACCATCCCAAGACAGTTGTGTAGCTTGATCTGCTTGGGGCACCCCCCTGGCAGTAGGATCAGAATCCATCCCTGGTGCATGAGGGGGCTTTTTGGAGTTCACTACTTTTAATGGGACACCTCGTGCAGCCTTGAGGCAGGGGGAAGGACTTGGACTTGCCTCTACTAGATGTGCCTCCCCATGGGAGGCCTTGCTTTCTTGTGGGGGTGGGGTGGGGGGTAAGTTGGAAGGGGGATGCTGAGGGGGGTGGGAGGAGGGAAGAGGGGAATCTTTGATTGGTGTGTAAAATGAATGAAAAAAATTTCTTAATAAAAAAATAAAATTAAACTAAAAAAGGAAGAGAAGTGGAGGGGAAGGAGAAACATTGGACCCTTGCTATATGCTCAGTTCTGTTATGGGCTCTGAACCCAAGTGTCATTTGAGTCACATCAGAAACAATGAGGCCACTGCCTTCAATCCCATTCTACCCAGGAAGACTCTGAAATTCACACCATGTTCCTTGCCAGTGACATCAATCAGCAGAAGTAGAATGAGAATGGGAAGACTGTCTCATTAGAAGCCTAGTGAGGAAAGTAAAACCCAATTGCTTTGGCCAAAATAGTTTGCAAATAGGCTTGGCTGGTAGTGGGGTTCTGGATTGGCTACATTCCTTTGCCTCCTGTGCCAATGTGGTGTTCCTCTTTATTTCTAGGATGAGTTATCTTACATTGGCAACATGCAGATTGATGTGCCACAACTGGCATCTGATTGACCATGAAGCCAATATTTCAGAGAGAGGAGTTTTTCACTAAAGGTATGTATTTGCTCTCCTCTGAGCAGATCGATCTCAGCATTCATTGTCAGGTATCTCTGCTGTGGTTTGCGGAATACTTGGGCACCTGTCTGGTGGGAGGGATTTATAGTAATACTAGTATCATCTTGGGCACTGTGTGTGTGTGTGTGTGTGTGTGTGTGTGTGTGTGTGTGTGTGTGTGTGTATGTGTGTGTGTGTGTGTAAGAGAGAGGGATGATGATGAAGATGATGATGTTGATGATGATGTACATATACTATCTTTGACATAGAATTAATCTGGTGTATAAATAGAAATCAAACATCCACAGACTTCTAGTCTGCACTAATGACCTTTATACAGATCTTAGTAGCTTTACATAGCTGCATATGTGGTGGACATGGAGGATCCCAGTCTTTCTCACTTTGGCTCTTCCTTTCCTAAGGTTCTGAAACCTGGTGTGAACCAACTTCTTGGAGAATCTTAAACCAGAAATAAGCATCCAGGTATGGGAAAAGATTCATGTTCCTCTTGCTGGTTACTTGAAATTATAAATTTTATGACCCAGGAAGACTAGGTTATTGCCTTTTGGTGAACTGAAAAGATAGAAGGGAAGAAACAAATAACCTATAAGTCATACCAGGTTAGAAGATGCAGGGAATAGAACTTCACTCAGAAGACAGAACAGAAAGGTTGATTTTAATGTAACTAATTGCTTACAGACATGACATAGCCTTTATTTGGCATTTAATCATTGTTCATGTTCTTTGTCTTTCTCCTTATAAATTCTTAGGCTGCTTGTGTCTACTGACTATCAATTAGCCTTTGGTACCTCAGATAATGTAGTTCCCTACCTGCTATTTTCTCAGCAACATGCTCCCCTTTTGAGCAGAACTGGCTACAGAGATGGAAGTCAACTGTACATAAACTATGCAGCGAAGGGAACTTGACTTATGTAATGAGGTAGTCTGAGGATAATTGCTTTTAGGATTTAAGGTAACTCCACATTTATATTTCTTCAGCTCAGCAGTCCTGCATCTACTATTCCATTTCCCCTTGGTACACCTGATTCTGTAGATCCTGACTGGAATGATGAACATACCCTAAACCAGAACCAGCCACTTTGGCCAGGTGAAGTTGAAATCTCATTGGCCAAGCCTGGACCCCCTGCCCACTCCCCAGAGTTGGAGAATTGAAGCCCTGTAAATGGCAGAGACAAAAGAAGGAGGAAGGAATGTGGTTATTATAAGAGAACAGAAATTACAGAAAGATCAAACCAGTAAGCATTAAATGACTAATACTTTGTAGTCAGGTATTTCACATTAATAACTCAAAAACATGTGAGTCCATGATTTGTATTCTCGTTGACAGTAAAGGGCAAGGAAGCTACTTTGCTGTGGTATTGAGGACTGCTGCAGAGTCACAGTTGAGAAAGAGGGACATAGAAGGCCTATATGACACCCACCTCCCCAAAGTAACAGCCTAGACAGAAAGCCATAGAAGAGAAATATTAAAAATTGTGATAAGGATGTTGAAGTGCAGCTCTCCACAATTGATGGCTTCTGGCAGGGGTGTGGTTGGGGAAGGACTCTGTTCTCTTTAAGTGGCTGGCCACCAGGAGTTTGATCATGCTCCAGTGAGTATATGGGCAACACAAATTGGACTTGTTTTTTATTATTTTTCTTCATTTCTTTGGGGGTGGGGGAATCACAAGGTGGGTGGGAGCAAACCTGAGAGGACTGGGAAGTGAGTGTGCTCAGAGTTCATGATGTGAAGTCCTAAATAATCAATAAAAGTATGGAAAAACCCCTCAAAAACCAAGTATTTGTGTCTGTGACTGTCCCTCCCCAGTACATCTGCAAGCTCCACAAAGGTAGGTGTGTATCTGTTCTGTTTACTGATAGATTGCTACTGCCTGTCATAGGGCATGCACATGGTGAACACTTGGGAAATATTCACTGAGTAAGTGGACGGATGGGTGGATGAATGCTTAAGCATTTGGTATCCCTCATCTGGTCGTCAGTGTTGAACTCAGGACAATGAAGACAAAACAAAAGATCAAGCAAATTTGTCACTTTCCTCTGCTTCCTTTTGTAATTTTAAAATCTGAGTTGTCCACACCCCCATTTGTATTCTGTACTTTTAGAGAAATGGAAGGTTCGTGGAGATGCTCTTCAGTATAAGACTAGTTGACACACAGACATCTGCTTCCCTGTGTGCTACTCTTGTAGTGTTTGTGAGTTACGACATCAGGGTTCCTTACACACAGTGCTTAACTACCCTTCACTTCCTGGTCTGTGTTGGTTAGTTTTTTTTGTCAGCCTGATACAAGATAGTGTCATCTGGGAAATGCCTCCATCAGATTGGCCTGTAGACAAGTCTGTAGAGCACTTTTTTTGATTGATTATTATGTGGGAGAGCTAAGCCCACTGTGGGTGGTGCCACCTCTGGGCAGGTGGTTGGGTGTTGTATATGAAATAAGGCTGAGCAGGCCATGAAGTAGAAGTAGCATTTCTCCATGTTCACTGACTGCTTCAGTTCCTGCCTCCAGGTTCCTTCCCTGCTTGAGGTTGTGCCTTGGCTTTCCTCCACAACAGACCATGGTGTAGCAGTATAAGGCAAACAAATCCTTTCTTTCCAGAGTTGCTTTTGGCCATGGTCCTGATCACAGCAATAGACTAAGAATTGTGTCTTCACTCCAGGTGGAGCTCCAGGAGTCCAATAGATGAGAGAGAGGAGGGATTATATGAGCAAGAGATATTGAGACCATGATTGGAAAAAGCACAGGGACAAATAGCCAAACTAGTGGAAACACATGAACTGTGGACCAATAGCTGAGGAGCTGCCATGGAACTGGACTAGGCCCTCTGGATAAGTGAGACAGTTAGTTGATTAGCTTGAACTGTTTAGGAGGCCCCCAGGCAGTAGGACCAGGACTTGTCCTTGGTGCATGAGCCGGCTTTTTGGAACCTAGGGCCTATGCTGAGACACTTTGCTCAGCCTTGGTGCAGGGAGAGGGCATTGGACCTGCCTCAACTGAATATATCAGCCTGGGCTGACTCCCCAGGGGAGACCTTGCCTTGGAGGAGGTGGGGATTGGGGGTGGATTGGGGGGGGGGAGGCTGGGGGTGGGAGGAGGGAGGACAGGGGAATCTGTGGCTGATATATAAAATGACTAGAAAATCTCTTATATAAAATAAAAAATAGAATTGTATCTTTTCTAGGAAAAAAAAACCTATAAAGAAGGGCATCTGATACTCATGGAAGTTGTTCAATGGACTCTGCCTCATCAGTACAGGGAACAGATGAGGTTTAATTCCACCATTAGCTTGAGATTGTCTGGACTCTTCATAGGGTTCTCAGAAAGTGGTCCTTGGTGTGTAGTGCTCAGCTTTGAGAGGCTATATGGAATCAGAGTGTACTCAGTATACCATTGATGATATCCTCAGAGAATGGACATAATTTCATCTCCCCCTTCACGTTATTTCTCTAAAAGTCCCCCTTCTTGGTCTCAAACCTCAGTTAAGATGGCTTCCTGGATGCTTCCTTGCAAAAAGTGGACACATACATATGATCTTTCCACCTGGTGATATTTTCTCCCTGACCCCTCCATACATAGAGAAAAAATTTCTAGTTTGGGCATTACTTCCAAGAAACTCTGCACTTTTGAAGCTCAGCTCACCTCTGTGCCCTCTACATGTTCTTAATCTCGATTCCCAACTGAACATTGCTGTGGGATATTCTGTATGTTGTGAATATATGTTTCTATGATTGATTGATAAATAAAACACTGATTGGCCAGTAGCCAGGCAGGAAGTATAGGATAGGTGGGACAAACAGAGAGGAGAATTCTGGGAAGTGGAAGGCTGAGTCAGAGAGACACTGCCAGCCACCTCCATGAAAAGTGAGATGTAAGGTACTGGTAAGCCATGAGCCATGTGGCAACTTATAGACTAATAGATATGGGTTAATTTGAGATAGAAGAACTAGATAACAAGAAGCCTGCCATGGCCATACAGTTTGTAAGCAATATAAGTCTCTGTGTGTTTACTCGGTTGGGTCTGAGTGGCTGCGGGACTGGTGAGTGAGAGAGATTTGTCCTGACTGTGGGCCAGGCAGGACTGGAGAAAACTTCAGCTACAGAACATTCTAGCCTTGATCCTAGATCCAGTTGCTCTTTACTTTCTGGTCCATTATGATGTGAAGAATCTGCATACCATATACTCCCACCATGATGAACTCCATCATACCTTCCCTGCCATGATGCATGCAGATCCCTTGAAACTATAAGCCCAAAGCAATCTGACAAGGATGTCTGCATTAGTTACTTTAACATCACTGTCAGCATAATGCCAAACAGAAACTATTTCCGAGAGGAAATGTTTACTTTGACTTTTAGTTTCAAAGGGCTCTAGTCCACCTTGGCAAGGAAGGTATGGCAGAGTTGATGGTAGTGGGTACTGAGTGGTACAAGAATTCTTCACATTATGGTGAAGCAAGAAGCTGTGAGCAGCCACATCCAAAGATGGGCTCTAACCACCTAGAGCCTGTCCTTAGTTACCCACTTCTGTCAGCTATGCCCACTTCCTAAAGACTCCATAATTGTTTGAAAGAGCCCCACAGCTGGATAATAAGTATTTAAAACAAGAGCCAAATGGGGGACATTTCAGATTTAATCCATAACACTGTTCCATTAGTGGATTCTTGGCTCTCAAAATCTTCCCTCACCTCCAGAACTCCAGTTAAATAAGTTTGATATCTGAGAGACGAACTATAGTTTTATAACATAATGCTAAAGAGAATAACTTATGCACAAGTCTCATTTGACCAATGATTTGAAGGTAGTGTATTAGCGTCTCTGCCCCAAACAATTGACTAGATGCAAAGCGTTTCTGAAGAAATCTTAGCACCAAACATCTAACAAAGGTAAGAGTTCAGGAGCGGTCATTTCCTGGATGTTCATCTTGATTCCCTTCTCCTATTCTGACCATGTATTTCTTCTTCTCAAGAAAAACACAGAAGCTTTAAACAATTCTGTATTAGTGGCTGTTGATATCATTTTTGTGTGTGTATTAACATAAACGTCTTCTGTACATGTGTGTTTCCTGCCTCTGGGTAGGCAGTGAGATGCTCAGGGAAGATGCAATGTTTGCTATAGACTGGATTCTGGCCTTGTGTTCAGATTAGTCAGGAAGTTATTGGCTTCTTAAGAGGAAGTGACATGTTTTGGGTACATTTCCGAGGAAGTCAGCGCCAGTAGACTGAACATGGAGTGATTGTAAAATGATTTGTGATGGAGGGTGAGATTAAGCTGCACCGTGGACAACAGATAGGAGTTTGATAGATAAGGGGAGGAAAGGGGCTATTTTCAACTGGCAAGACAGAATAGCTAGAGCAAAGGCTTGGAATTGGGAAGGACTGTGATTTATTAGAGGAAAAGTGAGGCAGGAGCAAAGCCAAATTCTAATGAGAAGTAGGACACTTGGAGGAGGCTGTAGGATTTCTACTCCCTTCTCCATAAAAATTAGCACTGAGGCTCAGCTAGGGCTGAACTGGTGGTAGCTCATGATGGCAGTGTGTAGTAAGGAGCAGTCTGTGTCCCATGCAGGAGAAAACAGCCAAAAAGGTAAGGTATCATCAAAGTATGCGAAGGAATGAACCTCTTTAACACAGGCTCCACAGAAACTGTAGAAAGAGGCCTCCCATTTTCTGGGGAAGATGGTAATTCAACTGCAGCAAAGCAGAGAAGGATAGGAGGAAAGGGGGAAGGGGGAGCAGAGGGGTAGCTGGAGGAATCTGTTGGATGGTATACAAGAAGCAGAACTCAGGAAATCTCTGAAGCTATGATGTCAGCTTCCTGTCATGGCTTAGTCAGTTACACATTTTATGGTCACAGAATACACGAACAAAATCAACTGAAGGAGAAGTTGCAGTTCACGGTCACTTGGTTCTGTTGCTCCTGGGCCATATGTGAAAAGGCTGAACATTATGTCAGAGAACATAGAGTGGAGTGAAGAAGCTCACCTCATGGTGGCCAGGAGGTGGGGAGACAGAATGTAATCAAGGACAAAGCAAGCACGTCATAGGAATGGTCTACTTCCTTTAATCCAGTCCCACCTCTTACTGTTAAATTCAACTGTGAATTCATCAATGGGGGAGGTGGTCTGTGGATGAAATTAGCTTTATCTTGATCTGATCATCTTCCAATTCCAATGGTCCTACCAGCTAAGGACAAAACCTTCAACACATAAGCCTATGGGACCACTTTATATACAAACCATATGAAGGGTTGGGAACTCTGCCCATGAGTAATTAACAATTACTATTAATGACTCTTGCATTTGACTCTGAGATTGGGTATGGACATCCCTCCATTATGTGTTCAAATTCTATGAAATATGCAGTGAATTAGCCCCTCTCATTCACAGTTCTCTTTTCTGCTCATTCATGCATTTAAGCAGGTCACTCTGGTGTCTGTCCCAGAATAACTCAAAGCACATAAGACTTGGAAATTTCTACCAAGAACTTTTGGGAAGGTAAGGTCCTAGAAGAGAAATCATATCCACCACAGAACAGACTCTTGCCCAAATTCCTTTTAGGATTTCTTGCTAATTCTTATTGTTATTCTTATTGCTACTTCCATCCCTAGAAACTATTTTATTTTCCTTTCCCCTGATAAGACCTGTAAATCCAAGATATATCCCCAAACAATCAAGTATTGCTATTTGCTGTGGGATGGTCTGTATGTCAAATGTGTTGCTGATTGGTCAATGAATAAATCACTGATTGGCAGTGGCCAGGCAGGAAGTATAGGCGGAACTAACAGGGAGGAGAATTGAGAGAACAGGAAGCTGGGTGAGAGAGACATTGCCAGCCGCCATCAGGATAAGGAAGATGTAAAGTACCGGTAAGCCATAAGCCATGTGGCAAGGTATAGATTAATAAAAATGGATTAATTTAAGCTGTAAGAACAGTTAGCAAGAAGCCTGCCACGGCCATACAGTTTGTAACCAATATAAGTGTCTGTGTTTACTTGATCGGGTTTGAGCGGCTTGGGACTGGCGGGTGAGAGAGATTTGACCTGACTGTGGGCCAGGCAGGAAAACTCTAGCTACAGCTATTTGTGACTATGACCTGCCCAAGAAACCCAAAGTGAAAAAGGATTCTCAAGTTTGCTGCAATTAGGTTGTTGTAGATCAAATACAATCTCTTTGTGAGGATGCACATCTCAGAAGCCAGGGCTGTTTGCAGGGAGGAAATATGTCGTTTGGTATCTTCAACCAGTTTTTTTAGATACTGCTTCTAGAAGTTGATGAACACAGGCTGAAATGTGAAGAGATGGGTCTGGCAACCTCATAGCAGGCTGGAGAATGAGGAAATATGAAGGAAGAACCTTACAACCAATGAAGAGAAGGTTGGTCCCACATTGAGGCGGTAGAGAGAAAGGTCTGGAGAGTTGCCAACTGAGCCTGTGAGAAAAGAAAGGCAGGAACTGTTGACTGTCCAAGACTGGGTAGGGTCCTGGAGCAGATGGCACCTTCCTCCTGTCTGGAGGAGCTGAGAGAAGAGGAGGACCAGATCGTGCCTGGTTGTCCTGTTAGCCATGCTCAGAGAGGACCATACAAGGTCCTTATGGCAAATTTGTGCATTTCAAAATATCTAAGAATGGTGAACGGAGCAGGCCCTCTGAACATGGGGACATAGCCTTTCAGAAATGATGCCAAGAAGGGAGAAAAATTAAAGGAAGGAAAATATCTATTTTCTGAATGAAGGATAAGACTAAATCCCTCATAGACATTCCAGAAAGCAAAAGCCAAATATAACCTATGGCTTTAAGCAGCATGTGATTTCTGCTAGACATGCCTTTATGGATTTCAAAGAAGAAGAAGGAGGAGGAGGAGGAGGAGGAGGAGGAGGAGGAGGAGGAGGAGGAGGAGGAGAAGAAGAAGAAGAAGAAGAAGAAGAAGAAGAAGAAGAAGAAGAAGAAGAAGAAGAAGAAGAAGAAGAAGAAAAGAGACCACTCCCCAAAACAGTATGTACTTTGTCATTCCAGGTTCCTAAACTGGCAATGGGATGATTAAGATAAAGTATTTTCATCAGATGTGATTTGAAAAAGGCTTTAAAAATCTTCATTACCTCTAGGTTCTGCCTCTCTGGTGTGCACCAGTGCTAACTGAGGGAACTCAGCAGACCTTTTAATCATGACAGGCTTTGTGGTTATTTGTTTCATTGGTTTTTAATGAACTGTTCTCATAGCTAACACTGCTGAGGGGGGCTGGTCATAGCCACCCAGTTCTCTAGGACAGAAAGCAGTCATCTCTGAGGCTGGGGCCTGGGAGGTCCAGAGAATTCTGACATAAATCTTGTCTTGCTGTCAAATACACATCTATATTGACACTGCCTAGCTGCTCACGCTTCTGACATCTGCCATCTATCGGTTTGCTGGATGTCCACAGTGAGTGGGTTTATATCTCTCAGCTATTTAAGACACTTATTGATGTCTGTTCCAGTGCCACAGACGTTTGCCTGTTACAGAGGCTTGATCTTCTGTGAGGTTTCAGACAGAAGCTGAAATGCTATAGAATGCTTGCTTTCTTCTGTCATTCCAGTGTTTTCCATGCTTCAGAGGACAGGACCTGCAACTCACAGGTCGGCAGAAGCCCTTTGCTACTTTGAGAGCTGGAGTTTTTATCACCTTGCTTCCGTTTCTGGGCTGTTATTCTATCTTTTGAAGACAGAGCATGAGACTTGATGCATTCTTCACGGAATCTGTCCTGATGGAGAGATGCATCTCTCTGTCTCTGTATTCTACTTATTCTTAGACTTTTATTCGTGGGCAACAGGGGAGGGGGGTCCTTACTCCGGTGACAATTCACTGTTGAGAAGGTTCTGGATGTCTGTCCTGACACTTCTCACCACCCCCTTGCCACATTTCTTCCCTAGTGCACGAAAGTCTCTTCATTCATCTGTTCCCAGCTCTCTAGTCTATCGAGATCCTTGGCATCTCTGTTTGATAAAAAGTAGTTTGCCCAGTCAGTTCTGAGAAAAATCTACTGCTTTCCTGAGAGTAATGCGTTTTATTTTCTATTTTTGAGAGAAGCCACTTCGAGGGGCTGGCGAGATGGTTCAGTGGTTAAAAGCACTGGCGGCTCCCCCAGAAGACGTGGGTTTGACTCCCAGCACCCACATGTTGCTCACCACTATCTGTAACTCCAGTCCCCGGGGTTCTGACACCCTCTTCTGGCCTCTGTGGGCACTGCAATTATGTGGTACACAGATATACATGCAGGCAAAAACATATACACACATAAAACAAAAATAAAGGAAAATTGTAGAGTTGTTTAGCCTGAAATGCAAGGCTTTGCATGCCAAACTTTAAAGAAGTTTTCTGTGAGTCAGTGCTCACCATTGGACATTATGTACTGTCACAAACTAGTCTGGCTTTCCTCCTCCTTCACTCCTTCCATAGAGGACTGCCCATGCTGGCCAACACATCTTCCTTCCATGCCATTTCATCTCTGTCCTGTGCTGTGGGATGTTCTGTATGGCAAATGTGTTGCTGATTAGTCAATAAATAAAACACTGATTGGACATTGGCTAGGCAGGAAGTGTAGGCGGGACAAGGAAGAGAATAAAGCTGGGAAGTGGAAGGCTGAGTCAGAGAGACACTGCCAGCCGCCACGATGACAAACAGCATGTGAAGATGCCGGTAAGCCACGAGCCGTGTGGCAGGGTATAGATTTATAGAAATTGATTAATTTAAACTGTAAGAACAGTTAGCAAGAAGCCTGCCACGGCCATATAGTTTGTAACCAATATAAGTCTCTGTGTTTACTTGGTCGGGTTTGAGTGGCTGTGGGACTGGCAGGTGAGAGAGATTTGTCTTGACTGTGGGCCAGGCAGGAAAACTCAAGCTACAGTTCTGCTGTTTCTTTCTCCTGGAATGCTTACCCTTTCTCTCCTTCTGGAAAATTCCTTGATCTTTCAAGACCAATTCCATGGGTTTATGTCCTCTTATTCTGTGGAATCTTCCCTGGCCCCACTCATTAAGTAAGGACATCTCACTATTTCCACTTGCACACGGGTCAGATTCTGCAATAGCACATGTTTGACTGAATTTATTTATCCTTTTCTTTGTTTGTCTCACATCTGCCTTTTCATTAGCTTCTTAAGAAAAGTGACTGTTAATATCCACCTTTGTGTTCTCATACCAGTAAGTGTTAGCATTGGGGGCCGGTGGACACCCACCGAGTGAATGAACGCTTTTACATCATGCACACAGTGTGCCACAGTGATGTAATCCATCTGATTTGGCTTAAGAGACTACACCTTTCTTACTTGCTAGAATTTAATATTAATTTAATGGTATAGTATAAAAGTTATGCCATTCTTTGGTTGATGGGGAAAAACCAGTAAACAGTGTGGTAGGAAGTAAAGTAGGTTTTCCGAGAAGAGTTTGCTCCATGAGCAGAGTTTGGAGGGAGACTGACCTTTAAAAGTATCCTTAGAAGTACCTTCAGGGCTTTTTAGGAACATAATATAGCAGGTATCCCATGCATGGGAACTATACAGCCTCCTTATTTCTGTTCTCATTCTATCTACTATGGCAGACAAAAAATAATAACGATGCTTTTCTTCAGTGAGTCATCCAGAGAGAAAAGAGAGGGTATCAGGCAGTCACTGTTCATCAGTCTGACTGAATATACAAGAATTTGGGTCAGCCACCATGAAAGATGCAAAAATGAGGAACTCTACTCTCAACCTTCAGATTTCTATTGCATTTTCTTATTCTGAGCCCAGGGGTGTAGCACAAATTCTGGTTGGTCTTAATAATAAAAACCCAGAGCCACATATTGGGGTAAATACTGAAACATCAGAGAAGTAAAAGAGCTAGTCAAAGTCACCTCTTACCTCCATGACTTCTCAGACCAAAATGGGGCATGAGCTCCTGTCTCCTCCTGCCTTATATTCCTCTCTCTGCCCAGCCATATCACTTCATGTCTCCACTTCCCTAGTGCTGGGATTAAAGGCATGAGATCCCAAGTGCTGGGGTCAAAGTGCATGCCACCATTGCCTGGCTCTATCTCTCTTTTAGATTGGATCAATCTTGTGTAGCTCAGGGTGGCCTTGAACTCCTGATCTTCCTGCTTCCTCCTCCTAAGTGCTGGGATTAAAAGTGTGTGCCACCACTGCCTGGCCTCTATGGTTAACTACTGGCTAGCTCTGCTTTCTGATCTCCAGGCAAGCTTTATTTGTCAGAACACAAACAAAATACCATACAACACAGGGACTCTCCAAAAGCCCTTGCTTAGCCACATTCAGATCTGTAAGGTGTTACTGAGTTGTTCCTGTTTCTGTTTGGGTGGTCACTATCTTGTGGCTGAGAGAGGAATGATATAGATATGAACCCTGGATCTCTTTTTCATTTGTATTATGTGTTAAGTTTCTTCTTGTCAATCTCACTGTAACCTTGTAATGAAGGTGTTACAGTTGCATTTAACACAATCTAAAGAGGAGTGGTTGAGAGTTAACATAAGCACATCTGCCTGAAATAGGACCTAAAATATTGTAGCTTCATGTAGGTTTGGAGACAGGCTTTCAAGGACACTAATTGAAGTAGACAGTGTGCTTACATATGGGTAAAAATAAGACAAAAACAAAATGTCAAACCCTGTTCTATCAATCTAAACCAAATTATACCACCACCACCACCACCAACAACAACAATGACGACGATTACAAAACCCCAAAAACATAACAACAGTACCAACAACAAAACCCAAAAAACAAAAATCAAACATGACAGAACCCTTTCAGTCTGGTCCTTTGCAGCCATCTATTACTGTGTGACTGACCAGACTTTTCCTCATATCATTCTCTTTTGCCACCAGCCATTGGGCCAAGACCTCTGCTCTCTGTGGTGAATCATTAATTAATTTACAATTTGACCAAAGAATGAAGCCTCACATGTTTGCTAACAAAGGGGTACTTCTGTCTCAATGACTTAGAAATGAAGATTCTGTGAAATGTCATGTAAACTGTCACCATGGCAATCTGCGACCTGGTTCCCAGCGATGCTCTGGTATTTAATGGTACTGAGGGTTCCTAAGATCACCGTCTTGGAGTTCCCTCAGAAATCATCTTTTACTGCTTTATTGAGTCTTATGTAGCTGTATCAGGGCAATAACATTATAAAGAGCTGATAGGAGCCTAGCGTAAGGAGCCAGCATGGGGTCCAGGACTCCCTGCTCAGTATCAAGAGCCATATAGATTAGTTTCCCACAAGTACTATGAAACAAAACAAATATTGTATGGCAGCAGGGTAGCTACCTCAGCCACTAAAATATGCTCTGAGAAGTAATGTTGACAGGAGCTTTGGCCTCTTTAGAGATCAGATCCTTAAAAGGAAAGTCCTCTATTCCAGACTGGCCTAGAATCTGTGGGATGGGTATGGCACTTGAGTCACCTCTGAAAAGTATGTCCCTTCCTAGACTCTGAGAGATATCTTCTTGTATTCTTATGAACTTGATGAAGATGCTGGTGACTGATAGGTAACCTTTATAAACAGGTTGCTTAGTACTTGTCATGTTGCAAGGACTTTCTGTACATGACTCCTTCGAATCCTTCAACACTCTACTCAGGGGGCATTTACTTGTTTATTGCACATGGATGGGGCATGAAGAGCCTGTGTTGGGGCCCACACAAGTTGATAACTTGCCTGGGAGCTCTGAGTTGGAAATGTAAGAAGGAAAGACTCAAACCCAGTCCTGTCTGATTCATACTCTACTCACACTGCTTTCTTTCTTGACAAAGGGAGAATTATGATGGTTAGTGTTGATTGCCGTGTTGACAAAAGTTAGAATATTTGGAGAAGGGTCTCTGGGCATGTCTTTAGGAGAACATGTTAAGTGCATTAATTGAGGTAGGAAGACAGCCCACTGTGAGTGGCACCATACTCTTACACAGGGTATTCTGAACCCTATGTGCTGTGGGATGGTCTGTATGTCAAGTGTGTTGCTGATTAGTCAATAAATAAAACACTGATTGGCCATTGGCTAGGCAGGAAGTGTAGGCGGGACAAGGAGGAGAATAGAGCTGGGAAGTGGAAGGCTGAGTCAGAGAGACACTGCCAGCCACCGCCATGACAAACAGCATGTGAAGATGCCGGTAAGCCACGAGCCATGTGGCAAGGTATAGATTAATAGAAATTGATTAATTTAAGCTGTAAGAACAGTTAGCAAGAAGCCTGCCACGGCCATACAGTTTGTAAGCAATATAAGTCTCTGTGTTTACTTGGTCGGTCTGAGCGTCTGTGGGACTGGCAGGTGAGAGAGATTTGTCCTGACTGTGGGCCAGGCAGGAAAACTCAAGCTACACCCACGAGAGTAGAAAAGGCAACCCGGGTACTATTGTGCTTCCCTTCATTGATCTGTTCTTCTGACTGGGGATGTAATATGACTGGCTGCTTCAAATTCTGGGTGCCTTGACTTCTGCTCCATGACGGACTACAGCCTGGAAAGTAAGGTAAGGAAAGTAAAGTAAGTAAAGTAAGTTGATTTTGTCAGTATTTTATCAACAACAGCAAAGAAAGGAAGACAATGATGAACCCATTCATTTATGATTCTGAGTCATAGGGAACAGTGTACTGGGCACTGAGATGTTTAAGAACCTTGGTTTTTATACAAGCAAATGACAGAGTCATTCTCACTCACTACTCTGGCAGGATGGGCAATATACCTGGATTTTAAAAATGTTCGTTTCTGTGTTCTTTATAGGAGAAAAAAAAATCAGTTGCTTAAAAGAGGAGTGACTGGGTGAATTAGTAGGCTGTTTTTGTTTTGTTTGTTTTTTCCTTTTATTGACAATATATTATTTTCTCTTACAATATATCCTGAATACAGTCTCCCTCCCTCTATTTCTCCCAGTTGCTACCCACCTCCTCTTCCCTTTGGCTCCATGCTCTTTCTGTCTCTCATTAGAAATGAATAGGCGTCTATGAGATAACAACCCAACATGACAAAATAAAATAGAATAAGAATATAAAAGCAAAAACCATGACATCAAGGCTGGACAAGGCAACCCAACAAAAGGAAAAGAGCCTTAGAGCAGGCACAAGAACCAGAGACCCACAAGGGATCTTCACACACTCAGGAGTCCTAGAGAAACACCAAGCTTAAAGCTATGATATGTACACAGAGGACCTGGTGCAAACCCATGTTGGCCCTTTAGGCAAGCAGTGTGACAAGACAGGTCATGGTTCAATGAACCACATTTGAATCCCTACATTGCGTTTGCAGGCAGTGTGATAGCGGGGCTCCTTTGTAGAATGGGAATGTTGACTGGATATTTTATGAGGTGAAAAACGATAATTAGATAAGCTACAGGACAATGAGGTATCCTACAGTGCCTGATAGGTTGAAAATTGTAAGCAAATATAAAATATAAGGTGAACTGAAAGGCATCTAAGGGCTCTTTTGTTGTTGTTCAAAGTTCCAAAGTTTCTCTTTTTAAATATGGTGTTTAATAGATTTTTCACAACAGTGATCCATTTGCAGATACTGTGGGACCCAAATGTCATGCGAAAATTATAGAACTTGAAAATGAAGTTTCTTCGGGGGATAAAAAGATTTTTTCCAGTATGTTTTATAATAGTACCTAGTTCTTTCTTGGAGATATGTAAAGTTCCATAGTGAGTTGATTTTGGCAAGCTGTTTGTTAAGAATTGGTCACTTATTTCACTTTGTCTTTTTAAAAACTGTCCTTGGTTTTGTAGAAAAATAAGGTACTGTGTCATAGCTTAGGTACTAAGGAGCCACAGGAGAATCTTCATGATGCTCTTCTATATTTAGAGCATCCCTAAATCTTGTGATTCTCAGAGCTTTTGATATGTGTGGGATTTGAATGGTCATTGTCTTGGTATAAGAAGATTTACAATGTCTGTAAATTTTATATATCTGCAGAAACAGATGTCCAAAGGTTTCCTAGGAACTCAATGGTTCTTTACAAATGACTTTTGGATGATACATGTGTAAGTGAATCAGACAGATATTGATTAAATGTCCTCCTGACACAAAACAAATTGACCAGATGTGCAAAGGGTTTTGCAGAAGAGCAGCACTTGATATCCCCTAATGACATTCACTTGCTGATTTCCAGCTAAGAGGTGAAAAGTGGAAATTTCGTTTGGAATTGTTTTAACAGAGCAAAGCAGAAAGCAAGAAATAAGTCCGAGGTGAGAAGTTTCTTGAGTTTTCTTCATAGTCATGTGACTAGTGTGGGGAAAATGTAAAACAAAAAGAGAGATTTGGTCAGCACAAGCCTCCACAACACCTGGCCTCCTGCACATGAGCTTACAGTTTGTCACTTTCCAATTTTAGTTCAGCTGTGTTGGGGTCTTCTGATGACAAACTATAGTGGAAGTGGAGATTATGAAAAGAATGAGAAAATTTGTTTTGTGGGTAAAAACTAACACCTTTCAAGAGAGGTGACTAGGGAGGTTGTCATCTAATATCATAAAAGGTACCCATTTCAACAGATGAACAATTCTAAACATAGAAATACAAGAATAAAAAAACTCACAACAGTTAATGAGTTACAGAAGGTGACATGGAGAACTGGACAGAAGCCACGTTGGCCACAAGATGCTCCAAAGGTCAGACAGAAACCTAAGTCAGCTGTCCCAGGAACAGACTAGATCAAATAGAAGAAGAAGCAACCGAGCTTGAAGGCAAGTCTTTTGATTTGTTAGTGTCAGGCAGAAAGAACAGAGAAGTAAGAAAGCCTGAGGAGAAAATGTAAGAACATTGTGATATCCATTAAAAACAATATTCTGATCATTGGAATCCTTTATGGGAAAGAGCTACAGGTTGGGAGCATAGAAAACTTGTTTAGTAAAATAAATCAGAAAACTTCCCAAATCTTGAGAAAGACATGGACACCCAGGTACAAGAAGCATGTAGAACTTCAAACATACATGATCATAGATATATATGTTACAGTTAAGTTGCTATAAATACAGATCCAAGAGAAATGTTACAATCTGCAAGAAAGAAATGTCAAATAACATTTAAAGTTAAATACATTAGATGAACAGCAGATTTCTCGGAAGTAACTCCAAATGCCAGGAGGGCATGGATCAATGTATTTCATGTTCTGAAAGAAAATAACTTCAACCAAGACTTTTGTATCCAGCAAGGCTTCCCTTTACAGTGCAAGAGGAAGTAAAGACCTTCCATGATAAGGATGAATCAGAGGAAATCATCATGCTCACTAGAACACTATCACAAAAGATACTTAAGGGAGTTCTATTATCAGAGGAGAAAGAATTTAGTAACATCACCATTAGAACATGAATAAATCCCACCATAAAAAGAGATATACAAATGAGATATAAGAAAGAAATACTACCAGTTACAGTAAACTATCAAATCTGTGAGATAAATAGGAAGAAAAAAGCAAACTGTATTCAAAGTTACTTGAAGGAAGTCAGAATGAGATAAATTTATATGCCAAGTCTTGAAATAACACCGAATTTTATAAAAACAAAACACCGCTAAACATAAAAAGGACATTTAGGCCCCAATGTAACAAAGGGAAACTTTTAATAGCAGGAATGGCCCTGCATAACTGAGAAAAAAATCCCCAAATTCATGTGAGAGGATAAGGAAACCGGAGCAAAACCATACTGGACGCATAATATTGCAGCCATAACAGGACATAAGGAAAACATCTCATGATATTGGCACATGAGATAAGACATCTAAAGGAGAGAAAACAAGAACTGATGCCTGGATTCCATTTAAAGTTCTGCCCAGCAAAGCAGATGGGCTTCCCTTTCTCAACCTAGACAGTGAAATGCTCTGTGGTGGTTTAAATGAGAACGGCTCCCATAGGCTCCTAGATTTGAATACTTGGTCCCCAGTTGGTAGGACTGTTTGGGAGTGATTAAGAGGTGTGACACTCTGCAGGCTACTGAAAGAGAAGAAAAAACACCAACTCTACCACAAAACCTTTGATCTACTATCTGTCCTTCCTGCAAAATATTCTAGGGCAATGGTGGCACAGAACTTGTGGGAATAGTCAACTAACGTCTGATTTGACATGAAGCCCACTCCACAAGACAGAATCCATACCCTACACTGCTTGGGAAAACAAGAACCAGAGAGTAGAAAGCCAGAGACCTGGGTGAAACCAAACACTACTGGTTTAAAAAAACAAAACAACAACAACAACAAAACCAAAGAGTATCAATAAAATGACTCGTAATGACAGCTGAGTAATACTCCACTGTGTAGGTAGATGTACCATATTTTCTTTATCCAGTCTTTGGTTGAGGGACATCTAGTTTCTTTCCAGGTTCTGGCTGTTACAAATAAAACTGCTATGAACAAGTTGAACAAGTGTGGTATGATTGAATATCCTTTGGGTATATGCTCAAGAATGGTAGAGTTGGGTCTTGAGGTAGATTGGCTGTAAGTAAAGGATAATTATGCTACCATCCACAGACTTAGAGAGGTGAGGTAACAAGTAGGGCTCAAGGGGGGATACTTGGATCTCTCTAGGAAGGGGAGATAAAAGAGATTTTGTGGGTGGACTGAGGACTGGTGGAGATGGGAACATGAGGGATCAGGTTGGGGGAGAATGGAGATGGGAAGTACTGAAAGAGATGACTGGAAAGAGGAGAATTTTGATGTCAGGGAGAAACCTTGTGCAAGGGAAACTCGGGAATCTATGAAGATTGTGGTTGATATATTGTGCACCTCAATAAACTTGTCTGGGGGTCAGAGAACAGAACAGCCATAATATTAAACATAGAGGTTAGGAAGTGGTAGCACATGCCTTTAATCTTAGCATTCCAAAGGCAGAGATCTGTCTGGATTTCTGTGAGTTCAAGGCCACACTGGAAACAGCCAGGCATGGTGACTCATGCCTTTAATCCCAGGAAGCGATGGCAGAAAGCAGAAAGGTATTTAAAGCGTGAGGACCAGGAACTAGAGCTGGTTAAGCTTTTAGGCTTTTGAGTAGCAGTTCAGCTGAGATTCATTCTGGATGAGGACTCAGAGGCTTCCAGTCTGAGGAAACAGGATCAGCTGAGGAATTGGCAAGGTGAGGTGGCTGTGACTTGTTCTGATTCTCTGATCTTCCAGCATTCACCCCAATGTCTGGCTCCAGGTTTGTTTTTATTAATAAGAACTTTTAAGATTCATGCTACAGAAGATGACCACAGATAAGACACCTAGTAATAGCAGATACATAGCCTGAACTGGCCATCTCCTGTGACCAGGCAAGACTTCTAGTGGAGGGCTTGGAACACCAACCCAGCCACACGACCTTCAACCTACAGTCTGTATTGGATGTGCTGGGATAAGGGCAGTGCAGAGATTGAAGGAGTGGCCAATCTGAGACCCATGCTACAAGAGTAAGCCCACCCCTGACACTGCCTGGAGCACCAGGACCCACAGGCTGGATGACACAGAGACCTAGGATAGAACCAAACATGACTGAAGAACAACTATGTCAGTGTAGTGATGCTTAATGATATTCTGCTATACTCATAGATTGGTGCCTTGCCAATTGGTGTTAGCAGAGAGGCTTCACTCAGCAACTGATGGAAACACAGACAGACCCTCAGCCAAACATTAGGCTGAGCTTGGGAAATCCTACTGAAGAGTGGGAGGATGGATTGTAGGAACCAGAGGGGTCAAGGACATCATAAGGAAAGCCACAGAATCAACTAACCTGGGTTCATAGGCATGTGTGGAGTTGACATGGTGGGGCATGTGTGGAGATGACATGGTGGGGCATGTGTGGAGATGACATGGTGGGGCATGTGTGGAGTTGACATGGTGGGGCATGTGTGGAGTTGACATGGTGGGGCATGTGTGGAGTTGACATGGTGGGGCATGTGTGGAGATGACATGGTGGGCATGTGTGGAGATGACATGGTGTGGCGTGTGGAGATGAGGTGGTGCCACTTTCTGACTAACTCTGGCTGAAGCTGGGGTGGCACTTGATCCTGGGATAAATTATTATATTTATGAGTGTTATCTTTGGAGTTTCAGTAATTCTTCTGGAACATATTTTCAGGTGTGAGACTCAAACCAACTGCTAGCTAAGAACTCATTATTACCTTTGAGTTGTGTCCATTTCCAATCACATTGGTGAAGCTTGTCTTTACCAGAGGCACCCAACTTGGTAAGAGAGTTAACAACTTTACAAGTGTTACAAGTGACTCTTTTGTTTTTCACTTGCAATGTTCTTTAGATTGTCCAAAGAATGTCAATTATGTGTTTATGTCAAGGCGTTTAGATAACGGGAACCCAAGCTTACAAGAAAAGTTTTTTTGTTCTTTTTTTTTTCCTTGTCATTTTGCTTGAGAGCCTAGTCTTTAATGGCTGAGCCACCTCTCTGGCCCTTCTTTCTTTCTTTCTTTCTTTCTTTCTTTCTTTCTTTCTTTCTTTCTTTCTTTCTTTCTTTCTTTCTTTCTTTCCTCCTTCCTTCTTTCTTTCTTTCCTTCCTTCCTTCTTTCCTTCCTTCCTTCTTTCTTTCTTTCTTTCCTTCTTTTCTTATAAATGCTCATCAGAGGTCATGTCCAAGTTCTCTGTAGACAAAAGAGGAAAGAGAAAAGGGAAATGATGGCCAACATTGGGCCCCAGATGTAGCACAAATCTTAATTGGTCTTAATAATAAAAGCCCAGAATCAGATATTGGGGTAAATGCTGAAAGATCAAAGAGACAAAAGATCAAGCCACAGCCACCACCTCTTACCTCACCAACTCCTTGAAAAAGACCGAGTTCCTGTCTCTTCCTACCTTATATTCCTCTCTCTGCCTAGCCTGTGTCTACCTCCCTAGCGCAGGGATTAAAGGCATGAGATCCCAAGTGTTGGGATCAAAGGTGTGTGCCACCACTGCCTGTCTCTGTTTCTATTTTAGACTGGATCAATCTTGTGTAACCCAAGGTGGCCTTGAACTCACAGAGATCTGTCTGCCTCTGCCTCTGGAGTGCTGGGATTAAAGATGTGTGCCACCCCTGCCTGGCCTCTATACCTAATGAGTGGCTTAGCTCTGCACTCTGATCTTCAGGAAAGCTTTATTTGTTAGATCACAAACAAACTATCACCACATTTCCCCTTTTTTGTCTAAAATAAAAAAGGTTACAACTAATTTAAGAAAAACTATATACACTAAGTACAATAACTATATACAATATATGTAGGCAATAAATACATCAACAATGTCTCTACCCATCTTTCAAGATTTCTCCTACTCAACAGCACCTGGAGTCAGTGACTTTGTTAATTACTCATAGAACATCTGGATGTTTATATTTATATACAGAGATTAGTGCCATTCTTTGCCTTGATCAGAGAAGCTTGCTTTTGCAGTAGGTAACAATTAAGTCTGAGATTCATAACTGGCCAAAGTGTTGAGAATAAGTGATGCTGAATGCCTGGACCTAAACAGGACATGGGTATGATCTCCTCAAGACCCAGGGAAAATGGTCAGAGAGGGGATAAATAGAAAAATTGCAAGAGCTAGAGTAGAGAAAGGCATGCCATGACATATTCCCTGGTATGACATGGCTGTTGCAATCATAAACACACAGCAGCAATGGCTACCTGCTTAAAATCAGCACACACAAAAATACATAAAAGTAAGAGTTGAAGTCGTTGGGAAGAAGAAAGACTTCAGGAGCGGTGAGAAGAAGATAAGAGAGAGTAATGGGGTTGTGAATATGATTGATTACAACACATTATATACATGTATAATATTTTAAAAATATTTGGATACATCTAATATTGAGATAATCATGAAGTTCTTGATTCTTGGCTCTAGTATTGGAACAAATATTCTTGACATCTATTAATTTGAAGAAGATCAATATCTTGTTGTCACAAATTGTTTCCAAAGAACTGATTGCACCCTTATCTGTTTCTTGTCAACATATTCACTGGGTGTTCCCAATCTGAAAATGACTGAGAAATACATAGATTTTCTTTCAATATATATAATCTAGAAGACTATCTGCATATTAAAATGGCATGATGATCAGTGAGAAAATAAAGTAGAATCAGCTACAATGATAGGATTGTTGAATCTGAGTTGTGGCTGGCCACTCTCATCATCATGTGATCATAACAGAAAGTGAGCAAGTACAGGAAGATAGGCAGCATGATGCACGTAGGGAAGTCTCTTCCTCCATTCCAAGGATGTAGTTTTCTTAGGAGAGGATGGAGCCTCCTGTTTACCTTGGCAGAGCCTGTGCTATGGACACATGGGAAGAGGAACTGAAGAATCTTTCTCTTTCTCTCACTACTGTTCTTCAGGGATGCTTAGTGTCCTTGATGGGGTGGGGCTGAGTTCTGACACAGATTGTATTGGGATGTGGAGGTGAGCTGATGTTGCCCAGGGAACAAAGTATCTACAGGATGACTGACTTGGTGATTTCCTTGTAGTCTTCATACTAGTGACAAAGTCAAAGAGAGTTTTTTCTTCCATTGCACTCCTGGGTGGTGATAGTGTAGTTATGCTATTATTAAATTTATATATTCAATCTTATCTCCCATTTCATCTTCTTATCTCTTCCTATGTTTTCTAGTTTATAAACTTAGCAGTGAAAGCAATGTGAGAGGCACAGGTCCATATGTGACATGTACAGGACTGATTAGAAATGGCATGCCAGGAGCGTCAGACTGCCTTCTAAAAACTTATCTTTATACTCATAGGCAGTGAAACTCTCAACCCTCATTACAGAAGTTTCTTTTTGTACATATATGTACATATGTATATGGATATACTATATATGGATATGTATCATTATATATGGACACACAACACACACTCACTTCAAACCCAAGGTTCAGGACAAATCATAGATGAGGGGAAGGAACAATTTTTTAAATTTATTTAAAATTTTTTTTCATCTTACATACCAACCACAATTCCCCCTACCATCCCTCCTCCTGCTCTCACCCTGCCTCTCCCCTGACCCACTCCCCATCCACTCCTCCAAAAGGGTAAGATCTCCCCTGGGAAGTCAACAAAGCCTGGTATATTTAATTGAGGCAGGTCCAAGCTCCTCCCCTCTGCATCAAGACATCCCACCACAGGCAATGGGCTCCAAAAAGCCAGCTCATTTACCAGGGATAGATCCTGATCCCACTGCCATGGGCCCCTCAAACAGACTAAGCTACACAACTGTCTCCCATATGTAGAAGGCCTAGTTCAGTCCCATGTAGGCTCCACATCTGTCAGTCTAGAGTTTGTGAGTTCCCATGAGCTTGGTTCAGTTGTCTCTGTAGATTTCTCCATCATGATCTTGACCCCCACCCCAACCTAGGTCCTCTGGAAGAGGCAGTGAGTGCTGTTAACTCCTAAACCATTTCCTCAGCCCTGGAGGCACATTTATAAATGTCAGAAGCTAAGGAAAATTGCTTCAAAATAATGTGACAGGGCTATTTCACTCCTGAACTCACAGCAGTTGTAGTGGCTGGCACAACACTTGCGAAGATCAAGTCAATAAATACTCCAATAAATACTCTAGCATGAAGAAGGGGTTTACAAGGCCCCACACCTAGCTGAGGAGTATTGGCAGTTGGTAGCAATTGGAGAAAGAGGCAGTTTTCTTCAGTAGTATGGCCTATGGTAGGTTACTCCATGCTCCAATGAAGGTGGCCTACACTCATGCACACATGGGTACTAACTGGACTCAGAGGGTTATAAAACCAAAACAAAAATATAAAAACAAGGAGACATGAAGCTGGACTGGAGGCTGCTTTCTGGGAAGAGTTGGAGTGGCTTGACATGTTCTAAATATATTGTATTTATGTGTGAAATTGACGAAGAACAAAAGTCGACAAAGAAATGGCATGCTAAGAGCATGTACTCCTTCAAAAAGCTAGTCTCACAGTCAGCACTAAGCCACATTGTACACCACTCATGTTACCTCCAGAGTTTATATTCCTTTGACATAGTTCACATTAAACTATGTCCAAATATTAAGTGATTGGAATGCTTGATTTTATCATACTCATTGAACACTCCATGGGCCTTATGATGCTCTGTGTCTTATTTAGGGTTTCTATTGCTGTGAAGAGACACTATGACCATGGCAACTCTTATAAAAGAAAGCATTTAATGAAGGCTAACTTACCGTTCAGAGGCTTTGTCCATTATTGTCATGGTGGGAAACATGGCAGCAGCAGACAGACTTGGTGCTGGAGAAGCAGCTCAGAGTTCTACGTCTTGATCTGCAGGCAACAGGAAGGAGTCTGAGTGTCACACTGACTATAGCTTGAGCAATGGAGATCTCAAAGCCCACCTCCTTTGGGGCATACTTCCTGCAACAAGGCCACACCTATTCCAACAAAGCCACACCTCCTAACAGTGACACTCCCTATGAACTTATGGGGGCCAATTACATTCAAATTACTACACCCTGGCAGAAGAGAGGGCTGCAATATTGTCCTGACTTCACCTCTACCAGGCTGTGTGATCTTGGGTGAGTTACCTTTCTTCACTAGCTATAAAATAACATAATCCTCATAACTGTTCATGAAGTAGACACTGTTGATAAGTTAGTACGAACAAGCACTTAGTTGTATACTTAGCATAGAATCAACGTCAGTTCATGTTAAACAAGTAATATAAACAAAGCTTGGAGTTAGACAGAAAACTAATCTCAGTGGGTTTCTAAGTCTGTCTTAAATTTTTTGAAGGCTTTTGTTGGTACTCTTAACCTGTTCTGCTAGTGAAGCAGAAAGCCAGGAAAAGTCTTGTAATAGTTATCAAATTCAAACTAAATCCATGAATAAAGAGAGTTCTTTGTGAACAGTTTCTTCAACATCAGTCAGTTTTGAGTTCACTGAATATTGCTTGGATGCCCTTCCAAATCACGAATTTTGTTGTCACAATTATTGTTTATTTCTAGTAGCATGAAGCTCCATACCCAACTCCCATCCACAGATCCATATGCTGCCTTCTTCTCTGAACATGTCCCTCCTCTTTCCAGAGGTACTTTCGTTAAGATGACACATTTTATTTTTCAGAATTGGACTTAGATAGATGATGGGGTGAGAAATGGGACACATAACAAAATTAGGCTCATTTTTGGGTACATTGAACTACTAGTTGCTGCCCCAAATGGTAAATTATGAAAAATGATGGGTACCCTAAAGAGTTGATGGATTTCTTTATTCCATTTGCTCAACAGTTGACCAATGGAAGGTGATTTTCCTAGTGTTAAAACTGTTTCCTGGGAGGTAATTGAGGCACACTGGGAAGCTGCATTAGCTGCTTTTGACCACTAAGCAGTCATTGCCAACTAGATATGCGAATCCTCATCTGACTGCAAAGTGGTGTTTTGATAAGAATAACTAGCAACATTATCGTGACAGCAGAGGCCTGGGATGTTTTACTGTCAGAAATGTTCTCCCTATGCTACTCTTTGGAAAATGAACATCCCTGAAAGATGAAGCTTGTGGGTGAGGAAAGGCTTTAGATGGTGACGATGTGTGAGCATTGGCTCGTTGGTTGTTCCCAACAATGCCATCAAATTAAGCAGCTGAATTCCTTGTTTTATAAGTAGAAAGAAACAAGGCCTTAGGGGGAGTATGGTGAACTCAGAATCAAGCAAATCAGAAGAGTGGTTGGTCTCTGTGGGCATCCCCACACACATGTGAATACACACATACACATAAATAAAAATAAATAATAAGGAAAGCAGAATGTAAACAAAGGACAGGAAGGAGACTCCATGAGTCAAAGACAATTATGTGTCCAAATCCTACAGGTTGGTCATAGGAGGAACCAGATTGACAAGTACTGCTCAGGACCCATGAAGTACTGCACTTTGATAAGCATAATAGAGGATAAAAAGCAGAACAGCAAATACTTCGGTGTTTTCACTATAAATGAACAATGATGAAGTTGGCTGAACTCAAAATAGGGAGACTCAAAGCCATTTGTATTCCCCATTGTGTGAAAACATCAATGTTGTGGACTTTGAAAAGCTCTCTAAGGCAGCATTGTAGGATGAAGTTCTGTGTTGAAAGAATAGAATAGAAATATGATTCAAGGTGGTAAATCAATGACTAACTTCTGTTATGAGTAAACTTCTGTTTATTAGAAAAGGTTTCTCATGTATTTTGAAAATAAATGATAATGGACCTAAGTTCCATAATAATTATTAAAAAGATTAAGTTGTTTTATTACTAAAATCAATGATTGCAACATGCTGACAAGTTCATACTTTTTTCACTGTTTAAATGTGCAATGACATTTTTTTTGCTTTATAGCAATGGAATTCTGTAGAAGTTCTGAACTCAGTTTTGCTCTCCTATATGAAAAATTGGGTTCTGATAATGCAGTGAAGTGAGGAAGGGCCACATGCTTACCACATCCCTCAAGGAAGCTCATGACATCAGTGTGGAGGATATCATGTTGTGTTTGCCAGTGGGGTTTTTGGTTCTGTGCCTGGATTCAATGTATTCACCTAACTCAAAGAGAATACAGTACGTTCCAGAAAAGATTTTTAGAGAAAAGCATGCTGGCCTAATATACATAAGAACTTCTAGTTCTGAGAGGAGTATGTAAAAATCCTAAAATAGAATATTGCTAGTTTGCTTAAAAAGTAAAGGAAAGGGAAATGGTGTTTATGTACTCGAAGCTGTGGGATGTATACATAAAAATATCTCAAGAGATATTGTATCAGCTCTGGTTTTCTCTGATTCTTTTTCTTACTAAATGAACATACCATATGTTTGACTTAAACGCACTGTCCATTTTCTGAATGTTTGTGTATATAGTCATTAAACTACCACCACACTCAGGTCGCAGGTATGCCTGGGATGGTCCCTGCTATTCCTGCTTCCTCTCCTTCCACCTCTGGCAACCACTCTCTGTGCTCATGATCATTTTTATGCCCGATATCATTAACCACTAGGAAATGCAAATTAAAGCCACATTAGAATTATCCATGAAGTGCCAGGCAACTTTCTGTGTTCTTTTTCCCTCAGTGTGTCTTCAGTGATTGATAAAATGTGTATTTAAATTGTTTGCCTATTTTAAAAAATGGTTATCTTGTTTTGTGCACTCTGGATATGAGTCTCCAGTGTGATGTGTGATTTGTAACTGTTTCTTACAGACCATGGGTTACATTTGTATTTTCTTAGCAGTGCCTTTTCAGTAGCAGATATTTGCATTTCAGTGAAGTCTAGTTTATCAGTGTTACCCTTCCTTGAGGGATGTGGTAAGCATGTGGCCCTTCCTCACTTCACTGCATTATATATATTTGGTGCTTTATGAGAAAACTTCTTGCTAACCCAAAGTCATGAGGCTTTTCTCCTGTTTCCCTTTGGAAGTGTTACAACTACACATTGAGATTATGATCCATTTGAGGCTTACTTTTGTAGAGGGTGTAGATACAAGCTGAGATTCACTTTTTGAACATATACGAAACACTCTATCCTCTATCCTGTCATGGTTTTTTTTTTTTTGTGCTTTTGTCAAAAATCATATACTTGGTTTATTTCAGAACTATCTATTCCTTGCAATTAGATCCACCTGCCTACTCTCCTCTCCATGTCAGTTTTGATGGTAACCTCGTAGATCAGATAATACTAGTCTTCTAATTTTGTTCTTGTTCATCAAAATTGTTTTCCTAGTCTAGTTCTTCATGCTTTACCTATAAATAAATAGCTTATCTGCTTCTGTAACAATTCTTCTGGGACTCTAATTGAAACTGTATACATTCAAAAATCACTTTAGGAAGACTGACATCTTAAATATTTTGAGTATTCTAATCCACAAATTTGATATATGTCTCTATTCAAGTCTTTTATTTCTTTCGCCAGTGTTTTGTAGTTTTTAGAATACAGATTTTGTACAAGTTTTGTTAGATTCTTAACTATAATGATTAGTTTTGCATGTCAACTTGATGCATTCTAGAACTACCCAAAAATAGTCTTGTGAAATATCAAGATGATGTTGGCTTGTGACAAGTTTGGGAGAATTGTCTTGATTATTATTGTTATTACTTGATATGGGAAGACCCAGTCCACCGTGGGAAGAACAATTCTATTGGCACAGGAGGAGAAACTGACAGTATAAGAGTGGAGCCGGGCAGTGGTGGCGCACGCCTTTAATCCCAGCACTCGGGAGGCAGAGCCAGACAGATCTTTGTGAGTTCGAGGCCAGCCTGGTCTACAGAGTGAGATCCAGGAAAGGCGCAAAGCTACAAAGAGTAAACCATGTCTCAAAAAACCTAAATAAATAAATAAATAAATAAATAAATAAATAATTGTTGTGGTGTTCTGTCTGGAGCTGGAAGGATGGCTCAGAGGTTAAGAGCACCGACTGCTCTTCCAGAGGTCCTGAATTCAATTCCCAGCACCCACATGGTAGCTCACAACCATCTGTTATGAGATCTGGTGCCCTCTGCTGTATACATAATACATAAATAAATTTAAAAAAAAAAAAGAGTGAAGAAACCTAGCAAGCTGCAAGCATCCAGCAGCAGACACCCATAAACAGTCATGCAGCAACAGGCATGCAACACAAGCATTCAGCAGCAAGCAGCAAGCAGTAATCAGCAAATATCCAGCACCTAGAACCAGGCACCCAGTAGCAAGCATCTAGCAGCAGGCATCCAGCATGCAGCGTCCAGTAGCAGGCATGCAGTTGCAGGCACCTATCGTCCAGCAGCAAGTACAAGCAGGCAGTGTGGGTGCATGCTTCTCTCTGCTCTTATCTGAGGTTGTGACGTGACTATCTGTTGGAGATCCTGCCTTGTCTTCCCATGTATGATCAACTGCGACCTTCCCCATTTTATCACATCAAAAGAAATAAAACTAAAACAATGCCTATTGCATAGATGGAACAGTTATAATTTTGTTAAATTTTATTACATTTCTTGAATTATTCTATTGAAATTTAATTTTTCTGTTTCCATTTGCCTGTTGCTAAAATAAAGAGTTAAAATTGCTGTTTGTGAATTGACCTTTCTTGGCTTCTTCAACTATTCTGGGTTCATTTATTAAGTCAAAGTGCTTTTTATTCATCTTTCTTGTGATTTTTATTCATAGAAAAATTTGTAATTTGTAAATAGAAAATTGACTTCATTTTGAATCTTTGTGTCCATCTCTTTTCATGCCTCCTAACACTGGCTAGCACTTCAGCAAGCTGCTGAATAGATAAGGTGAGAATGAATAAGTGTTTCAGTCTTGGGGAGAAAACACTCATTCCTCCACCATATCGTGTGACGTGAGCTGTAAAATTTTATAGATCCTTTCATAAGGTTGAGAGAGTTTTTGTTTTGTTTTATTCTTTGTTTTCTGAGAAGGCATTTATTTATTTATTTATTCACTCATTCATTCATTTATTTGTTTATTTATTTTACAGCCTGGTCGCAGTTTCCCCTCCCTCCTCTCCTCCCAGTCTGCACCACACCCCTTCTGTTCCCACCCCCCAATCCACTGCTTCTTGTTGCTAGAGTTTTTCTGCCTGGCCCACAGTCAGGACAAATCTCTCTCACCCGCCAGTCCCAAGCCGCTCAAACCCGATCAAGTAAACACAGAGACTTATTTTGGTTACAAACTGTATGGCCGTGGCAGGCTTCTTGCTAACTGTTCTTACAGCTTAAATTAATCCATTTCTATTAATCTATACCTTGCCACGTGGCTTGTGGCTTACCGGTACTTTACATCTTCCTTCTCCTGATCGCGGCTGGCAGTGTCTCCCCCACCCAGCTTCTTGTCCTCTCTCTTCTCCTCTCTTAGTCCCGCCTATACTTCCTGCCTAGCCACTGCCAATCAGTGATTTATTCATTGACCAATCAGCAACACATTTGACATATAGACCATCCCACATCACTTCCCCTTTTCTTTTCTTAAAAAGGAAGGTTTTAACCTTTACACATCTCCAAAGTCAGCTTGGTATATTTGGGAATTTGGGCGTAGCTTCTCTTACTACTTCCTGCTGGAGGGGGGCGCTGTATCTTCTGGGGAAACAAAGAAAATTTTAGGATCATGGAGTAGTCCGTGAGGCTGTATCATCTGAGCCAGTTGCCTTGAAACGGTTCTGGATGTTGGATCATCTGGGCCATGGTGTCATCGGAGACCTTTCAGGTGGTCTTGGCTGGTCAAACCTGATGTGTCTTAATCTGGAACAAATCCATAGCCTCTTGCTTTCTGTGGAAACAAAAGAGACTCTTTTCCAAAGCAACATATCCTTACATCCAAATTTTGAAGTCAAAGTATCTTTAAAATATACATACTGGTTTAACTCAGCTTCCTTTACAATCAAATATCTCTCTGTAGTTAAGAATCCCAAAGACAACACAATCCAGACTCTCTGTGTAATAGTCATCTCTACGTGGCTTATTTTTTATATTAATTTTACTGTCTCTTTAAAGACTATTTTTTAAAACCATGTATTTGTTTCTATACTGTATATATCACCTTTTTTTTTCTTTCAAGCCTACGTATATTTTACACACATTTTAAACTATTACATCTGAATCTGTCTTATTGTGAATCTGTTGCTTTAAGCTGCAGCATCTGTGGCTGCTGGCTCCGCCCACCTCAGCTTCCCAACATGGCGGCGGCGGTACTGTAGTTTTCCGCCAGCTCTGGGAGCTATCGTGGGTCTATGCTTTTATCCAAGCAGCATGTAGCCCAGAAACCTCTTTTTTTGTTTTGTACTAGCAAAGGCTAAATCCACAATGTAGCTTAATGTGCCACTTGCAGAGGCCTCATTCCCGCCATATGGCGGCAGGTCGAGCGTGCACGCCAGCAACCCGCCAGTAGCTCAAACCGGCAGCTGCCGCTCATTTGAGAGAGACAATTAGGAACTGTTTTTCGCTCCGTTTTAGAATCTTTTTTCTCAGGTTTTAGGTGGAAACTCTTGCCACCACGTTGGACGCCATTTGTTGCTAGAGTTTTTCTGCCTGGCCCACAGTCAGGACAAATCTCTCTCACCCGCCAGTCCCAAGCCGCTCAAACCCGATCAAGTAAACACAGAGACTTATTTTGGTTACAAACTGTATGGCCGTGGCAGGCTTCTTGCTAACTGTTCTTACAGCTTAAATTAATCCATTTCTATTAATCTATACCTTGCCACGTGGCTTGTGGCTTACCGGTACTTTACATCTTCCTTCTCCTGATCGCGGCTGGCAGTGTCTCCCCCACCCAGCTTCTTGTCCTCTCTCTTCTCCTCTCTTAGTCCCGCCTATACTTCCTGCCTAGCCACTGCCAATCAGTGATTTATTCATTGACCAATCAGCAACACATTTGACATATAGACCATCCCACATCAGCTTCTCCCATGGATATCAGCAAAACATGGCATATCAAGTTGCTGTAAGACTAAGCACCTCCCCATGCATTAAGACTGGGCAAGGTGACCCAGTATGAGGAGTAGGGACCCAACAGCTAGTAAAAGTCAGAGACGGTCCCTGTTCTCACCATTAGGAGTCCCATAAAAGGACCAAGCTACACAACTGTAACATATATGCCAGAGTGCTCAGGTCAATCCCATAAAGGCTCCCTGGTTGTCAGTTTAGTCTCTGTGAGCTCCTATGAACCCAGGTTAGTTGCTTTTGTAAGTTTTCTTGAGGTGTCCTTGACCTCTCTGGGTCCTACTATCCTTTCTTCCTCTCTCCTGCAGGATTCCCTGAGCTCTACCTAATGTTTAGCTGTGGGTCTGCATCTGTTTCCATCAGTGGCTGGATGAAGCCTCTCTGATGACAACTGGGCTAGGCACCAATCTATGTGAATAGCAGAATATCATTAGGAATTATTACATTGACTTTTTTTTTCCCACTCCAGTCATGTTTGGTTCTATCCCAGGTCTCTGGGTCATCTAGTCTGTGGGTCCTGCTGCTCTAGGCAGTGTCAGGGGTGGGCTTACTCTCCTGGGTTTTAGGGTAGACCAGTCATTGGTTGGCCACTTCCTCAATCTCTAGGCCACCATTGTTGTGGGGGTCCAAATTACTCAGGGTCCGAGAATCTGAGCTTGCTTTACCCAGCAGGGCTGCATAAAAGGATAGTTTGTCCACGGGTATGGTTACCAGGTGTTTGGAAGGGTTTGAACTTGGCTGTATCTAGCAAGGAGGAGGTCTTTTGCCTTGCCCCTTGGCATTGCTATAACAAGCCCTTTTAAATAAAGTTCTGGGCTGTTGGGTAGTGATCCATGTCCTCCTGAAGCTATCCTGTGTTTCTGTCTTTCTTCTCGGCTAGGCCTATCATTCTACCTAATATTTCTTCTTCCTCTCTCCTCAATAGTACCCAGGGAAAGGTGGGGGCAGGTCCCCAGCACATCTCATAGGCAGGGCAGACTGTAAGTTGTAGGTTATGTGGCTGGGTTGGTTTTCCACTCCCTCCACTGAAAGTCTTATCTGGTTATAGGAGATGTCCAGTTCAGGCTACACATCCCTTATTGCTGGGAGTCTTATCTGGGGTCATTCTTGTTGATTCCTGGGAGATTCCCTTGTCCAGGTTTTTACCCGACCCGGAAATGCCATTCTCCCTCTTTCCTGTAGTCTCTTTTACTCTCTGAGAAGGCTTTCACTAGGTATGGAGCAGTTAGATTTTGTTTTTTTCTCTTCATGCTGGGGGCAGGGTCTCACACATGGTAGGCAAATGCTCTACCATTGAGCTATGTATACACTCTCAGATCTGGAAATTTATTTATTTATTTATTTATTTATTTATTTATTTATTTATATTTTGTATGTGTATGTGTGTGCCTGAGTGTATTCCAGTGTGTTGTGTTCATGTAGTGATACCAGAGGCCAGAGATGATGTTAGCTTCTATGAAACTAGAGTCACAGACATTGGTGAGCTGAATATTGAATGCGTGTCTTCCAGAAGAGCAGCCAGTGCTTTTCATTTATTTACTTATTTTTACTTACTATTTTTCTTTTATTAGAAATAGAATTTTTTCTCACACAATATATCCTGATTACAGTTTCCTCTCCTTTCTGCACCAGATGAGGCCCTAGAGCTGAAAGGAGGAGAAATGGGTACATGCCCTCATCTTTAACCCGGAAGCTATCTCCAGCTGATAACCATTTGCAAATAAAAATTTAATTTTCTCCAAGGGAGTCTGAATGGAGAAACAAACTACTTTTAAGGCTAGGCTGCATGCCTGGCGGTAGATGACTAACAGAAAACGAAATGAACTCAATTAGCATCTCTAGAGGTTCCTTGCTTCATACTGTTGTGTCAGGGCTTTAACTTTTTGAAAAAATGTTATCTTGTTTTTTTAAATTTTTTATTTTATTTATAATTTTCTTCTCTCTTTTTACTCTACAGGTCCTTTGTGTATATATTACAGCTTCCAGTTTAGTATTTTCATGGGGTTCCTGAGTGTGCAAACAAGTGGTTCTCATTTCCTTGTGCTTCTCTTTGGGTTCCTGAGTGTGCAAACAAGTGGTTCTCATTTCCTTGTGCTTCTCTTTGGGTTCCTGAGTGTGCAAACAAGTGGTTCTCATTTCCTTGTGCTTCTCTTTGGGTTCCTGAGTGTGCAAACAAGTGGTTCTCATTTCCTTGTGCTTCTCTTTGGGTTCCTGAGTGTGCAAACAAGTGGTTCTCATTTCCTTGTGCTTCTCTTTGGGTTCCTGAGTGTGCAAACAAGTGGTTCTCATTTCCTTGTGCTTCTCTTTGGCTCTTTTCCTTCCCTTTGCTCAGTCCAATCTGATGTGGTAGCTCCTTGGGTTTTGTTTTATCTTATTTTACTATTATCTTCTTTTCTGAGAGAGAGAGACAGAGAGAGAGAGAGAGAGAGACAGAGACAGAGAGACAGACAGAGACAGAGAGGGGTGGATACAGATGGGAGGGGAGGTAGGGAGGAACTGGGAGGAGTAGACAGATGGAAAATTTTTAGCATGAATGAATGTTTGTTTGTTTGTTTTTTTTTTTCAAAATTTTTGCTTATTGGTCCCTAAAGAATGGCTGTGTAATTTTCCTTTTCTGTTTTGTTAGCATGTGAATTATGTAGTTTGAATTTCAAATTTCAGATGAGATGCGTTTTAGAATTAAGCTTGTATTCATGGTTGTGATGTCTTACTTTACATATATTGCTGGATTTAATTTGTTAATATTTAATTGGAGAACAGTGCATTCTTGCATGGGTCCTGTTGGTCTATAGTTGTCTTTTTAATTAATTTATTTTAACAATACATCCTCTCCACAGTTTCCCCTCCCTAAACTCCTCCCAGTTCTCCATTTCCTCTTCAGAAAAGAGCAGGCTTCCAAGAGACAGTAGTCAAAAAACGACACAACAGTAAGACAAGACAAAAGCCCTCAGATTGAGGCTGGGCAAGGGAACCCAGCAGGAGGAAGAAAGTCCCAAGGGCAGACCAAAGAGCCAGAGACATGCCCACTACCATGGCTAGGCGTCCCAGTTAGCTAACACCAAGCTATCAGCCGTAACATACATGCAGAGGACCTGGTGCAGACCTTCACAGGTCCTGTGCCTGCTGCGTCAGTCTCTGTGTTTTTGTATAGATCTGGCTTCGATACCAGGCTACTATGGGCTCGTACAATGAGTTAGGGAGTGATTCTTGCTCTTTTATTTTCTGAAAGATATTCTGCAGAATGTATTATGAAGTACTTACTATTATTTGCATTGAGACAATCTAGGTCTAGAATTTGGGCTTTTAAGTGTTTCTAAACTATGAATTCCATTTACTTAGCAGTTATAGAACTATTTGGGCTATATAATGTTCCCTAGGGTGATTTTTGATAATTTGTGGCTTTTAAGGCTTAGCTTATTTCATTGATGTTTTCTAATGTATGTACTTAGAGTTAGTTTATTCTTGTGTCCTCCTAATGTCTGTGGTGTCTCTACCAATACCACACTTTCATGACTTATTTTATAATTTGTGTCTTCTCTCTTTTTTTTAAAAACTTGTCAATGTGCTTAATGTTTATGACTTTTTATTGATCTTTTTAGGCAAACAGTTGTGATTTTATTTTGCATTCTCTCTCCTAGTTTATTGATATCTTCCCCTCTTAGTATTCTCTCTCTGTTTGCTTTCTTATTTTGTTTTTATTTCTTAGAGGTGGAAGCCTTATTAAAATGTCATCTTTCTTTTGTAATATCAGCACTTAATCCATATTCTCTAAATGCTATTTTATTACATTTACAGGTTTTGTTGCATTGTATCTTCCTTTGGTTCAAGTTATCCTGTACTTGATGCTTCTTTGAATTATAAATTATTAAGAAGCATGTCAATTTGTTTATTTAGGGTTTTCAACTTATTATTTTGTTCATGACATCTAGTTTGATTCCATTATGATCAGCGAATGAACTTTGTATGAGTTAAAATATAATGTTGTTGGTGTTTGTCTTATGGACTTAGGATATAACTTGACATAATGAACCTTCCAAGATTGAACAGGATATGTATTCAATTACACATTTGAGAATACTATGTATCCAGGTGTGTCTGGTGAATTAGTAGTATCATTTATGTCTTTGTCCCTGCCAGCTGTACTTCTGTTTTTCCCATTTTTCACTGAGAGGGGAGTGTTAAAAACACCACATATTTTGTAGGTTTGTTCATTTTTAACATTAGCCAATAAGGCTTGGGCCCAAATATTTTGGAGCTGTGTAACCGGAAGTTTTTCTGCATCCCACCTGGTCCTCAATCATTCAGACCCAAGTAAACACACAGAGGCTTATATTAATTAAAACTGCTTGGTCATTAGCTCAGGTTTAATACTGACTAGCTCTTACACTTAAACTCAGCCCATTTCTGTTCATCTATATGTTGCCACATGTTCCGTGGCTTTACCTGTGTGCCATTATATCCTGCTCCCTGAATGGTGGGCTGGCATCTCCTTACTCAGTTTTCCTCTTCCCAGAATTCTCCTTGTCTGCTTATCCCGCCTATACTTCCTGCCTGGCTATTGACCAATCAGCGTTTTATTAAACCAGTGTACAAAAGCATTATCCCACAGCAGAGCTGTGTTATTTAGGTACATGTACACTTAGGGTTATTATTATCTTCTTAGTTACATTTATCATTTTGTAATTTTTGTCTATTTTTAGTAATTTTTTTCTCAAACCAAAGTTTGCTTTGTCAGGAAGTAATGTGATTAGTTCAACATTTGTTTGTGCAGTATTTTTGTTTTCTGTTTGCATGAGTCCTGTCTGTCTTCATATTAAAGGTGAGTTTGTGGTGAAAGCACCTTTAATTCGAGTGTTTAGCCACTTTCATTCTGTGCAACCATCACTATGATTATATTTATATTTGCTTCTGTTATTTGTTCTTTTCCTCTTTTCCACTCTTTTTCTTTCCCCCTTTTCTGTGTGGTTATTTAAATATGTTTTAGTATTTCATGGTAATGTATCCATTGGGATTTTGGCTATATTACTTTGCTTAGTTTTATGTCCTCTTTTATACATTGTTGTGCTTTTCTGTATTGTTTTATTTTCTTTCAATGAATATACATTATTTATAAAATGCAGAAAAGCAAAGTACAAGTGAATAAAAATAAAGACTTTAGAGGGGGGAAATAATGTTCCTATCATCAAGTAAGCTAGATTCACTCCATGTGCCCTTCACAAATTGCTTGGAGGAGGCGAGGGCTTGAGTCATCTCTGCAAAGGCTGTAGGATGGCAGGTGAGGGATGTGATGGGACCAGGATCAGGCATGTTGGGAGGAGTCTGACTTTCCAAAATTGGGCATGGAATGAGCCGGCCTAGAAAGCTGATACTTTATCAAATAAGCAGGAAAGACAGAGAAACATGCCATTTCAAGGATAACTAAGAACCCAGTAAAATGTTTCCAAGTGGTCTTTTGGTTAAAAAAAATTCCACTCATCAAACAGATTTAACAACTGTAGCCCCTTTGAGGTCACCAAAAATAAGTATTAGCATAATAAGTATGTGCATGTGGGGATGAGACCCAACATTTCTATCCCTCTAAATTTCTGGTTTAAAGCTATTTCCTAGTATAAGAGAATTTGGAAGTATGCCTGTGAGTTCTGTGAATGGGATTAATGTCTATTATGGTATTAGGTGTGAATGACTGGATTCATAGATAAACAGCAACCAGAAAAATACACCTCTAGGAATGTCCATGAGGGTATTTCTGGAAGACATTTGCATTAATGAACTAAGTCAGGAATAGCTGAACTTGCCAGTTGGCTAGACATCATCCACACTGTTGGAGGATGGCCTGGAGAGAACAAAAAGGCAGAAGAAAGGTGAATTTGCTTTCTCTTCTGCTACTGGGCCATCTCTGATGCTCTTTAGTATCAGCACTCTGAGTCCTTAGGCCTTTGGTATTGAACTGGGAGTTAGGCCATCGTGTTTGTCGCGTTTTTCCTAGAGTGTCTTATGGAAGACTGTATCTTGCAATGGAGATCAGTATGGGTATCATTTTCAGAGTTGGTGCATAAGATATTCCATGCTACAAGGCAGAGAAAACTACTAGGCTTGATATTGAGGGTCTAGTACTTTAAAAAAATCCAAATTCTACGTAGACAATTTTAATGGTCCTCTTCTTGTTAACTTGTTAATTAGGTCCAGGAGAAAAAAGAATGAAAAACTAAGCAAGAAATTACAGTGATAAAATTTAATGTTTATTTAATTTGGGTAATCTTTAAGCTCTAATGATTACATTGTGTACATCATTTTATTGTATTCCCATTTTACTAAGGAAATTAGAAGCATAAACAAGTTAGGTAGCTTGCTCCAGGTCACAGAGCTCAAAAGCCATTGGACTGGGATGTCAAACCAGCATGTTAGGTCTGAAAGTCCATATAGCTAGTATGTGTAAATTCTGTGAAACAAATCTTAGTTCCCTCACATGTAGGAAGGGAACAATGTTTGGAATAGTGCTACAGTGTGGGTATTGAACACCTTGGCTAAAGTCATTGCCAGAGACCAGAGGTTAGAAAAAGTAGGATTTTACTTTTAATTTTCAATAGTTCTGAAGTTTTGTGGTCTCATATCTACCCCCAACTGTCATTTTTGTCTTTTACTTTTCCCTGCCTACTGTGGAAAAAATAAGATTTCTGTCTCCATGGGGAAGGACAAGTTTAGTGAATATAAACATCTTGTTTTGTTCTATCATCTAGTAATCACATTGCTTGTCTGTTATGTCTGTCAAGCTAGGCCCAGAGTATAGTAGGAGAGAGGATAGTGTATCAAGAAGGAGGCTGCACTTCCCACAGTCAAGAGTGTTCTGGGTTAGTTGCCCAACTCCCATCATCTTCCTCCGCATCATTCTGCCACAAGCCTGCCATCTCACAGCTTCTTTCCAGACTGTGTGGTTCTTTGTTGAGGTACCCAAGGGCACGGGATGGGGAGTGATGACTACAGCCTTTTCCTTTTCTTCCTAAACACTTGGCAGCATTGGATCCAGTGAGTACTCTTTGCCCATGACCTGTTGCATTCTCTTGAATGTCTTTCCTACCCATTGAGAGACTTCAGCTCCATTCAATGGCTTAGCCTCCACGGAAGACACTGTAGCAAAGAGTGAGAGTTGTGTAACACACAGCAATTCCAATTCAGACAGCCTCATAGTGTTGCTACTCTAACTCTCAATTGTTATTGCTGCCTTACTCCTCATCCTCGGCAAGCTGGATGGTACAGGAAACTTGACCTTGGCAGAGGTCATCTCTTTTGGAGGAAGCTCATCTTCTTTGTCCCTATCTGTTGTTTTTCTGTAGCTAACTAGTAGGGTAACCTGATAAACTGGTATCTTTCCCTCCATGGGAATTCTGATCTGCAGTTTCATAATCATCCAAATATCTCTTTAAGAAAGCATAACAAAATAGGCTGAGGCAGAGAATCTCTACTTACATAAAGAAGTTGGGCATCTGTGGAGCAATGGCTGGCACTCACCTTCAATGGCAGGGTGTAGCCAGAAGTTTTCCCATGTCCCTCAGCTTCTTGGTCCCAAATAAACACACAGAGGCTTATATTAATTACAAACTGTTTGGCTCAAGCTTATTGCTAACTAGTTCTTTTATCTTAAATTAATCCATTTCTATTAATCTATATATCACCATGTGTTACATTACATCTTGGCCCCCCCCCCACATCCCCCTTACATACCCCCTACCCCATCCCCTGCCACCCTGGTGGCCTGCAGCATTTCCCCCAACTCTGCCTTTCTTCTCCCTGTATCTTTGCTTGAATTTCCTATCTGGCTATAACTGGTCTTGCCATAGGCCAAGACAGCTTTTTTGCTAACCAATGGTCGCAACACATTCACAGTGTACAGAAAGACCATCCCACAGCAGGAGGGCATGTGATATAACCTTGTGGCTCTTTCATTAGCCTGGGAGATGTCTGGCATGTGATATTTCCTGACAATAGGAGATTCCTGGAGCGACTATGGCAACAGAATTGGAGATGGATCTCAGGTGTTTGCTGTTGTTTAACATTCATGTATTGTCACCATGTCTGCAGCTTGGAGTCCTGTGCAGTTCATCTAACACTGCTTTGTCCATTAAGCCGAGAGTGCAATGCCAAAGGACCAAGAACCTTTTTAGAACCTAAAGTATGATTGAAACTTGGGAGAATTATTTTTTCCAAAAGAGAAAAAAGTCCTACACAAATAATAAGAACTACATATTATGATACAGCATCCATTCTAAGTTTCATTCGACTCTTGTATTTTTGCAAAACATTTTGTAGTTAAAATTATATTCCAACATGAGATGTTGGTGTATTATAATATTTTAATATTCTGTGGAGTAGAATATTAAAATTTGGAAAATTTGGAATCCCTTGTTTTTTTCAATTTTTTTAAACTTTGTTTTCCAGAGCTAACAGTCTTAGAGTTAAGAGAAGGGAATTACTACACTGAAAATACAAGCTAGAAACAATTTATGTCATTAAAGTATGCTAACACTGTGACCAATAGTCTCCTAATTTCAGTGGTTTAAAAGAATAAAAGTTAATTTTTCATCTGCAGGATAGTCCAACACAGGCATTTCCTGCTAAAGGGTTCTTCTGGATTGCTTAATTTTGCACAACTAACATTATTCCCCAACTCAATAATCCTCTGGTTGCCCCTCCTCTGGATCTCTCCCCTCCTCTGGATCTCTGTCCCTCCTGTGGATCCTTGGAGGTTTCTCCTTTGAAAGGAGAGGTGGTGTGAAAAGGTAACGGAAGGATTTCAAGAGTCAGAGATAGAAGGTGTGTGAGTTGTTCCAACACACTTTATAGACTTACGCTTTGTGTCTCAGCCTCCCTTACTGTGATGGAGAGTTTACAATGCTGTTTTACATAGGAGGCAAAGGCAACAGCCTGTAGTGGGCATATCATGGTCTCTTTTGTGTTCATCAGCACTGGCCACTGTAGTTTGTCTTCTGAAGTCCTGTATGTCCTATATGTTTTAGCTTCATGAGGAGACATTGGGCTCCTTCTTTGATGAGGGGCTTTGATGTTTAAGAAGAGAAATGATTGCATTAGTTTTACTTCCTGTTCAGTATCTCTGCTATATTTTCATGCTTTCTATTTCCAGCTTGTCCTGATTGGCTTCTGACTGCAGTTCCTTCTTAACCATTGCAGAGACTGATGGCTTTCTGTTTCCTATGCTTTCAGTTCAGGGCTGACTTTAGAGACATACTGACCTGTAAGCATGCAGAGGACAAGGCAAATCAGCCATTTTCTCTGTCCCTGAAGGTAGACTTTGGAGGTTTAGCATGAAGTATTGAATAATCAAGAAATGCTTACTAAGACTAGCCTGGGTGCTAATATAATCACAGCCTTGGGAACAAGGACTAATATCTTTGCTCATTGATTATCTCCTTTGTAAAATAGATACTATAGTGTCTGCTCTATAAAGTTGTTGGAGGCAACTTTGTTACTGTAGGCTTAATGAGACAGTACAAGTGAAATGTTTAACATAGTGTTTGGTGTATAGTCAAGACACAATTAGCCAGATCATCTCCCTTATAAACCATATCTACTTTGTTAAAACATGAGTTCCTTCTTTGTAAGATGGAGAGAGCAGAGATTAGACTCATTAAAATGCATTAAATACATTTCTGAGATTGTCAGAGAACAAATAAATAAATAATTTATTCATAATAAATAACCCACTAAGAGAGCTATTAATTAATGAACAGCTCAGTGGACATAGCACTTGGTACATAATTTCAAGGAACAAACTTTGGATTCTTTAGAATCCACATTAAAAAAAAGTGGGCAGGCATAGTTAATCCCATTACTCTCTGCTAGAGACTCTGTCTCAAGAAATAATGTATAAAACAATTAAGGGAAAGACATGTGATATCAATTTTATGCATCTGTAAACATGTGCACACATGTGCATATGTCTACCCCCACATGCAGGCATTGACATGCAAAGTTGCACACACTCATCCAACAGGCACACACACACACACACACACACACACACACACACACACACACACACACACAGTTTAAATGAAAAGGCTATGAGTATTTCATAGATTTCCAGAAGGGGTGATGGTGAATTGGTGTGTTTGTTGCACAACCATGGACAGCGCTCCACATCACTCTATAGAGCTGTCTCTGTGAAGACCATGTTGTCAATCCTGTCAGGTTACTGTGGATTTCACACACAGCACATCAACAGTGTGCTGGATAGTGGTCTTATCAGACTCTGAAGCAGTGACTGCCAACCAGTGAGTTGGATTCTGAGCAGTTCCAGCCAGGGTATGTCACTGATTCAAACTTGAGAGCACTGAAATGGTCACATATCCGGTGGAATCTGGGGAAGACAGTAATGGATACTTTCAGGGTTTGCTGTGGGAGACACTCCTTCCCAGGCTGAGGCTTCTGGCTTGCTGCCAGTCCAGACTCCAAGACTCTAGTTAGCTTCTGACTTATGGTCCTGTACCTGTGGATGACTGCTATGATATTAGTGAGTAAGCACACAACCATCATGACTTGTGCTAGTCGTTCCACAAGCATTAACTTTATCTCATTTAGCAGAGGAGAAGAGGCTGAGGGTCAGAGAGGCTAACCAACCTCCGAGTACAAGATGGTGGTACCACAATATCTCCTCTTTTCTTCCTGGAAAGCATCTAAAGGCAACAAGATGAAGGAGGAAATGCCAACTTTATTTTTGGTGATGCTCAAAGATAGCTGTAACTATGTTTTCTGAGAAACCTCACAGCTGCCTTTCTCTTTTCTCCATGGCAGAGCCTAGAAAAGCTCACAGAGGAACTTGGTTACATAAAGCTTTCACTGAGCCATGAGTGTAGCCAGCCCTGTGCTCACACAAGCCTCTATCAGAAAGCTAGTACAGGAAAATTTTTTCTTCTTTCAGCCATGAATAGTGACAAACAAGCACAGAGCAGACAATGGCAGAAACCAGAAGAATGTCATTTTAGAGCTGACATATGCAAGAAAAAATTTAACCATGCTTTTTAAAACTGTGTGGAGTGATGTAACACATAAAATCTCAGGGAAGAAAATGTGCATTGGTGTGTATCTTCCTGTGTGTCTCTTTGTATGTGTGTCTCTTTGTATGTGTTTATCTTTCTTTGTGTCTCTTTGTATCTGTGTCTCTGTGTGCTGTAGATGACAACAGCCACAAGAATAAAGAAGAAATTCCAAACAGAAGGGAAAAGAGATTCTATTGAAAATACAATAAAGGGCATAGATTGCAAAATAGCAGAAATAAAAATAAACAACATTAAGTTGAAATAAAGAAAGAATTAAATCAAATTAGAGAGAAAATGATAGATAGGGAACAGACAAATGAAACCCAACACGTGCCCAATTTTATTCTCCTAGGGAATAAACAGGAAATAATCACCCAGAACAAATATCTGAGGATGGAATCCAAGAAACTTCCCTAAAATAAAACTTAAATTTCCATAATATTAAGATAAATACTGAAGAATCCTAGCTGTGATGAAATTACTGAGGCAAGAGGAAAGCAAGCTGAGTGCTAACAGACCCATAGTGCTATGTCTTTGGGTCTGTTGGTTAGAGGACATTGGGAATGGCTAAATATGGGCCAGATCTCAGCCAGAGGCAGCCATGGGAGCTGAGTGCAAGGACGCTTGTGAGTTCTTCTCTTGTCTTTCTTCTTTTCAGAACGATTTCAGTAGCCATAGCCTTCTGTGCCTTGGACACCTGCCTTGGCTAGTGTCCACAGTCACCACTGATAACAGAGGGGAACTGAGAAAACAACACAGAAAAGTCCACGGGGTGAGGAGATGGGGAAATCTGTGGGAAGACTGCCCCGTGGACTATCTTCTCTTTACCCCCTCCTTCTTGCATGCCTGGTAGATGGGTTAAATCTAGGGAGAAACCTCTACATACTTGGGGTTCCCCTTTCCTCCTCTGTTTGTCTTTCTTTTTCTCCCTCGCTGTCTCTCTTTCTGAGACAAAGTTTCATGTAGGCCAGGCTACCTCAACCTTGCTGTGCTATAGCTGAAGATGACCTTGAATAGATGATCCTGTTTTCCCCACTTCCTGAATGCCGAGATTGCATGCCTGGGTTAAACCATATTGGGACCTGAACTCAGGGCTTAACAAGCGCTAGGCAAGCACCCTACCTGCTAAGCCACACTCCTATTTCCTCTTCTGTCTCTTTTCACATTCTAGTCTTCACAGGACTTGGAATGTAGCTAGAAGTTTTCCTTGGTCTCATTTGGCACCAAGGTCCCATAGCCATTTATAAAATTCTTGTGTCTCTCCTGGATAGATATCACTGTCTGCTGCTTTGGGGACAGCCATTCCCTCCCCCTCTTTAGAGAGCTGGCAGCAGGATTAGTTTCCCTCTGACTCTTACTATAAAACTTCAGGCTACATCATCAACACCCCCACACCTCCACCTCCTCTAGTATTTTATTTGCCAAGGACATGGGCTTTTTCTGAATGAGGTTGATATCAGCAAGGGAAAAGCTGTTTACATTACATTAAATGGATCTCTGAATCCACATAATGTCATGGCAAACCAAAGGTACTGCATAGAAGAAAAGCAAAGGCTAGGATAGAGCATCTTCCTGTACACACTTCTGTTTTTTTTTAAATTATTAACTAATTTTTAAAATTAGTATGAGGTTTCATTATAGAATTTTCAAACACAATGTTTTGTAATAATATTTTGAATCTGTTCTTTGAAGATTTCATGCATGTATACAGTACATTTGATCATATCGTTCGCTCTCTTCTTCATCCCCATGGCCCACTTTGCAGTATTCTATCTGTTCTCATGTCAATTTGTTGTTACTAACCCCCATTCCTTAAAATCTATTTTTTGTTGTCTCCCTTCTAGTTTCATGACCTATAGCCCATAGCTACACACACACACACACACACACACACACACACACACACACACACACACACACACACACATACACAGAGCTAGGATCTTTAATCTGCATTTGTGAACTAAACACCTGATACTTGTTCTCCTGTAAGCATTTCCAGACCTCCACAAATTGACTAAGAGCTGAATGGACAGAACTCCAAAGAAGAAACACAAAAAGCCACTAAATAGATTTAAAATTGTCCAACATCCTTAGCCATCACAGGAAAATGGAAACTCAAACTTTTATTTTAGACAGGGTCTCACTCTGTAGCTCAGAGAGACTTTGAACTTGGAGGAATCTTCCTCCCCCAGCTGCCTGAGTGCTGGGTTACAGGTATGAGTCACCATGCCTGCTCCTATACTTATCTCTGTAAGAGACCTGCAAAGCCAAGCCAAGGCTCTGGTGAATAAGCACAATGTGTAGAGACCTCTGATCAGTCTGGGCCAAGTTTTACTGAAATAGTGATGAATCTGTCCTAAAGTACTGGGGCTGCTGTGGTGGGGGAGTGGGAGACAGAGCAGTGTGGAATGCCATGCTCACATATCCAAGCAGGGAAGTAGCATCAGGTGGGTGCAGGGGACACACAGTCTCTGAGAGTGTCTTGTAAAACTTGCCCTGATGCCTCCCCAGCCATGGGCTCTTGAAAGTGGATTTCACTCTTCAGAGCCTCATCCCTAATGGAGACCCTACATGGTTATCCTTTCAGCAAATGCTGTTTCCTGTGCTGCTGGAACCTTTAATATGGAGAGTTGATCTCCATGATGGAGATAAGACATGCAGGAGAGTGTGGAAGTCAGTTGGAATGTACAGTGATGACTTGCAGGGGTGAGTCTGGGCACTCTTTAAAACTGGTCACAAATTAATTCTCAGAGCTGGTATAAGATGCAAGACATCTCATCTAATAACCATAATTTGAAGTTGCCTTTGTTACTTATACCTTTTGAAAATATATTCCCTTAAAACATCAAACATTTAGGAATGTATCAAGTGAAAGTAGTAAAAGTGGTTGCTGTCACATCCCTCTAGCATCTCTTGGGGTAAGTGGCTTTTCTGAATTGGATTGGAGATGCAAACAGTATAAAAGATGGCCAAATTGTCAGACAGTAAATTGGATAAGCATGAGATTTTGCTCTTGGAAATGATGGCATACATGTAAATATATGTTTAAAAAGTCCTTGATGTATTTAAAACACTGAGTTGAGGGGATTGAACTAGGAAAGATTCACTCAGCTCACCCCCACCCACCTCCACCACACTGGCAAAGCCTGTGCTGAAATTCACTAGCAGCAATCCTCAGTCTTGGTTGCCCAGTTATCACTAGAGATGTGACTGTCCCACATCATCTTTCCTCCAACAGGTGACAGCAGATGTGGCCAGCACCATTTCAGGAGCAGATGCTACTTTTGGTCCTAGGGCTAGGGACAGAGTGTGACCATATTACCACCTCCTAGGCAGAATGCTCTGTATGCCAAGGGCCAGAACCAGATTCCAGCATCCATTTATCCAGTTGAGCAGTTCCGGGATGCCAACCTTCTGTCACTTCTCTGATGGTTTTAATTGAACCAATTTCATGAGTGGCTGGCTTTTTTTTTTAACTTTTCTATTAATTAAAAATTTTTGACAATTTCATGCATGGATATCAAGTGTTCTGATTGTTCTGATCCCCAATCCCTCTGTCTTCCTCTCATTCTTGCCTCTGTCCTCCTTACAGGTCCCATGTTGGCTCCTCTTGTTCCACAACTCACTGTGTTTAACCAGGCTGTCTTAATGGGCATGAATAATGGAGTCATCCAATGGAGCCTGGCAGGGTCACCAGTGGGTACACAGATGATGAAAATGACTCTTCCTCCCCCAGATCCACCAGTAGCAAATAGCTCAGCTGCACACTCTTCTTCTGTGCATGACTGGCTGTACATTCCAGTACGTACAGACCCGGTGCAGGGAGCTGCTGGTGCTGGGAGATCACGGCTGAAATGGTTGGGTTCTGCATAGAAGAGAGCATTTTGTAACTGTTCTTCCTGTTTTCTTTCTGCCTCCTCTTCCACAATACTCCCAGAGCCTGGAGGGGTGGTGTTTAGCTCTGTTTAGGGCTGTGCACTCAACTGAGGTTGGCATGTTTTAAAATAAATTTTGGAAGTTATTTTGAAGTAACTTTAGGTTTACAGAAGAGTTGTAGAGTGCAGAAAACAGTAGAAAGCACTATTCTGCATGCCTATCACTCAGGTCCGCTAAAGTAGAATTTGGCATCCTTGTTAACTTATTAAAACAATAAAAGAGGTTATATCAGGGCATGCCTTCACTGCAGACTTTATTCTAATGTCATCTGTGTTTCTTTTGCTGTCTTTTATGCCTCAGAATCACACCTAGAATATTGTATTTCACCTTCACAACCTCCTCTGGCCCACACCAGAGCCCCAGAATTTTTGGATGATTTTCTTGGTTTTGAAGAGCAATGGTCAGGCATTTTGTTTGATGGCCTGTGTCTGGACTCTAGGATGCTTTCTTCCTGCACAGACTTGAGCTATTGATTTTGGAGAGTACACTAGAATTCAAAGGCCCCTTCTTATCAAGTTGCATCAAGGCACATGCTGAGCACTTTACTTCACTGTGAACTTTATCTCCTCCGTCCTGTATTTGCCTTTCTAGAAAGTGAGTTCCTGATTTCGTCAATACTCAACATTGAAGCATCATTTAACCTTCCTTCATTTTCTGGTTAGGGGAATACATGCACGTATTGTTTTGAATTTTCCAAAGAAGACACATCTTCATTTACATTAATATGCATCTATGTGTGTTGAGTTACAATCTAGTACTAGGCTATTTCTTTTGCATCTCAAAATTTACAGCTTTAGTTATTGACGTCTCTTTCTGGTTGTATCCTGGGTCCCTTTGACAACCTCCTGTTCTCTGCATTCTATCACTATCCTTCTAGGAATACGGAATTTTCTCTGCCCACCTCTAGAGTCAGCCATTTCTCCAATGAACTTGGTTGTTCTTACTGGAAAATAAACTGTCAGGAACTAAAATCTGTATGTGTGCTTTTATATAAGGATGTCACTCCAAGAGGTTCTCACAAGAGCAGGGCTTGGGAATCCTGCATGTACCTGTATATAATACAGGTTTATAATGGTGTTTATATCTGTGCATACATATTTATATTATTTATATTCATACCCATCTCTCTCTATATGCATACCACCTATATTTATACCTATCTATATCATCATTATATATCAAGCTGTCTATCAGTTCAGGATGATTTCTGATTGACAGTATAAGAAGGTTCTTTTCATTCTCCATCACTTTCAAAATCAACATTTTTCTCTGATAAATACCTGGGTTGGACAATGATTGGGATACATACACAAGTTGAAATTTTATATGTGGAAAACCATTGATTCTCCTAAATATTTCTGAAAATTAACAAGAAAATCTAAGACAAAGCCTTTGCTGGTTTATCCCACTCTGTTGACTTCACAGGAAATAGAAATCCATACCCATTTGGATAACTGGAAATGTTAATGGAGCCCATTGTACCCGCTGAAATTATGCTAGGAAAAATTACATTTTTAATGGTATTGTGGAATTATTCTTTCAAATATTTAAAAATGAATAATTTCTTAGATATGTGAAACTTTCAGTTCATATAATAGATAGCAGGTGTTAATATTTATTGATTTTCAAAAGTTTCAAGTGTCTTTATTGACATATATCAAACCACAAACATTTGAAGATTTGAATAATGTTTGACACATATATTTGTGAAACTATCATCAAAGTTAAAATAATGAACAGTTCTTTTAAATTAAAATTCTGATCCTGGGAGATGGTTCAGTAGGTAAATTGCTTGGCAAGCACAAGTATGAGAGTTCATATTCCAAGCACTCACATAGGTCCAGGCAGGCATGGTGGCCTGCTTTAATGCCAGTACTCAGGAGGCAGAGATGTGTAATCCAGGAGCAAACTGGATATTTAGAATAGCTGAAATGGGGAGCTTTAGGTTCAATGGCAGATCCTGCCTGAATATAGAGAATGGAGGGTCATTTGGAAGATACCTGATGTCAACTTGTGGCTGCCGCAGGATCATGTACATATATTCGCATGTGCCTGCATACACATATGACCCTCCATACAAGTATAATACATGTATATAGTCACACTATACACACACACACACATACACACACACACACACACACACACACACTAAAAATAAATAAATAAATAAAATGAATAAAACTTTTCTCATTTCCTTGGTGAATTTTATCAAATAGAATAATTTGCATTTATGGAACCCATGACAAAAACCAAGATGATATATAGATTTATAGATTGTCTGTTTAAATTAATATCATGCTATCTTGATTATTATAACTTTTTATTCACACTTGAAATTAGGTAATGTTAGTTATCTTATTTTGTTCTTTTCACACTTTCTGTGCATCATGGGTTCTTTGAATTTATGTATGATTTTTAAAGATAAAAAATTTATGTGTGTGTGTGTGTGTGTGTGTGTGTGTGTGTACACATGAATGTGGGTACCCACAGATGCCAGAAGAAGGTGTCAGATCTCCTATAGCTGAAGTAACAGGTAGTTGTAAGCAGCTTGGGTCATCTCTCCAGTCCCTAGGCATGAATTCCAGAATCAGCTTATTGACTTCTAAAAGAAAGAAAAAAAGAAAAATAGGAATTCCACTAACAAAGACCATAGGAAATACCCTGAGATTCAGATTAAGATAGCTATGAATCTTATTTTTATTTTTCATTTTGTTTTCTCTTTTGATCATTGGTTTATAAGATACATGATAAAAGGTAGATTATGGAATATACTCTGAAAAGAAAAAAGAGAGAATATGGATATGATAAGATAAAAAGGGTAGAAAGTGAATTGGGTACATTTTAGACTCACCAAAATAGGCTAAATAATGGAGTGTTTTTTGTCTGAATCTGTCAAATGTTAATGGACTAGACATTGTTAATGAATGTAATTCTTGACTGTATATATTATATATCCTTATTGTACTTAATGTATATAGTTTTTCTTATATTAGCTATAACTTTCTTTTATTATTTCAGACAAAAAAGGGGAAATGTGATGTTATATTGTGTACCTCAATGTATTGTATACCCTAATAAACTTATCTGGAGATCAAAGGACAGAGCCACCCACTAGATTAGACATAGAGGCCAGTGGTGGCACATACCTTTAATACTATCACTCAGAAGGCAGAGATCTGTCTGGATCTGTGTGAGTTCAAGACCACACTGGAAACAGAGCCAGGCGTGGTGGCACAAGCCTTTAATCCCAGATCCCAGCACTAGGAAGGAAGGAAGATGGCAGGGCACAGAAAGGTATATAGGGCGTGAGTAAACAGGAAGTCTTGCACTGGAGGCTGAAGAATTTATAAGGTGAGGTTGGCTGTGGCTTGCTCTGTTTCTCTGATCTTTCAGCTTTCATCCCAATATCTGGCTCTGGGTTTTTTATTAATAAGACCGTCTAGCAATTTGCGTTACAGTTTTCTTTCTTCTAGTTCTCTAAGCTTTCCTTCAAAATAATTTATTAATGGGCAAATTGATTTCATAACTATAGACGTTTTTCCTTTTCTAACATAGTCATTAATATCATAGACTGTCCCCTAAGTACTTGTTTAACAATATCCCACAAACTTTTTATGTGTTGCATTTTATTTTCCTATAGTTAAAAAAATTTTTTTAAAAAATCTCTTTTGATTTCTTTTTCTTCTTTTTTTGGCTTATAAAATTTTCAGATTGTTGTTTATTTCCTGGGTATTTGGAGAAATTTTCCCCAGAGATCTTTCTGTTTCTGATCTCTTATTGATGCCAAGTGTAGGGAGGGGATGCTTTCTGTGCCTGTGGTGTCCTTCCCTTCTAAGAAACTCCAACACTTATTTTTTCCTGTTGAGACTCTGTAGTTCAGAATATGGTCTATTTTGGCAAACGGTCCATACATGCTTTAAAAAAAGTACATAGACTGCTGTTGGTGAGTGGAAAATACCATAAATGTCAACAAAGTCGATTGATAGCATTGCTCTAGTCTCATATGTTTACACTGACTTTATTTTATCTGTTGTTGAAAGAATATTGGAGAGCATCTCTCTGTTGAGCTATGTCCATGAAAATTGAGAATCTGTGTATTAGGAACAGAGAAGAGCTGTGTGGTTCTCTTGAGGTTAATTTACTAGTGTTGACAGGTAAGGACACTTTACTTTAGGGCAAGGGGATGGAATGTGGTCACTAGTTTTAATCTTGCTGGGTCTGTACGCTGGTACAGAGGAACTGGCTCTGTGAAGTATCTTTGCTAAGGATGCCTGATTCATAAATCCCAAGTGAGCAGGACATCTGAGATAATCACAGAAACTTAACTTTTTATCCTCTTTTCAGATGAAGAACGAAGCGTTTTGGTGACTCAGCTGGATGCGAATGCGTTTTAGAAAGATGAAAGAACAACAGCCACACCTTGGTGTTGGCCTTCTCCTCCCAGAGACTCCAGTTTGCACTTCCCCCTCTGTTTTTAATGATTTCTCATTCCTGCCCATTCTAAAGCATCAGTTTGAATGTGGTGAGAAACACTACCCCTCCAGGCAACCCCAGGAAGCTCCTACAGGATAGGGGATGAAAAAGCAGATGGCAGATCCTGGGCTTCAGGTACTTCAGGGAAAGTAGGCAAGATATTTGCCAATGTGGCCCATTTGTAGGAAGGCAATGCTTATTATTGGTTAATGTGTGTTTGTAACCTTGGGAAATTTATCCTAAATTCAATATAAGTGGTTTCTATGAAAAGCTCATGGTCTTGAGAGTAACTGTCAACACTGGTACCATTGAGGCATGCAGGTCTGCTGGTTTTATGACAACGCAATCACTCAGCAATGACAGACCATCTCAGCCACCCCTTAGCTTTCCTTTGGGACCTTTTGGATCCTCTGGTGGCCACAGAAATATTTCAAAGATCTATGAGAGCAAAAACCAAGTAAATAAACAAATGATGCGTTTGTATATGTACAGTTTCCAAGGATGAAGATCTGTGATTTTCACTAGACTCTAAAAAGGATGTATGGAGATAGGCAGTCTAAAAGAGATTAAGGATTCTTGCATAAATAAGCATTCTCCTTAAGCATAAGGAAAATGTTTAAATTGCTCAATAAAGATACTAAAATTTAGTGAATAAATGTAATTTGCTCAACATTTCTAACATCTATTTGAAATGCTAAAGTAGTGGAATATAAATTTGAATTGACTGATAAAATCTTCATATTAATACAGATTCCTATAAGCAAGTAAATTGGAATAAAACTTTAATTAATTAGAATATTCAAATATCCAAACTCTTCCAAACATTCAATTTTTAAATGAAAAAGTGACATGAAAGAAAATTATCATTGATTAGTGGAAACAGCTCTGTGAATTTCAGTAGGTCAGAGATTTGTGTTTTGGTTTGTCCTGCACAGAGCAGTGGCTAGAAAGATGAAGCATAACGTGGGCCTAAGTCATCCAAGAGAACTTGCTTCTAAGGTGTCAAACTGAGTTGATGTTCATTAGAAAGGGAAGGAAAAGGAAAGTCTCTAGTCATCTCACAGGGAATGAGAAAGTGAGTTTTGGCTTCCTGAATGACACTGAACATGGTTTCACAGTAAGAATTTCCAACTCTCTAGCTCATGGGTTCTTCATTGGCTTCTTAGAGGGAAGGGAAGGCTTCAGGAGAGGAGGGCCTTGTCTCCTTAGGGGTCTATATGCAGAGGGTGAAAATCAATCGTGAGCATGGTAGGAGCAGTGAACAGATGGTTATCAAAAGGTGGAGGGAGAAGGGGATGCATTGAGATTGATGGTAGTGTGTGGGTACACAGTTATACATAGAGAGGGTCGATAGATCCCGGAGTTCTGCTGCACAACAGGAGGACTAGAGTCAGTAATAGTACATTATATATTTCAAATTAGCAAGAAGAAAGAATTGTTTCAACATTTCATCATGGACATATTTCTGGTGATGATGTGTAAATTAGCATGGTTTGATTATTATTCAGTTTATGCATGTACCAAAATATAATATTCTTTACCTAATTATGCATGATTATTGTGTCATTTAAAAAAAGTTAAAACAATTCTGAGTTCAAGTCAAACAATTATGGAAAGTACAATGCCAGGAAAAGGGGGTAATGTTTCCACAAAGCAGCACCTACTTCATAAAAGTGTTCTCACAGGAGCATTGCTTCTGGAGCACTCACCTTGTGTCTGGCACCAGGCCATACTGTGCTCCTTCAACCCCCAGTGGGGGAACAGAGTACTGTCTTTTTCTCATGGGAAACAGTGAGTGTTACCTATCTATACTTTTCCTAAACTGAGAACACTGTAAATGTGCTGGGAAGCTGGAAATCGACCTCAACCCTCAGTATCCCTGCAGATACACACATAGAACATAAACACTGTACTACATAATCTTTCCCTGTCAAAAATATATGTAATGAGAAGAATCCCTGAAAGCCACTAAATAAGGCCACTTTGCCCAGCATACTCCTCCTGATCAACAGGATTAGGGCTTTTTCTTTCCTGTGGACTCTGGACACAGGTTTCCTTAGTCACAATGTGGTGCCTCATAGTTACGAACACTCATTGCTGTGTGCATCGCACTGTCTGTTCCTGAATTCCCTTTCACTGCGCATGCCTTCAGTCTGGAAATCAGTTCTCTGTCAGCTTCATTTTCTCCAATGAGAAGAGGCCACTTGACAGGACTATGTGGAGTGACAAATAGAGCTGAAAATGATGACCTCTGGTTTTCTGCTCTTTCCTTTTTCTTCTTCTTTCATTCCTTTCCTCCCACGCCCAGGCTGTCCTTTAGGAATGTCCAAGCTGAAGTGGCTCTGAAGGTAAACCACTTAACTGAGTTTTTAGCCACACTCTCATGATTTTTTCAAAGAAAACAATAACCTAGCAATCATATATCAAGTCAGCATCCAGATGTTCCATTGATTTAAATATATGAAGTTTAGATTTTCCAAACATTAAGTTTTGGTTTAATTGTTTGACACAGGGTCTCACAGTATAGTCCAGGCTATTCTGGAAATCAGTGAACAACCCAGACTGGGCTCAAAGTTCTGGAAAATCCTCCTGCTTCCTGTGTGCTAGGATTAAAATCATGAGCCACCCCTCCAGGCCTCATAAACATTTTCTAAGATCATGTTTTGCAAGTGCAGTCCAACCTGCAATTCTTTTACATGTCCGTTAAGGCTAGGTTTTCATTCATTCTCTTTGAATATCACCCTAAAATGTTTGTGTTAAAGAATCCTGTTTCTTGTTCTACAATGGGAATTGGCTGGTTACATCTACAGGTGTTATTTCTTTATTCCCAATCTTTCTCAACATTTGCGTAGACATATTTGATTGATTTGAATGTTCTTTATCTGTCATGCCTCATTCAAAAAATGGCTGGGTGCTCTTCTACTTAGAGGTACGTGGAAGTCACTTTCATTGTACTATGAGTCAATGTTTGGCTCATTAACTCTTGAATGATGACACTGGTGTTATTATAGTTCCATCACTTTTTTCTTCATTAATTAGCTGGGACACTTGCAAAGAGAAACCTCCCACATGAACTATTTGATTACTCAGTGATACAGTTCACACAGGGAAGGCAAGATGCCTACTAGATTTTTCTCTTGTTTAGCAGCTTTTAAAATTTTTGGTTCTAGGTATTCTTAAGCCCAGTTGCACATTTTTATATTTGATTTTTAAAGACTTTTTATTTTTATTTCATGTATATAAGTACTTTGACTGAATACATGAAGGGCACTGAGTATATGCCTGGTATCTTTTTATGTCAGAAGAGGATACTGGATTCCCTGGATCTGGAGTTACAGATGTCTGGAAGCTGCCACGTGGGTGCTGGGGACCAAACCCACATCTTCTGTTGAATCAGCAAACATTCCTAAACTTGGAACTCCCTCTCTGCCACCAGTCTTCACCAGTCTCTGGATAACTGCTGAGATGATGAAAATACTCACCTAACTCTCGTGTGGTTAGAGCCAAAGGAAGACCTTTGCTGCCATTGTTTACCTCCTCAGCCATGCCTGCAGCTCACTCTGCCTTAGCTCAGGAACCCATGTGCTTCCTCAGCTGCTATGGGATAGAGTCCTGACTCCATGGCTGAGCACCCGAGACTTCCCTAGCCCAACTGACTGTGAGTTGCCTGTAGGTCCCTCTCTACATAACCATATTGTAGGGCTGCCTCCCAGACACCCAGACACATCCTCCATGGAATATGTTTTTTTTTTCAGACATGCCCTGACTTTGTGATTCTTCAGGATACAATGGCATTCTCATTATTTTTGATCACCCAGTCCAGTGTGGTATAGAATTCCTCTGAGCCACAGCACAATCCATCTTTTCTATGCTCTTTGACTCTACAAGACCCATTGTTCACTCATGGATCTTGTCAGTGTTTCATGCATGTACACTGTATGTGTTGTATTTAATTTGTTGTGTGTTTAATATTTGCATATGTATGCTTTGACTCCAAAATGACTTATAAACTCTCATAAGTCAGTGCCTGTGTGTCCTCTGTCTTTGAAAGAAGAATCTCTGTAATTAATCTCCTGTCTTTGAATCACTATTCATCCTTTAAAAATGAATTATTGACATCTCTGTGTTCATTATATAAGAGGATATTAAGTGAAAGTTTCCTGTTGTTTGGGAATTTCCAGGTAGTACAAACAGCAAAACTCTATATTCATAAGTTCTTTGATGAACCGTTTTTTTTTTTTTTCTGGAAGGAAATGCTTATTAGGGCTTTAATCGCTCTGTTACTACATTCAGCACCCTAACATCTCATCCTCTTCTGTGTGTTTTTTGTAAATATGATCATCAGTTATAAGATGATGGGTAAGGAAAAAAGACATGAAAAAAAAAAAAAACAGTTGTAGTGGTAAATTGTCAACCTTTCACCCATCAGTGCAAATGGTGAGAGTTGCAATTGCATCCAAAAATCACATGAAGTAATGAAGAAGTTGTGCTCTGAAGAAACATTTCTCTGGTGTAGCTGGTTTCTGTGAGAACAGGGAGCCAGGCATGGCATTTTCTGGAAAGAGGGCCACTGAGTTCATTGAGTTAGTGAAGTCAATGACCTGTCCCTGTAGAATAATTGCTAAAGGATCTTATTAAATAAAAAACTCAGAGCCAGAAATTGGGGTTAAAGCTTGAGAGAGATCAGAGGAATAGGAAAAGCCATAGCTAACCTCACCTCATCAGTTCCACAGCTTCCAAAGTGAGCTATTTCATATCTACCCACACCTATATGCCTTTCTGTCTGTTCTCTCATTTTCTCTCTCAGCCCAGTTACATCACTTCCTCTTCCTGCCCAGCTTTGTCATTGCCTGTCTGTCTGTACAAACCTCCAGACCTCTATGGTTAGTGCTGGGATTAAAGGCATGTTATCACCATACCTGACTCTGTACCCAGTGTGGCCTTGAACTCACAGAGATTCAGACAAATCCCTGCCTCCCAAGTGATAGGATTAAAGGTATGTGCTATCATTGCCTGACTTCTATGTTAATATAGTGGCTGGCTTTTCCCTCTTATTCTCATGTAAATTTTATTGGGAGACACAGTATATTGGGGGACACAATATATCGCCACATTTCCCCTTTTTTGTCTAATAAAAAATAACCACAGAGGTCTTGAGGTCTGTACAGACAGACAGGAAGTGACAAAGCTGGGCAGGAAGAGGAAGTGATGTAGCTGGGCTGAGAGAGCACATGAGAGAACAGACAGAAAGGCATATAGGTAGACAGAAAATAGCTCGCTTTTGGAAGCTATGGAGTTGGTGAGGTGAGGTTAGCTATAGCTTTTCCTATTCCTCTGATCTCTCTCAGGCTTTAATCCCAATTTCTGGCTCTGAGTTTTTTATTAATAAGACCATTTAGCAACTCGTGTACATGTCCCTTATTGAGCAGTGAAGATGTCGATAGAGAAACAAGTGAGGAGACTGTATCAACAGTGGATCAAGTGGCAGGGGCAAGCATATGTGAACTTCATCTAAATAAGGGATGGTCCTTGGAACTGAGCCAACTTGCTGATACTTCCCACTGCCATGGTGACACCTGGCATAAGAGATTGAATAAGAAGCCATTGAGGGCTTGTGAGGATGTCAACCTGGGGCAGACTTCCTCTGTGTAGAAAGAGGAATAATCAGTGCCACAGAAATCTTAACTCATGGTTCCCACAGAGCAGTGGACATCCGGAAATCTTGCTTTCCAAGGGTAGCAAGAGTCCAAGTAGGCAACAACTGTTTCATCTAAAGGAACAGCCTGCTTCTTCCTACTCAGTATAATCCCCATTTGAACCCACAGAGGGAAGGAGTCCAAAATGGGGGAGGGGAGGAAGACTGAAGAGACAGACCATGCTCCCGCTCCTTGCAGGTTATTCTGCCCAGGGTTAGGTCTGAACTGAAGAAGTGGGAGCTATATAACGGTATTCAATTAGAAACTCACTTCTAATTGAGTATGAAACTTGGGAGTGGCAAGCTAAAATGCATTTTCAAGGTATGCACAGGGAACAAAAGGGTAATTGGAGAGAGCATTGTTCAGTATATCAATTGATTGTAGATAAATTGTTTCATATTGCAGTGTGCATTCAGTGTCTTCAACCAATACACAACACTGGTAAGATTAATTTCATCAGTAAGTAGATGACTTTAGTCTTCTCTCCTTTTCTCCCTCTTTTCTCATATACTCTGGAACTAGAGTTATACTAAAGGAGTTGATGAACTAAGAGTTATCTGGGGTCCCTCAATATAGAAGGCTCTAAGTAGGAATGAATCTTCAAGGTCATGGCCTTTATACATTTTGTTCCAACTGCAATCTTTATAATTTGTTTCTGAAACTCCTCAGAAAATTTTTAGGGGACATAGCAATAAAAGAAAGAGGTGCTGGGCACATACAGTTTGGTTCAAAGACTCCAAGTGTTTACCATTTTTATAAAGAAAATATTTTGTAGTTAGGAATATTTCAGGTTCACTGGCCTAACTTATCTCCTAATCCTATGTACATTTCTACATGTCTACGAAGCTGTCTTCACTTACAACACTCTCAATGAAGATTAATAATTTCATGTGCCAGGCTCTGTTTCAAACTGGATACAGAGATGAGAAAAAGCACAATTATGGGTTGATTTTGTGAATCTTCTCTTTGTGGAGTTTTCAAAGTGTCACAGGCAGCTCAGTGACACAAGAGGATGACAATATTTGATACTGTTCAGTAATTCCATTCTCTACCCTGGAAACCTTGGTCTACAAAACGCCCCTCCAGTTACCTAAATACAGACTTTAGTTCAAGCAAGTTGTATACAAACTCAGCCTTATGTGTGTAAATAATATGTATTGAGTCCATAAATAAAAATGGACCCTCTAAAATTATTTTTACCTGAAAAAAATGTTCTGCCTAGGGTGAAGGGAGGGTGGGGAACAGAAATATGTTCAGTTAATCCAGATGGCCCTGGCTTCCTATCTGATTCCTAAGTGATTTTGTAGGAAGGGATAAATTGACATTTCTACACATTATTTAATATCAACAGGGGGCAGATTATTAATCCTTAACACATTTGCCATGAGTTGGAGGTTCTTGAAGCTTGGGTTGCTGCAATGTCACCCAAGTTTCCTCAGTATTCTCCAAACCCTGCAAGTGCCTGCAGTAGAACTCTTTGGTTAGTCATAATGGAATTTTCCCATGCTACTTAGAATTTATGGCATGTGAAATTGCAGAATGTGAGAGCCTATCAGTTTAGTGTCTACGGGAGAAGGATCCTGCTCAGGTGAGCAACAACCAGTCTTGAAAAGGATGGACTTCAATGAAGAGAAGACTAAGGTCCCCTAGCCACACATTCGAGCTGTAAAACAAACGTGCTGAGAGAGAAATGGCCTCCACTGGGAGCCAGACGTACCGATTCATCCGTTGGCACTAAAGGGAAAATGGAGAAAAAAGAACATGCCATTTTCCTTGTTTGGAAATGGTTTTTACCTGACCGAAGGGTAAACAGCAGGGGACTTGGGCTTCAGAAAAATGCACAGTGAGTTTTCCATCACTGCTTTGAGTCCCCTCTCTCCTCCCATCTCACTGCTTCTCTCTGCCCTTCCTTTCACTGTGTGTGCACATCTTCCTTTACGTGTGATGCAGGTGTGTGTCAAGGTGTCGCAATGAGTTGAGAGTTCGAGGCTTCAGCTAGACTAGTTAGCCAGAGTCCCAGGAACTCTCAGTCTCTGGCTCTGGGCTCTGGGGTTACAGATGATGCTGTACTGGACATTTGTGTGGGTGCCGAGGGTCAGACTTGTGTACTCATGCTTAAATAACAAGCACTTTTCCGATGAGCTTGTTTTTCAGCTTCTTGTTACTTCTTTTGCGTAAATTTAGAAAATGTCCCTTGTCTACCTCTTCAGACTCCTCTCTACCACTTCCTGCCTGTATTTTGGCTATGTTGACGCCTTGCTTGCTTCTGGGCCTTTGCTCTTACTGTTTCTTCCACTTGAAGCACCCTTCCTTGCTTTTTACCCCAATCCTTTATGCTTCTGCTCAGCAAGCACTCATTCTTACCAGTTTGCCTTTGGACTGGACCAGATGTCCTTTTCCTGGCCTCTGTCATAATGTTACAACAAATTGGGTGATTATACATTTGGGAGTTCACCTGCTTGTCAAGACTGGAGCATGGCTAGACCTGACCCTACGCCACCAGTCAAACGCTGCATTCTGAGCTCAAGATCTGTTCAATTTATAGTTGCTGAATAGAATACAAATGGTGATATGAATAAAGAAGTGCATGCAATTTAGGAGGTGCTTCCTTGATGCCACCCTGATGGCTATGATTTAATGAACTTTCTGGAATACCTGACAGTCTGTTGTCTTTTATAGAACTCATCACACAGTCAGCTAAGAGTCTGTCACATTGGAGGATGTCCAGTGTTGTCTAGAAGTGATGGCCCTGTCAAACCTTGTACTCCCCTAAGTTGGTAGGGCAACCAAGCTCCCTGTCTCTCACTACCACATATAATAATCTTCCATGAACATCATCTTGCCACTAAGTAGAAACTTAGAAAACATCATGGCCCCTCCGTATCAGCTGATACAAGCCTTACGGCAGCTGTGTCTCCTTGTAGTTGGAACTCAGGTATCCTTATCAGTCCCATGCTACCATAAGTCTCCCTGTACCACTCAGGGATTTCTAGAGAACCAAGACCAGACATTTATTATGATGATTTTTATAATAATTACTATGCAGAATGACATTAAGTAATCATGGATATTGAAGAGTCCTGTGATCTGCTGTCTGCCAGCTGGATGACCAGCAGAGGCAATGATATGACCCACTTTGTGTCTAAGTTCCTGAGTAGGAGAGGAACTATGAATTTCACCAAAGTCAAGGACTCCAGAAGATGAGATGTGATGTCCTAGGTTAAGGATGCTGGCGGGAAGCAGAAGTTGAGTGTTTCTTTCCTCTGCCTTTTGTCCTACTGAGTCAGGTGATGCCAGAGCTCATCTCATCTGGAAAAAGAGAAAGACTGTTTAGTTTGGGCCATTGTCACATGGTACCTGGTCAAACTGATGCAATAAATTCATCAGCACACTCTTCTCCCTTCAGACAAGCTTCCTGGACTGCAGTCACACACATGAATCAGGTTTCCTTGCCAGATCAGTCCATTCTTTTGCTCTGCCCAGAGAATTCCAGCTCTTCCCTCAAGATCCAGCACATCTGCTAGGAAACCTTTGGTGATTTCTTCATAAGTAGCAGGTGCATCTTTGTGCAGTTGTAACAATTTGTCTTATGTGCCCCCATCTAATTGGGGAGGTGATGGTGAATTTAGATGATGAATCCTTCCTAGGATAAGAAACGATGTGTTTGCTTGCCCATGCTTTCTCCTTTGTAGTTCTACCTCCTGCCACAAATGGTCTGTGTCAGGTCTTCAGTTCATGCTTGTTGAATAACAAAGCCTAAGTGAACAACAGGCCAGAAAGAATCCTGCTGTTTCTGGTCTCATTCTTACAGAGGTGGCACGTGTTTCGGATGGGTGACAAGACAAGTCTCTCCATCAATTGTACCTCTCTTCTGAGAGTGCTTTGGAGACACTTTGGGTTGAATCATCCAGTGTCTTGCCTTGCATCTTTCTGTCCCTTTGCACAATCTGAAATCACCTCCTGTGTTTGATTGCTTGCATGGCTGCTATCAACTTTGTTCCAAAATAGTCACAGAAGAATGGGATGCAAAGGAGGAAAAGGAAGGAGAGAGGGAAGTAGGTGCAAATACACATCTGAAGTAAATTTGGCCCTTCTTTAAATGTTCTTAGATTTGGGTCACAGAAGAATCATGTTGGTCACATTTCCCAAGAATATGTTTGCTTAGTGAGCTAGCGACAGAAGCAGCCACTGAGGACCTGTTCAAAAGTTTCCTCCTCCATGGCCATCTCTTATTACCTCAGTCTCTATCTTGATTTTTCAAGTCTGGGTTCTCTATGTATTTTTCACCTTTGAACTTGAGCTGTTTATTGAAGACAGTCTTGAATTGGTGCTTTTTTCTCATGTGTGTCTGCAATAGATTCTTCTTACTTACGGACAGATGTCCTGCCTTTTGGATCAATATGTTCTCACAGCTGATAGCACTGGGATGAGCATCTGATTTGATGACAGATGTCAACTCCCACAGATGGTTGTGGCCACAGTATTTTATCTACAAGGTCTAGTTTGACCATTTCAACAACACTCTGGGAACAGGTGCTATTTTATAGGTAAGGATTGAGAGTCAGAAAGATTGAACCACCTCATCAAGGCCACATAACTCAGAACAAGGAAATCTAGATCACTGTCAGGATTCAGCTAGTGTAATTGCTTCTCTTCCCTGACTTGGAGAAAGTGGGTGAAAACTCACAGGTAGGCTCAGTGGCCATTCATGGTAGACATGGGATCATACTGTGCATGTATGTGTTGATGCTTGTGTATATTGTCCTGTGCACAAGTGTTAGCATGTATGTAAAGGCTGGACATTGATGTCAGGTATTTTCTTTGTCATTCTCTACCTTATTTTCTGAGTCAGCTTCCCTACCTGACCCTGAAGCTCACTAATTTGGCAAGATGGTCAACAAGTCCCAGCTATCTTCCTGTCTCTATCACCCCATTGCTGGGATTACATGTACACAGCTTACACCTGACTTTTTATGAGGATACTATGGATCTGGTCTCAGATCATCATGCTTGTTTGGCAAGAGTTTTACTGACTGAGCCATCTTCCAGTTTCTGAAGTCGTTTCCATATCCAGGCCCACTTGACCGCCCCCCCCCCCTTCTGAGTGGCAGCAGTGGACAGTGCTCCACCTCTGAAGCATTTAGATGTCACAAGTGCCCAAACTATGGATGCCATGATTGAACCAAATTTCACTGGCGAGAACAGGACAAGGGGATTTGTGCTCTGTTCTTTGTCTTGGACTTGGATTATCTTAGGGAAGCAATAAGGAGAGGTTGGTCAGAGTATTTGAAGTCTTTACTGTTACTGAACCTGATGTCATTTTTCTTGGTTCCCAGATAGAAAAATGAGCATACTGGGTGAAAAGCATGGGCACAATGGGAGAGGAAGAATGTGAGCCTACAGGCAGAAGGAGAATACAGCCTTCCTTATTTTAGGAAGAACTACTTATTTCTACTCACATACATTGAAAAGTTCTTTCTTGACTAGAAAGAGTACCACGGTGTTATTCTTTGATGACTATCTTTGTGTATCAGCTTGACTGGGCTAAGAGTTACCCAAATAGGTAGTAAAACATTATTTTATATTTTTCTTTTATTGAAAATAGATTTCTTTCATAAAATATATTCTGATTATTGTTTCCCCTCCCCCAACTCCTTCAAGTTCCTCCTCAGCTCCCCTTCCATTTGAATCCACACCCTTTCTGTCTCTCCTTAGAAAGCAAACAGGCATCTAAAGAAGAATAAAATAAAATAAAATAAGATGAAACAAAAACAAACAAACCGTAATAGGACAAAACAAATCAAGGAAAAGCAGCCAAAGAAGAAGCACAAGAAACACATAGAGACTCGGAGACACACTTGTTTGCACACTCAGAAATTCCATAAAGACAAAACCAGAAGCCATGATAAATATACAAAGAACCTCTAGGGGTTTAAAAAAATACCCTGATAAAACATTGTGAGGCAAAAACCCTCCAAAAATGCCATTGAGTTTGTTTTGTGTTGGTCATCTACTGCTGGCCATGGGGCTTGTCTTTAAGAATAGTTTGTATCCCCAGGGAGACTCCCTTGAAGAGAACTAACTTTTCACTAGCAAGTGGTTATCTTTTGGAGATAGCTTCTGGGTTAGGAACGTGCTCACTTCTCCTCTGTGTGCTGGGACCACATCTGGTGCAGATCTATGCAGGCCCTGGGCATGATGCCAGAGCCTCTGTGAGTTCCTCTGTGTGTCTGTCCTGCTGTGTTTGCCTTTGTTCCCTTGGTGTCCTCCATCCCCTCTGGCTCTTACAGTCTTTCTGCCTCCTCCTCCACGGGGTTTCCTGAGACCTGTCAGGAGGGATTTGATGGAGACATCCCATGTAGAACTGAGTTTTCCAAAATCTCTCACTCTCTGCGTTGTTTGGCTGTGAGTCTCTGTGTTTCTTCCCATCTACTGCAAGAGGAAGCTTCTCTGATAGTGGCTGATTAAGGTACTGTAGAGCAGAATGTCCTTAGTTGTTTTATTGCTACATCCCTTTAGCAGAATAGTAAGATTTGGTTTTCTCCAAAATTCCTGCCCTACTTGTTGTTAGGTTCTTGGTCACCAGGGCAGTTTCAGGATGGATTCCATCTCAGGGAGTGGGCATTAAGTACAATCAGATATCAGTTGGTCAGTCAGAAGAGCTTTGTGCCACTATTACACCAGTGCATCTTGCAGGAAGATCCTCATCGGAGATCAAAAGGTTTATGGTTGGGTTGGTGTTTACCATTCTCCTTTAGAAGTGTGAAGAGTACCTTCTTCGTCCATAGGGGTGAAGATTCTAGGGACCAGTCAGACATGTTCAATGAATTGTGCAGGTATTGTCTTCAGCAATGGGGCCTTACCATCAGTTTCTGGAGGGCAACCAATGGCTCTGGAAATAGCCTGGGTTGTTTGGGTGTTCCCATAGAGCCCTTTCTGCAACCAACTTGATTAGACCCATTCCTAGCTCTGGAAGCTTCATAATATCATTTCTCTCTCTCTCTCTCTCTCTCTCTCTCTCTCTCTCTCTCTCTCTCTCTCTCTCTCTCTCTCTGTGTGTGTGTGTGTGTGTGTGTGTGTGTTTGAAGAGGCTGATATTTAAATTGGTACATGAAAAATGATAACATGAAAGTAGAAATGAGACTGCCTAGTGGGGTGAGGGGGGCTAATGAGAGGGGCAAGGTAGAAGGCAGCAGTAGGGAGTGTAGGAAGAAGATGCTCAACGCATCTTTCACACTTGTGTGGCAGCATCCTTATGAAACCTAATAGTCTATAAAATGAGTACATACCAACGACGACGACGATGATGATGGTGAAAGGAAGAAACAAAGAAAGAAAAGAACAAGGACAGTGTATATCGTTCCCAATGACTGTGGGCTTCCTCCAATTCATCCAGAGCCTGAATACAGAAAGGAAAAGAAAGCACAGATTCTCTCCCTTCCTCTCTTTTTCCTTTAGCCGAAATATCCATTGGCTTCTTCTTGGGCGCTGTTGCTCCTAATCCTTAGAGTGAGTGCTCCATGGCAAGTCTTCCTGCTTCTTAGTCCTTTGGACTTGGACTGAAAAACGTTAGGCATGTCTTCTAAAACTTATGTTTCCTACAGATATATTTCTAATAAATAAACAAACATCTATGTGTTTCCTAATGGCTTTATTTCTCTGAAAATCCTTAATACACGTATATTTAGGTTATTGTTTTCAACACAGCATTATGGAGAAGAAAAGCAAAGTCATTTATAAAGAAAAGGCTAGATAACCCAAATGCCACTACTGATTATCTTTGATAAAGCGGTTGTTACTTTGTAAATATTGCTGGTTTCAAGCTTTATTGTGTGTGTGTGTGAGCATTTCTTTGCTTAATTTACAGACCATAAGCTTTTTTTATGTCTTTAAATATTCTTTATAGACATAATTTTCAGTGGTAGGATCATAATTACTTCGTGGACATACCATAATTTACTACCACGTTCTGAAAGTCAGGCATTCAGGCTGTGACATACTGCTTCACTAAGCATCCAGTAGCTGTCAGGGTGGTTTTGCTTTTTATTGTGGTCAATGGGAAATTACCCACAAGACAGTTAACCTAAGGCCGTCATTGTCCAATGACTTTCTGAGTCCCCAAGAGTATTTGGCATGTAATGATACCACATAAGCTCTTGAGAAGCTCCCCTGAGAGGTCATTACCACTCAGCACTAGCCCATGAGGGTTTTAAATGCTCTGTGTCACATTCATGCTTTCAAGGAAAGACTTGCTTTCCCCCAAGTAAGTTTTCTGAATTAATTTTGCTCTCTAGGAGACCCATGGGAAAATATGGTTTTGTATTTAATGATTTGCCATCATTTACTTGATGCTGGCTTCAACATAACCCAACAGAGATTTGGTAATAATATGCTTTTGCTTTGGGGTGTTTTTAATGTGGATTATTCCTAGGAAATAATGATGTTCACACCTCCAGGAGAGCTGACATCCAAGCCTGAAAGGGAGGTTGTCATTATTTAAAACATCATGATTATGCAAATCAAACTTTCCTTGCTGGCAAAGTTTGTTATTATGTATTTTCATTCATCCAGCGCCTTATTCACAGCACTACCTGGATGGATAGACTGATAATGGGGGATGCATATTTAAAAATTAAATAGAGACCTGAGAAGGAAGAAGGTTTGAAAGAGACACGTGTGGAAGGTCTAGATTAATTGGTGGGATCCTTCACATGACTCTTTGATCTCATAAGCAGTTGTTCTTCATCTGCCACTCTGTTTTTTTTCTAGGACGTGTGTGTGTGTGTGTGTGTGTGTGTGTGTGTGTGTGTGCACTCATGCCATCAGAGGACACTGAGAATACCTTTGGGTGTTAGTCCTTGCTGTCCAGCTTGTTTGAGGTGGGGTCTCTGCACCACCAGGTTTGCAAGCACCCAGAGACTTTCCTGTCCCTATTTCCTGTCTCATGGTAGGAAAGCAGGGATCGCACACTTGCATCCTCACATCTACCCAGTATGTGGGTTCTGGGGATCTGCATTTGGTTCCTCAAGCTTGTGTTGCAAGTACCTTATTTGCTGAGTTATCTCCTCAGTCCAGGGTTTTTCTCTTTTTGAGGAGACACCTTATTCTTTGTATCTTCTCCATGCCTTATAATCCTAAATGGAAATTAATGACTGATTAGGGACCTTGGAGTCAAGGGTGCATCTCTATGCTAAAAGCAGAACCACTGAGGAAGATAACACAGACACATGGCTCACCCCTGGAGGCCAGCATCCTCTGTGTCTGGTGCATGGCATCTTTAGAAGATGTCACTATTCATATTGATCTGCGTCCTACGGTTTAAGTACAATGAATGTGCTTGCAGCAGAAGCCCAGCGTCCACACAGTTGTCTGCCAACAGTATGCTGCTGTGAACTCCTGTGAGCAAATCTGGAAGTGGGTAAAGCCATGGCTTTTAATTGATTTGGGGATTATGGATTCTCAGGGGACCTAAAATAAAAAAGTTGCAGATCCTCAGCAAGGAAAAAACATTCCTGGGCACCTGTCTTTTTGTGCACAGTCTCATAAAGTTGATGTAGATCCTGGACCCAGGTTAAAGCAGTAAATAGATAAATAATCTTTATTAGGTACCCAATAGTCTTCTAGAAAAGAATCACATTCCAAGGAAGGATGGTCCATTTAGTCCTTGTTGCAAGTGAGCCACAGAGCTGTATTAGAAGTTTCTGAGCAGTGTGTTCCAAATTGTAGTGTTTTGCACAGCACTAGGGCTATCCTCGAAGTAGAGAGCAGTTGCTTTAGCATAGGACTCAGATAATGTGATGAATCAGCTCACTCTATCATGTGGAGGTCATGTTCCCCTGAAACAGGAAATGGCCTGGGAACCAGCCCAAGCCTTTACCTCAAGGGAAGAATTTCTAAGTACAGCAGCCCCAGCTGGGTCCTAGTTGGGTCTGAATAGCCCGAGTCAACCCCTTTGCTCTCTGTCCACAGGAATGGACATCCAAAAATGAATGCAACCTGGGTCCACCCAGGGCTGACCGCCTGACTACCAACTACTATAAGCTTGGGATGATTCTTTGAGGAATATACAATTTGAGGTTTGCTGAGAGACAGACAATTGATTCTGGTTTCTTGGGCAAGTGCTTCAAATTAAACAATTGAGTTTGAGGTGTTGTTAAAATCATACTCCAGGGACCTCCACAGCATTATCACTTTAAGACTCAGCCACATGGATGTGCTGGAAGGGTCTGGTATGGTTTGCAAGTGTTCTTTGCAAGGTCATGACTCCTATGCAAGGTGATGTGAGAATAGACCCTGAGCTGGGATTCAGAACTCATTCAGTACAAACCCAACCCTGTCTGCCAGGCTTTGTGCTCCCCCTGCCTTCCTCCTTCAGAGGGGAGACAAGACAAACTCAGTGTGTGCTGATGCTGTGCTGACCCCTAGATTAACTGCTCCAGGTCTAGTGTCAGTCATGACAGTGCTTGTTTAGTAATGTCTTCAAGTACAGTCAGCTCTGTGTATCTACAGGCTCCATATATACTAAATCAAACAATAGGAGATTAAAATATGAAAAAGTGCATCTGTATGGACACTTTTTTCTTATTGCATTTCTCTTTATATTATTCTCTAGATAATAGAACAATTGTACGCATAGCATTTACACTGCATTGGGTATCATAAATTGTCTAAAGGTGATTGGAAGTATCCAGGAGGTATGTGTAGGTTTGTATGTAAATGTTATGTTATTTTATGTCAGGGGATTCATCATAGTTGGATTTTAGTAATTGCTAATGACCCACAGATACTCTATATTCTCTTCTACTGTGCCACATTGTTGTTAATTATTATTATTATATGCTTTTGGTTTTTTGAGACAGGGTTTCTCTGTGCAGCCCTGGCTGTCTGGGAATCCTCTCTGTAGACCAGGCTGGCCTCAGAGTCAGAGATCTGCCTGCCTCTGCCTCCCGAGTGCTGGGATTAAAGGCATGCCATACCACCACTCGGCTCTGTGCCATGTATTTGATAGTAGGATGTATTATTAGATGTTTCAAGCAAAAGGAGTTTCATTGGTGCAAAGTTACCTTGCTAGGACGTCAGCACTAAGTCCTGAAAACACATCTTCTAAAGAGAGCCCTCAATTTGTTACGGATGGAATGAAGCCCCTGGACCTTGATGGTCTGATCTTCTTCTGCACAAGGCTGAAAGGGGTCATTCTACAGCTCGGGCTGTAATTTGTCCCAAGATACATGCAACTCCAGGGGATCCCAAAGCATTTTATTGTAGTGTGTTATTGCCTTAACCTTTTGAAATGGCAGAGGAGGCATTTTCTGCACCCCTGTGTTTCTCAACACAAATAGCAGCTTGTGCTGCTTTCTTCTCCCTCATCTTCCACAGAAGTCTGTTCTCAAGCACGTCCCTCCCCAACTCTGCTTGTGGTAATTTCCTTAATTGCTAAATCACCCCATGCTGTTCGTCTTGTCAGAATATTTTTGTGCTCAAGTTGAGGTCTGGAATAAGTAAGGTCCTCTGGGCTGTCAACAGGGCTACCACAAAGCCTTTCTTTCTTCAGTAGCTCTGCAGACACCAGCACTCACTGTGAGCATGTGCGTATAGAATGAGGCTTATTTGCATACAGATTACCACATGGTGTGAGTTTATGTTCTCCAGAGTAGAGGCGTGAATGGGCGCCCTCCCCTTGCATACTCTCCCCTTGCATTTTCAGCCTTACTTATGTTTTCAAACAAAACTTATTTTCCATATACATTTCTGATCATCACACAATATTTGTTCATTATGAAGAGGGAAAATGAAAATAAAATAAAAAAATTCCACAGTCTCACTGCCCAGTTGCATTGTGGTAGCTCAGATGCCTTCTAGGCTCTCTCCCAACCACTAAATCCTTAGCATACTTCACATTGAGTTTAGCGTTTTGTTTAAATCTTGACAACATTTGCATTTTGTGTTTGGGATGATATTTACATACCACTTTCAGGGTTGCATAATATTTTACCATGTATATGCGAGGAACCATTTATGATGTTGGTTTCCTTCATCACTTGCATTATTTTTGCTGTTGTGGACCTTGCTGCTTGCAAGACTCTGCACATGAAGTGTGAATAATTGCCCTCTGATACCCTTTCAGAGTGGTCTGGCTAGCTCAAAGGATTCTTTTTTTTAAGTAGTTGCTGTAAATGACTGGTTTTCTTTCTAAGAGAGCTGAAACAATTGGTAATCTTATTAGTGTAAGGTGGGGACCTTTTAACACTCCATCAGGACTAAGCTTCTATAGTCCTTCCTTCATCGTCCATTATTCTCCCTCTCTCATTCATCACCGATTACCTATCACCTACCGTCAACCATTATTGTATATAATCTACTTATAGCGATCTGTACTGTTACAATATTATGATCATATCTCTAACACACTGGAACTTTTGCTGGACCTCACAGCTGGAGTTAATCATACACCTTGAGGTCACTTAAAGGCTTAAGGCAGCTATCCTACTGTGTACTCAGCCTGTTTGTTTAAACTGCCTTTAAGAGAACAGTGTAGCAACCAACATGACTTGCTTTGGATTTCTCATATAACCGGCTTTTACAGCCTACGCTCATGGATAGAGACAATCTCAAGTTCCACACTCCCCTGTGCTCCTGACCCAGAACATGTACGTGTGTGTCATTTACTGAAAGCAGCAAATACAGAGGTTGAAAGCTGCCTTCTAAATGAATATTCAACATTTATGGATATTGGTTGATAAGCAATGGTGTTTATAGTAGTTTCTTGTCTGGGTCAATTTGTCAATTTTGGGAGTCAGTTGGAGTCAGTGACTTAGTCCCTTGTAAAATTATATTAAAGGTTTCTGTAAAGTATTCCATTCCTTCCCTATGTAATGTTTTCCCACTGTTCAATAAAGAGAACCAAGTCCTATGTGAGGGACACACACACACACACACACACACACACACACACACACACACACACAGAGGCAGGCACAGATTCAGACTCACGTAACAGACAGACAGAGATTGGAAGACGAAACGAGCATGGAGGAGAGGAATCAAATCTGGGCTTTGCCAAGGGGAAGTGCCTTCATTTCTTTCCTTAGTACAACACCAATGCATCATTGCCCACTCAGAGTTAATTTCTAGTGTGTTTAACCCGCACACCTATGTATCATCCGCCATTATCCTCTTCACTTATATATCTCTCATCTATCAATCTATCATCTATTTATTTTGTATTTATCCATAGACACATATACAAGCAACGTGTGTGTGTGTGTGTGTGTGTGTGTGTGTGTGTGTGTGTGTGTACTCTCTTATCTTGCAGACAAAAAGTAGTGCACACAGTGTTGTGTAAACATTTTTGGTTACAAGAGGATCAAAATTCTCTCTCTCTCTCCCTCCCCCCCCCGTATGTGTGTGTGTGTGTGTGTGTGTGTGTGTGTGTGTGTGTGTGTGTGTGTGTGTGTGTGTTTTACCAGCCATCTTTCTTTTCCCGAGAGCTATCTTTTCTGGTTATTTCAGGAGCTGTAGTTAGTGTTAGAGGCTGTGTGTCATCAAAGCACCCTTGTATGCAGTTTGTCTCACAGAAGCTGGTAGCACACTGCTGTCCTTTTTCCTAGCCAGTATGCCCTGCCAGACATCATTAGAGATGCATGAACTTGCACTGTTTCCTTGTATTTAACCTAATGTGAGGTTTCTGTTTCTGACATGAGAAGGAGTCTTAAATGATCCCTTACAGAAAAGCATAATGACAGGAGTTGGCGATGCGGGCTTGTTTGAATGACTGGAATAATGCTTCGTCATTAGCCGGGAGATGGTTCAGAGGAGAACAGTCACTCCTAGGTGAGCACCGTGGAGGTGATCCAGAGTAGTTTCCACCCCACAGAAGCCTCTGATGAGATGACTGTGCCTCAGGCAGCGGTTTAATTGGCCTCCTTCTCCTCCTCCTTCTCTGCTCCCTGAAAGGAAATCAGCCTAGGACATTTGACTAGAGTGTTCTCTGAAGCCTCTTTCTCAGTGTTATCTCTGAGAAGTATAAGCTGCATCTTGTGGGGTCCAAATAAGTGGGAATATTTGACACTTGGCACTTTCCAGCTTATTGGAAAGGGATCAAAGAGAGTGGAAGGAATGGTTTTTAGCACAGCTTTTGCCATCTTTGTGGAAAAGCACTGCCCTTAGGTGTATGCGTGTGTGCGTGAGTGTGTGTGTGTGTGTGAGTGTGTATGTGTGTGTGTGTGTGTGTATGTTTCTTGGTTGAACAAATTAAACTGATTTGTGAAGGACCAAAGAGAGAAATGATTTGGTATTGGTATTTAGAACATTGATGTCATTATTTCATCTATTCTGCGTGCTAAGACATCCTGAGCTATAAACAAATGTGCCTTGATGGGGTGTAACTCAGGTAAAGAGCAGAGCGGGTCCTGTGTTCAAGCTCCAGCAAAATGGAAAACAAAAATCTAATGTGCCATCCGTGTTATATTTACACTGCCAAGACTTTAATTAGCCACTTACTGGAAGTTGTTTTAAGAAAACGGAAGCCTTAGCAAACTCATTTACCCAGCTGCAAAGGGTTGAACTATTTGACTTTAAATTTCTTTGCAGCTCATTGTTTGAATACTTTTGGACTTTATAATCCACCCTCAGAAGGAGACATCCTTCAAGATATTTTCCCATCTTAGGAGCTGATCTGCTTGTAACTTGTTGCCTAGCCTCCTTATGACCCGGGACACTGCACATTTGAGATGGTGGTGGGATGAAGGGTACAATCTGTGACTTGGGATCTCTTTTCTTTACTGGGAACTCTGACAGATAAATACCAGTGCCTAGGTTTTCTCTATTAGTTCTGCAAGATAATGTCCAGATATGGCTGCTGTCTCCTTCTGACTCCAGAGCTCTGGTTCAGGGCTCTATAGAGCTTCCCGTCCAATTTTACATTAGATGGGTTCCCTATATAAAACAAGTTGATATGTCCACTAAGCAGCAGGAAGTCCTGGGAACTGGAGTCCCATAAAGAGCTAGGGCAGGGGCCAGGTCAAGAGCAAGGGATGCATCTGTGTGTACTTCCAGCTAGAAATCATCAAAACCCTGTGAGTGGGTGGATTCTTCTGGGATAAAGGCAAAAGAATAGAAATCAACAAATGCTGAGAGTCAGAATTCCTCCCTCCAGAGAGCCAGTTACCAGACCCTGCAGCGTCTCTCTGCCTACTCTTTACGGCAGGCATGACAAAAGGAGAGTGTTAGCCTGGGACCCAGAGATGAGAATCACAGTTTGGGAATGGCTGACATGTCTCGGGTGTCTTTTCTGTCTTTGAAGCCTGTGGCTCGCCTATGGACTCACACAAGAGAGAGACTTGGATGTTGTTTGATGTTGTGGGGTCCTTTTCGCATTGTTGCTTATCCTACATCCAGCCACACAGCCAGTTCTGACTGCTTTCTTTTCTATCCTCGCCTACCACTCCTTTACCTGTCCTCCCAGCCGACTCAGTATAAAACTGTACATATAACATACACTAGCAGACTGCAGGATGTAGCTCAGTGTGCAGGAATCGCTGTGTGTGATCCCCAGCACAACACACACACACTCACACACATAAATACACACACATTTACACATACACGTACTTACAGACATCCACACACGTATATACTTACATATACATACATACACACAGACACACATATATACATACATACACAAACACATGTACACAGGTACTGACACATACATATACATACACACATATACACTTACACACATATATACATACACACATATACATGTACACACTCACACATGTGTTTATACATATATGTACATACATACACAAATAGAGAGATAAACACATACATATACAGAGACACATACAAACACATAACACACACATACACTCTCCAAGATCTATTCATTCTTTTGATTATACTATTTTGCTTTGTATATATGTTTTAAAAATATTTATCTTCATATTATATGAGTGTTTTGCCCACATACATTCATGCATATCATGAGTGTGCAGTGTCTGTGGTGGCCAGAAGAGGATGCTGGATCCCTTGAACTGGTGTTACCAATGGATGTGAGCTGCTGTGTGACTGCTGGGAAGAGAACATGGGTCCTCTGCAAGAGAAGCAGGTGCTCTTAACTTCTGAGCCATCTCTCCAGCCCCCATTGTTATATGTATTTGTGTATATGTGGTCCATATTGTGTGTGTATGTTTATGTGTGTAAATGTGGGTTGGTCAATGACAACCTGTATAACTGTAATTAATGAGGCAGTTCCACGTAATTTATCTGGTAATCAAGAGAGGTTTATTTCTGGGGTAACTTACAGCCAATAGGGGTTGGTTACAGGATCCGGGAGAGATGAGGTACCATCCAGCGGAGAAATCTGGCTTGGTCTACCACCCAGATTCCAGGACCACGAGGTATCAAGAAGGGGCAAGCACACATGCACCTCAAGTCTTAAGGGGTTACCTGTCAGCCACGCCCCAGGGGCAGGTCATAGGCAGGTGTGGCAGTTATCTGTTGTCACACTAGGGGCAGTGTTTCAAGGTAAAAGCTGGAACAGCTACCCACTATGAACCTGGGTATCAGTCCTTGGCTTCCACTTTGCTTGAGATGGTTATTCACAGCTTCCTGTACAGGCTAGCTGTTCCAGGGGCTTCCTCCGACTCAGCATCTTTTCACCATGACAGCACTAATTACAGTATGTGATGCTGTATCTAACTGTACATGGGATCTGGGAACCAACTTTTACACGCTGAGCCACCTCTTCAGGAGTGATGTACCCTTTCTTACTCTATCTAGTCCGTGTCTCAGCCAGGGTTTCTATTGCTGTGATGAAACACCATGACCAAAGAGCAAGTTGGGGAGGAAAGGGTTTATTTGGCTTAGACTTCAGCATTGCTGTTCATCACTGAAGGAAGTCAGGACAGAACTCAAACAGGGCAGGATCTCTGAGGCTAAAGCTGATACAGAGGCCATGGACGAGTGCTGCTTATTGGCTTGTTTCCCCATGACTTGCTCATCCTGCTTTGTTATAGAACTCAAGACCAGCCCAGCGATGGCACCACTCATAATGGGTTGGGCCCTCCCCCATTGATCACTAATGAGAAAATGCCTTACAGCTGGATCTCATGGAGGCATTTTTCTTCAACTGGGACTCCTTTCTCTCTGATGACTCTAGCTTGTGTTTGGTTGACACACAAAACCAGCCAGTATAGTCCATTTCCAAATAGAAGCCAGAGAGAGCTACTCAAACAGAACTCAGATCTCTCATTCTCCTACTTAAAACCTTCCAATGGCATTGGACTGAAAGTAAAATCTAGAATCTGCATCATGATGTGGTCCCTCCCTACTCTCTCTGTCTCTCCTTTATATCTGTCTGTCTCACTGTGTTCAAGCTTCTTCCTGCTTCTAGTACAGGCCATAGTTGCCCAGGATGCCTTTTGCTCATCATTCCATCTGCTAGGTACACTGACTGACTTCTTGCCATTTAGGGGTCTGCTCTTCCCTGAGTCACCAATCTAAAGTGATCTCTCTTACTGCTTTTCAAATGGCTTACCACATTTTACTTAGTTGTATCATGTAGTTTTGTAAGTAACTGAAAGGGTCACACTGTCTGATCAGTTTCTTGTTTGTAATCTGTCTTCTCCTCATCTGCACCATCTGGTCTGTGAAGGAGGCTCTGTCTGCTGTATTGCTGGAAGGCACTGTGTGTGAATGGTATACACCTCCGTGGATGCTCAAGAAACTGTCACATGACTACGTGTGTCTCCAACAAAACCACTTTGTCCTCTGCCCTCAAAAAGATTGCAATCACTCTGCCATTGCCTTTGAATCCAGGCTGCCAACAAGGTAAGAGTAAATTTACAGGGCACATTTTGTCACATAGTCTTTAGGGACACACTCTACTTTATAAACTGAGAATTAATTACAATACCAAAGCGACAGAACATATTGGGGTAAATTAATTGAATTTGACTTCATTTCCAACTAGACTTGTAGTCACATTCCCCTCTTTCCTTTGGGAATTTCCAACTTCATGAAGAGAAAACAATACTGTTCAAATTTTCATCAAGAAGGTTCTTAGAAACCAGAGAGGAATCCACGCTATTCATACGAGTGGCATAGGAGAATGACTTTTCAAGCCTGTGTCTAGCCCCCGTCTGTTGCTTTTCTGAGTGTCTCTCCGGGAAGACATCTTTCCTCATCTGGAGAGGGAAACTGCAAAGCCAGGATGAGGGACCAACGATGGCTGCTTCACAGCAAATTTCTCTTCCTTTCTTAGATTTCCACTGAAACCATCAGAGCCAGGCTTTTAAATATGAATTATCGTTAGATATCTTCATACTCACTGTCTTTGTTCGAGGTACCTGATAGTCATTGGCACCCTGAGTTAAAACATACACAGAAACCTCCCATTCTCCCAAATTAATGGCTTTTCTCACTAGACTTCAGAGCACCACAAAATCAGCAAAGAGGCTCTGCCTTGCTGTGTCAGCTGCCTGTCTTCCCCATCTGGCTTGACTGGGGACCAGAGGCCACCTCTAGCTGCCACTGTGGACAATGAATGGGCAGATTTGCTAGTGACTGTTGTCAGGGAGGTCAAAGATGCTGAATTCCCTACAGTGACTTGACCTCCAGCTACGGGGAAACAGGTGAGTTACTCACAGCTGATTCCTTTGGGAAAAGTGAAAGTGAGCAAGCTTGCTCCTTTTAGAACCCACCCGAACTCACAGAAAGAGGGAGTGAATGTGCAGGCTTGCTTCAAGACAGGGAGGAGATTGCCATGAGTGACACCGGAAATTTAGAACTTTCTTCTTTATTACCCATCTCCCTCATGACAGACCCATCAGAAGTTCCACTGAGACTCCACTGTTTGCAAACTTTGAAATTAGAGCTCAAACTTTGTACATTAACATTTATGATTTATGTGACTGTTTCCAATGGAAAACAGTAATTGAAATTATGAAAAATAACACAACATGGCTTGAGAGATCCCTCAGTGTTTCAGATAGGATTTTAGCTCCCTCTCCCATTACTCACAGGAGGAAACAGTGTTCAGGTTTCACTTCCTGTGCCTCTGCCAGAACAGACAGTGCTCAGTGATCAATGCACTCTCCCCTGGAGTTGAGGTCTGGTTAGAGAATCCTGCACACAGTGTTTTCAGTGGCCACCACAGCCAATCAGAAACTTCCCAAGAGTCAAACTGATTTGCTGGTGGGATTCTCAGTTGATGCGGTCTCCTGTTTGTGTGTAAGCACGGGAGCCACTAGGGTGGCCTTGGTGACAACGCTTTCATGTTTGTTTTGCTCTTGGTTTCAGGCTGGCTTGTGGAGACAGACCTTCCCACCAGTGTGAGCCGATGCCCCTGCTTTAATTTTCCTTTTTTCTTTCTCTCTTATTCTATTTTTATTTATTATTATTATTATTATTATTATTATTATTATTTTTAGTTTTGTTGTGTATCAAAGAGCAGCGTTGGAAACATGCTGGTGGCACACTTTTTTCCACGGTCTTTTAAAGTCAAGACCTAATACAAATCTAGTCTTAGTACAACCTAGACTTGGAAGGCATGGAGCTGTCTGCTTATGTGGCAGGCTGGGTCTGGCTCCAGCTTCCATAATGAACCCGTGGTGTGCAGGAGTGGCCTGGAGTCACTTTCTATAACAATCCCACTGTAGTGTCCCACTACTGACCTTATTTCAGAGAATTCACCAGTTTCTGCCAATTAAAAGGAAGGTCTGAAATTAGCCAGAGGCTAGTTAAGATTTCTCGGGGGACCCTGTGCCTCAGCAGCAATGCCACCATAAATGACTCCACAGTACAGGGAGGGCTGATATTTCATAAGCTAATATCACATTTAGGAAGCGATTAAAATCTTTGTCTCAGTCACCTGCCTGACCAATGGCCAGGAGCCGCACAGCAGAAAGACTCCAGGCCCCTCACCCCCATTACAGCCACGACTCAGGTGGTTTCGGTTTGGCCTTGGTGAGGCTTAACTTGATCTAGAGAGGGAGGAAGATGCACAGTGAAAGCCGAGAGGGAAGGAAGAGCAGAAATTCAAATGAGAATTTTCCCCGGAGCCCAAGGCCTTTCGGTTTGCTCATTTCCATAAGGATTTATTAAGTACCTGTCGAGTTCTTATTACTGTGGTAGAACGGGAGGGTTAGAGTGGGGAGAGAGCCTTAGCAATGCCTGTGGTTGGAATGTGCACTCTGGCAGGGAAGATGCATTCACCGAGGAAGCAGACAAAGAAATTGGTAAATTTGCATTAGCAGAAATTTCTTCAGTATAATTTAGGCACCTGGAATCATTGGAGAAAGAAAGAAAAATGATAGCTGGCACTTACCTGGGTCTCTGTGCTTTGAATGAAGTTTTTTTTAAATAATGTAAACCCATTCTCCATGATAGTTCTAAGGTCTGTATACTATGTTTATTCCCATCTTACTGATGAGAAAAGTGAGGTCCAAAGAAGAGAAGAAACTTGTCCCAAGATAATCAACAAAAGGAGGAGCAGGGACTTGCACACGCCAGGCAGGCCCTAGCGTCTGAAGCTTTTTAAACCCCTATTTCCTCCAAAGGAAATGAGCAGTTGAGCATTTATATTTTCCCGAGAAGAGCAGTTGAGCTAAAGGCAGAGAATGGGAAAATGAAGGAAAGGTGTACCTGGTGGTGGCATTAGGCAAGATCACAACTGTACTCATGTCCCTGCAGGGTGGCTTCCTTATGGGGGCGGAGAAACTTCCAGGGCAGAGGAAGAGAAGGAACAGCGGGGATCATGGCGGCAATTGGCAGCTGAAAGGCTGGCCGCTGTCCAGGGACATGTCTGTGAGTCAAAGGCTGGCTTCACACATGGATGAGGACAGAGAATGTGCTTGGAAACTCCCAGACTTGGGTTGAAAGCCTCAAGTGACCTTCAGCGAGCCACCTGGCCTCTGCTAACCAGCTTTCTCTAGAAGAAAGCTGGAATGAATGGTGCTGGCCCAAGAGGGATGTCCTGCCTGCGGTGTGGACTTCATTTATTTCTGTCTTCAAAAATGTTGCTTGAGTGAAAATGGTACACCGCTTCCGGGGCAGACGTTGCCACACTGAACACGAGAATAGCATGGCTCTGACTTCTGGACTTTGCACTCCAGTAGGGTGACAAAAGAAATAAGCAGACACAACAATGTCCGCTCGTGACAGAAGCTGGATTAGTGTCCTCTATGGTTCCTGGGACAGTGTCTGACATGCAGGAAGCAGTCAATACGGTGGCTTTCACTTTCTGTAGGATCAGGTTTTCCATGATGAGATACAACACAGGAGAGGAAGCCATGGTGCCTGGTCCTTTCCTTGACTGAAGCTTCATCATCCAGGGATGATAGGGAAAGCCCTCTTTCAAGGCACGTGTCAGTCAGTCAGGGTAATCCCATTCACCTTGCCAGGGCTGGTTTAGAAGAAGTCACATGACTGTCAAAGGTGATCAGATGTAAGTTCTACAGTGGGGACTTCTGGGTACAAGTTTCTAAAACATTACCAAAGAAACAAAGACAGCCTAGGAGGAAGGGCCTTATTGCCTCCTGTTGGCATTGCAGTTGAAAGTGTGGTAGTTTTCCATGGGTCCCGAGAGAGCTGGCTTAGCAGGAGACCAGTACGTTGAGTGTGACAGAGGAAGGTAGAGAGAACACTTGTTTGTGATCCTTACTTGGACATTAAATTAATCACCTGGAGACAACTCCATGTTAGTTACAGCACTATAAGCAAATACTTCATGGAAGCTACTTGAGGGAGGGAAAGTTCCTTTGAAGCAGGGTCTCATAAATATTTCAGTTCATCGTGGCAGGGACGGTGCAGTGGCAGGAAGGGCTCCCATCATGATGGTGGGAGCGTGAGGTAGTAGCTTGTTCTCATGGTGGCAGGCAGGAAGCAGAGAGCACTAGATCGGAACCTTGTGCAGTCTTCAAAGGCCCATCTGTAGCAATCTACTTCCAGTAGCCAAGCCTCTCATCTTAAAGACTTCAGAGCTTTCAAAATAGTGCCACAAGCTGAGGACCAGGGACCCAAAATAAGAACATGTTTTAGAATTAAACCACAAAACACCTCATCATGCATCTCAAGTTAACTGAGACAAAGAATGTGGTTGGCAGGGGGAGGGTGTGTGTGTGTGTGTGTGTGTGTGTATGTGAGAGATGGTGCAGTGGTTAAGAGCACTTGCTGCTCTTGCAGAGGACCCAAGTCCGGTTCCTTGCACCCACATGGTGACTTCAGTTCCAGGGGTCCAGCACCCTCTTCTGGCCTCCACAAGCACCAGGCATACATGTGGTACACATACATGCAAGCACTAGTGCACATACAATAAAAATAAATATCTTTTAAAAAGATTTCTTTTTTATGTTCAAGTCACTTGGGAGTGGATTTTCTGTGATCATTTTTGGTGATATTTTGTTTGTGCTCTCACAAATAAAGCTTGCCTGCAGATCACAGTGCAGAGCTAGCCACTAGAGGCCAGGCAGTGGTAGCACACACTTTTAATCCCAGCACTTGGGAGGCTGGGTGGAGAGGAAGTGATGAGGTGGGGTGGAGGTAGGAGCTCGGCCCTTTCAGGCTGAGGATTTGGTAGGGGTAAGAAGTCTTTCTGGTGGCTGGCTGCTCTGCTTCTCTGATCTTTCAGCTTTCACCCTGATATCTGACTCCAGGTTTTTATTATCAAGACCAATTAGGAATCGTGCTACAATCAGTAGCCAAAGCTTCCGCATTAATAGATGCCTTCAATTTGAAAATGGAGACATCATAGGAACTTGGGTTGGTTCTTCCCATCCACTGCTAATATTGGAGAATGAGAACAGTAAAATTCACTGATGTGGGTGACCATTCCCATATTTGGTAAAAACTTTTTTTTGAGTCAAGTAGAGAAATCTTTCCTGTTCCCAGGCTATAAGTCTCTCCTGAGGACTCTGTTCCTCACATTGGGTATGAATGCTTTAAGGATTCCCACAGGCAATGCTCTGGGGACCCAGGAAGCCCTAGATTGACACCATCTCGCAGACAGTAGAGTCTGTTGCATTGTGAGCAGAAACACTGGCCTAGAGATCTAGAGGGTGGACTGTATGGACATTCACCACTTTTTCTCTAGTGCCCAAAGACTTAGTAAAGCATATGTCAGGGGAATCAATAAATAAGTGTACTGGAACAAAGGAAGGTATATCTTGTAATCATGCAGAGATGACACAGAATTTTAAAACACAAGCAGGTGAATACACAGGGGTGTATGTATGTGAATAGAAGCCTCCACGCTTTCTACCTCGGAGAACACTGAATGGCTCTGCTTGAAGAACTTCCTTTTTTGGAATATCTATCTTGACTTTAGTCTGAGCCTTACCACTTACCATGAAGACAATTACCTAGGCTTTCTTGGAACATGCTCTTATATAGACAGCTGTCAGTTCTTTAGGTGAAAAAAAAAGAAAAGCCCTGATATGGAATAATCAAGACATACACTCCCATGTTCTTTTCTATGATCCCAATATCTTGGCATCTTTAGTCTGGAATAATCAGCAGGAAATATAATCTTAAATGATGCAGTTGGCGACCTTTCCTGAAGTCATTTTATTTTTCATCTGGCCTGGTCTCCTCTAGTTCCAGGGCACCTCCCTATGTGTGAGGCCTGAGTGGAAGGCCATTAGAGCTATTCCTACATCCCTAGGCCACAGTGAACTAAATCTCACGTTCTTTCATCTGCTTCCTGTCTGGTCTAGTCTGCCATTGTGCATCAGAACACAAATGCTAGCACAGGGCAAAGCCTGATGGAGTCTGAGTTCTTCTTCTCCAGCAAGCTATTTACCCTAAGAGGCTAAACCAGTGTTCGCCTTTCTTTCTTTGCTATTGTTCTTCCAATCTCTGGGTGCTTTGGAACAAAGCCGTAGTGACTGACTTATCAAGTATAGATCCTGACTCCTTCTCCCTAGGGCTAAAGGTGGAGTACGGGCAGGAAGGTGGTAATTCTTCCTAGGCAGGAAAGGACTCATGTTCCCTGCAGAGTCTGCCCATCCATGGGCTGCCAGACTCTTACCTCCCAGACTCCCAAGGCAGGGGTCAATACTGGCTGATGTTTTCATATTCCCTTGAGGGAAAGCTGGCAGCTCCTCAGTTATGTGGTGAGTGAAAAATGGACATTTGATCTTTCTCAAGTCTGTGTGAATCTTGTGAATTGGTCTCCAGGAAATGCCAGCCTGACAGAAAATAAGAAAAAGGAACCCACATCTTTTCCATACAGGTCAGGTTAGAATGCTGAAATGATTCATCAAGACCCCTTGCCTCTTTGCACAAACCCCAGTGCTCCTCTGCCCTGCCAGAGGAGTGCTCCCAGTGCCTCTGAATTACAGGACTTTGATGAATTTCTAAGGGAAAAGGCCAGCTTTGCCAGAGCCTATTGCTGTGTTTTCAATAAATCAGGGCAAGCAGCATTACTTCTCCAAATGTTGCTATTCTAATGAGATTTCTATTTACCCACAGAGTCTGCTCTTGAGCAAGATGCAGCAAGAAGTTTATACTACAGATAGAATAATCTGCCCCGCTGAAATGTGATTTGCTGCAGAGGGCTGTTTGGGGTTTGGATAAATGAGAAAGATAAACACGATGACTCCTAGTGGTTTTTGGTAACATGATTACTGCCGAGACTATAATCCACACCCCAACCCCTGCACTCTGTCTCCCACGCGCTCAGCTCGTGAATGAATCAACACCAAAATTTTTCAAAATAGGGAGTTGAGATGGTAAATCTATGACAGATGTGCCTGTTCACTGTCCTGATTGCACATGTCACACAGGACATGTACAGACCAGTACACAATACCACTTGGGTATCATCATGGGTAGCCTAATAGGCAGGGAAATAAGTTTTTTTTTCTTCCACAGTCTATCCTCTACCACCTGGTGGAGCACATTGAGCCCTAGAGGTACCACCAATGTACCGGCAGGAAGCAATTTGTCCAAGATACAGCTGTAAAATCCAGACAAACTACAAGTAAATTTGGCTCTAAACCTCTAGGTGCTCAGAATTTTGTGCTGTGGTTTCAGGCTATGGAAAAGAAGTTGTTTATGGGTACAGTGGATTTATATGTCCCTCCTATGTGTTTTATAGTTCAAGGTCAAAGCTGTAAAGCAGGCCCAAGAGTTCTAGATTCCAGCTCAGTCCTAGGACTGCTTCGCACTTACAGAGCCCTCACTTTATGTGCTGGGATGTTTGGGGTCTCTGAAGAGGAACCAGACACAGTCTTGGAACTCAAGAAACAACACAATCAACTCCTAGTGGACAGACTCTCAACTGATGAGAGGTAGATGGGCGTGGCTATTACTATATGTGAGCTACCCCGTGGCTGGGGATTGCAGAGACTCTTATGAACTTGGCCTCTGAGCTACACCAAGAAGGGTGTGTCAGATTTGAATAGAAGGTGGAGGAGGGGAAGGACACTTCTGACAGGAACTTCAGCATAATTATAGGTAGGGAAAAGAAAAAGTCAGGGATGCAGAGAAGGAGCAGGTGCCTTTTCTAGAACACAAGTCCTATGTGCAGATAGACAAGAGGAGGAAGCAGAGGGAAATAAAAGATCTTTTGCAAGTTCCCTTTCTTTTTTGTTCAACCCTTCCCAACTGTTGTCCAATGGGGCATACCCAAGATGGCCGACTGGGAAGCCTTTCTGTGATGGCAGTCAGCCTCACTAAGTAAAGACAGTTGGGCTATGTGCTTCCAGCAGGGGCACTCTCCAGGAGGGCTGAGAGGAAACACGCCCCTTAGCTCCCATCTGCTGCACCTGCTGGTGCCAGTCACTATCCCTGGACACTCCCATCTCCCCATCATCATTTGGTCAAATTATACTCGTCCTCTAAGAGGAAACCGAGTGCAAGTTTCCCAGGAAATCCTCCCTCGATTTCCTTAGCCAGGAATGACTTATTTTCTGGAATACTGACTTCCTGTGTTCCTCTGGGATGTAAGTGGGATTCTCCTATAAACAGTGGAAACCCCCAAACCATTAGCTGTGCTCCAGTTCCCAATTTTGTTTGGTCTCTGTGTCTATTCCTGTAAGAAGTTCTTATTGTGGATCCCAAGGCAACTGCCAAAGCTGGGCTTAACACGCATAAGATGCAAAAAATAGAAAAATAGATGCTGTGGCTCTGACCTTGGACTCAGATCTATTGCCAATGCAGCTTACGGGATGAGAGTGTGACAGGCTTATTCCAGCTCCACCAATTAGGGATCTGGAAAGACTGTGTCATTCCTAAAACTTGGGATTCTCTAGGGAGAAATTGAGAAGAGGATCTAGTACCATCTCAAAAATAAGAGTCCTGGACTGGAGAGCAAGTGTAGAGACCTTGTTACGTTTGCAGATAACCAAGGTTCTATTTCCATCCCTACATGGTAGCTCACAACCATTCATAACTCAAGTCCCAGGGTATCTGACATCCTCTTCTGGCCTCTGTGGGCACCAGGCATAAAATGGCACACATATATACATATGGGCAAAACAATCATACACATAAAATAAAATAAGTGCAAATGAATAGGAGTTCTGGGCTGGGGAGATGGCTCAGTCAGTAAAATGCAATGAAGACCTGAGTTTGGGTCCACAACATCATGTAAAAGGCCAGTTGATGGCTTGGGGGGGGGGGAGTTTCTTTAGGAGTGTAGTCCCTGGTAGGTAGACCTCGCTTCAGTGGATGACCCCATACCCACATAAATGTGGGAAGCATTAATTGGATTCTGTGGGTTATAAAAAAAGAAAAGAAAGTTTGCAGGGGATGTAGGCAGGGCCTGGAAAAGCTGGAGGGGTATAGTCATGAGGATGAACATGATAAAGATATATGCATGTATGAAGTTCTCAAATAATAATTAAAAATGTTATATTTTAAAAACATAGTGGCCTGTGCCTGTCATCCTAGCATTGAGGGAATGGAGACAGAAGGGACCCTGAGACTTGCTGCCCAGGAATTCTAACCAAATTGGTGATCTTAGAGTTCAGTGAGAGACCCTGTCTTTGGAAAATACAGTGGAGATTTAAGTCATTGAGGGAGACACTTAATGTTAACTTCTGGATTCCACATGCATGAGCACACACATGTGCACACATATAACTATACACACACACATACACACACACACACACACACACACACACACACACACACACACAGGCTCATACTCAGTAATAGACTTAACAATAGACTAGAGAGTAACATCATTAATGAGCCAGCTCTGGTTAGTTCCATGGTTTTAAAAGCTAATTAACTGCCTTCCTTTGTCCCACATTTGGTTTCTTTTCCTTTGTCAATGGTTACTTTGGAATTTCAACACCATCCACACAACTGTGTGATTCAGAACACTAAAACGTATCTTGACGTATTCTCCATCTCACCTATCACTCCCAGACTTTTGTCGGATTTGTGATTTTTACACACATCTTTCTAATCCATCCCCTCTATTTTTAGCTTCCTATCTGCTGCTGTGATAAAATATGCTGACAAAAAGCAATAGCAGGGGATGTGTTTATTTCAGTTCATAATTCCAGGTTACAGTCCATAATAGCAGGGAAGTGCTGCGGAGTGTTAAAAAAAAAAAAAAAAAAAAAAAAAACTAGTCCTATCATATGCACAGTCAGGAGCAGAGAGAAATAGGTGTGTGTGCTCACTTTGACTTCTCCATACAGTCTAGGGCCCCTACCTAAGCAATAACACTGACCACAGCAGGGTGGATATTCCCACATTAATTGATTTAATTAAGACAGTCTCCCAAAGACTGCCTATAGACAACTCAGTAAGATGCCATAGATAACCTCTGGGCTGTATGAACATGACAGCTAAAGCTAACTGCCACATCCTTTTTTCTCTGCCTCTACAAAGAAGCCACTTGAATGCGTTACTTGGATAACTTGCAGCTTCCCACACTTTAGCTGGATCACTATAAAACCTGCAGCCTATCAGGATGTGTTTTGTTTATTTGAACAGAGTCTCACTATGTTAGCCAGGCTGGCCTTGAACTCACAACGGTCCTTCCTCAGCATCCCACATGCTGAGCTACAGCTCATTCGCAGCCCATTCCTCAAGCTGCAGTGTGCAGCTACCCAGGGTCTTCCACATGCCCTCAGGTGGCCTCGCAGGTCATGTCAAGGAGCTGGAAAATGTTTCTTCAGCTCTGTTTCTCCTGTCTCCTTATTTGAACTCCAGATGCCCCGGGCTTTCTGTTCAAGGTTTAAATACACTGTGGTTATTTGCCTCCGCCACCATCTGCATCTCCACTGCGAGCCTCAGCTCAGTTCTCACTTCTTCAGAATTTAAACATGTTTCTTTGTCCAGCAGTTAGATCATGTCTTTTCTTACATATTCTAGGGGAACCCAGGCTTCTTTGGCATTCCTATCATAGTTTATAATTGGACATTAAAAATGACAAGAGTATATCTCTTTTGCTTTTCTACTAGACTTGGACTCTAAGGAGTTTAAGGTACCATGTCTGAATTATTGTTATATTCCTGAGAGATGGTATGGTTTCTGGCACCTAATAGTTACTCAATAAATATTTATGATGAATGAAATAAATAGCTGATAAAAATAATAAATAAAGGAGAGTCATGGCTATAACCAGATTACAAAGGCTAAAACTAGTCCCTGGCAGAGAGTTTCTTAGTAAGGCTAATTGTTGGGCCATATCCGGTCTTGTTTCTCCTTTTTCTAGATTTTTATAGACCAGCAAAGTATGACTGGCTGCAAAGGATACATACATGTCAAGTTGTAGAAAAGGCTTTGGATCTATTCTTTGGGAATAAACTCCCCGGGGGATACTCCTGGATTATTTCCTGTAGTTTGACTTATATAAACATCTCACCTCAGAAATCTTGCCTTTCTTTATACCAGTAACCTCTGTCAGTTAGGCCTGACTTTCTAAAGTCTGAGCTAGCTTTATAGACTTTTGCCTGGAAAGATTCTCCTGACATCCTCTTCTGGATCCAGTTTCTCAGAAAGCCAGTCACCTTCACATCACTCACACTTTCATTCTGCTAACGTTTTGCAGATGATCCGACAGTGTTGTCCCTGTCTCCAGGATAGCATGAGCCAATCCTTGTCTCTATGTGCCCAGCTTCCTCACACTGTCCAACCTCAGCTTGGCACTGAGGACTCCTCATGACCCCATGCTACTCTCTAATTCATGTCTGGTCAACCCCAATTTCCAACACACACCTATTGATCTAGGAAGTCTGTTCTTTCTTGTGGTTCTTCTAATTCCTATGTCAATATTTCTTCTACAAGATTGTCAAGGTGTAATTTATGGCCCAACCTCCCTTCAAATGCTATTACACTTATGTGTTGGTTAGTACAGGCTGAGTTATGTTACAGGAACACACTTTCCATAATAAATACCCAATGTAGGTCACTGGGAGCCCTTTTTCCTGAAAGAAACAGATTTCCAGCTAACAAAGGTTTTCCTGTCAGAGTATTTCTCTGAAAAAGAGACAAGTGCTTAGAACATTCTCTTGTAAATTTTTGGTTTGGTTCAGGAGTAATAGAAGTTACCTCACCCATGGTTTGTTCTCCAAAACTAGTTACATGGCCCTATTGAAACACAAAGGAGCAACATGATGTAGGCAGCTACTGCCATGGGCACTTGGCACTTCTACTAAAGCGAGCCAGATAGTAGTGCATACTGAATCCCCCAAATTTGTGTATAGCAGTGTGTGTGACCAGTAGATTTTCTTTGTATTCTGAACACACATTTTCTACCTGCAGATCTTATCACCAGGCTGAAGGCCAAATGCTGGCTTGCTTTAATATTAGCTCTGTATTGCCTTTGTTTTGCTAGCAGATGATAAATGCCAGAAAATCGGGACTTTCCCCATATTAATAAATAACTTCCTCAAGCAACCAAGATAGAGGAAGGAGCTCTGTTGTGTGACCTTGAGGTAATTATTTGACCTCTCCTGATAGTATAGCCTTGAACTTCATTGCAAAGGCATGGAGCTTCTTTAGCTTAAATAGCAACTCAGCCCCTTCTTTGGGAAATTAAGCATTAGCCTTTGAAGCTTTAATTCCCTTTTCTGTACAATGGAGGTATTATAATACTGTACTTACCTTAACATGGCTGTTGTGGAAAGAAATGACTCTCAAAGTAAGAAACAAAATGCAATAACAACAAAACACACACAAACAAAAAGAAAAGAAATAGAAATAATAAAATAGAAAAGGAAGAAGAAAGAAAAAGAAACACAGAAAACTAGAGGATTCTGTTATGCTTACTTACTTCCTGTTCTCATTTGAGATCAAATCAAACTGAACAGGAGGCAGGAGCACAGTGTGATCTGTGAAGCGCTGCACACTATTGGATGGTTTTTGTTATCACTGAGCAATGCAGAAACAAAGAAAATGTGCCTGCTGAAGGCTTAGACCCCTAGTAGATGAGTGGTGGATATTTGTGGAAATGAATTAAGTATGATAATTCTAATGCACATTTCCTAATTACATGATAGCAGATAGACATACATCTCCTCTGTGAAAATCCATTTGCATTTCATGTGGAAATCCCTTGATGAGCACATACAGTTCCTGATGTACACAGGGGTGACCCTCCTAGTGTTTAAAGCTTTCTCCATGGTCCAGAAAGCTGTGCAACTTTCTCACTGTGGCCCACACTCCTCAGGCTTCAGGCCTCTGTCTGGAGCCTGGGATGAAGCAGTGGGGCAGTGACCCTTCTGTAGTCTAGGCCCTTTATCCTCACTAGGGAGAAACTACACAGACAGCTCTGTCCAGAGGAAATAATCTGTTACTTGTCTGGCCCAACTCATATATCACTTGACAAGCCAGGGAAGATCCTAATTCTCTTGGATGACTTTATTTTCTTGTCAATAAATATCTTGTTAGCTGCTTGTCTGGGCAGGCCTTCAGACTGGCATCTCACTGGGCAATCCTGCCAGAGTGGCTTATTCAACCCTGGTTTTGTGTTGGAAGGTTGAAATACTGAATCCTTCAAGGGTTGAGAGAACAGATTCAGGCAATAGTACGGAGTCATTCTTTGGTCTGGGATTGTGGTGGTATTGTGTTCCCCAAAATATTGTGCACTCTAATAAACTTATCTGGGGTCAGAGAACAGAACAGCCACAACATTAAACATAGAGGTTTTAGACAGTGGTAGCACACGCCTTTAATCCTAGCATTCCAGAGGCAGAGATCCACCTGGATCTCTGTGAGTTCAAGGCCACACTGGAAACAGTCAAGCATGGTGACTCACGCCTTTAATCCCAGGAAGTAATGGCAGGAGGCAGAAAGGTATTTAAGATGTGAGGATGAGGAACTATAGCCTGGTTAAGCTTTTAGGCTTTTAGCAGCAGTTCAGCTGAGAGCCATTCAGATGAGGACTCAGAAGCTTCCAGTTTGAGGAAACAGGATCAGCTGAAGAATTGGCGAGGTGAGGAAGCTGTGGCTTGTTCTGCTTCTCTGATCTTCCAGAATTCACCCCAATAGCTGGCTCCGGGTTTGTTCTTATTAATAAGAACTTTTAAGATTCCTGCTACATGGGATCTTATCTTTTCATTCACCTCACAGATGCTTATCACGTGTCTGACAGTGAACTGTGAGGGACACAGCGAGGTGGCTGGAGCAGGGCAAGAGGGGGAGGAGTGGGCAAAGATGAGTTCTCTGGGGTCAGAGTGCTTAGGTCTGAAACATGCCCGTAGACAAGGGACATGTTTGCGTCTATCGATGTTCCAGCTGAGCTAATGATGATGAAGCACTTGGCCTACTTTCTGGGAAGAAGTAAACGAGATCTTAGCTTTGATAATGATTATTCAGTGTCAGTATACCTACTATGTGCCAGACACTGTTTGAATGTTTGGAATGTATAGTCAGACTATCTTTGGACCACCAGCTCCTGAATAATGACACGAAGACTTCTTATTAAGTATGGAAGCTTGACCTTAGCTTAGGCTTGTTCTCAACTAGTTCTTAAAACTTAAATTAACCCACTTATATCCATCTATGTTCTGCCATGTGACTCATATGGAGTTTCTTTGATGCCTATCATCCCCCCTGAAGTAGATTGGTGCTGTCATGAGCAGACATGTCTCACTGTCTTATGTTACTAAAAAATCTTAAATGCCATATTCCGTAGATCTCTGAAGTATTTGAAGACTAATTATCTATCTTAAATATATCTCTGTTTAACCTTGAAAACATACCTAACATGACTACAAGTTTGATTGTTATAAGTGACTAACTGATAACCTACATTTCTTAATTATCCTAAACAGTTTGTAATAGTAAATTTCAAGGACTAGAACTTTACATTTTTAAATGAACTGCATAGGTATAATACCTTAAACAAGAGTAGAATCATATATACAGTATGTTGTAACAAAAATAACCTTAAATTTGTATCAATATACAAAAATCCATACCAATGTAAAATATTTGAGATCAGTAGTTGCTATTTAGTTTAAAAGTAGATTCAATAATCTACCCTTTTATCCTATCATTTCTATATCCTCTCTTTTCTTTCTTTTCACCCTCCATTCCCCTTTTTTTATACTAGATAGAAAAGAAAGAAGTATAGACAAATGAAAAAGAAAGAGATACCTGAATTTAACCCCCTTTGCTTAGCTTTTTCCCCCTGACCATAATCAATAACAACTTGCAACCAACCCCCCTAAATGATGACAAACATACTGACAAACCCACCCCACCTCTCAGGGAATGTGGGTGTTGTGTTCTTAAAATTGCTTCCTGTTGTCAGAGGGTGACAGCATCCACAGGGGACTCTGATAAAATTGGAATGAAGGTCAAGTCCTGGGAGAGCTAGCTATACCATTTGTCATCCAGTCTCTGTGTGATGGGAAAGTGCAGGGCTTCACTGAAGTCCTGGATGGAACAGTCTGTGAGGCTGGACCATCTTAAGTAGCCACTTTGAAGTTGTCCTGGATGTAGATTTTTTTTCAGGAAATGGAAATGGAGGCATTCTGAGAGGCTGGATCACCTTGGCTACTTGTCTTCATTTGGTGTATGAAGACATTTGTTCTGAAAACATACAAATATTTAAAGGTAACACATATATGTGCATTAACACAAGTATGGAATGTATGGTATGCACAGATCAGCTAAATATGATTTTCTATTCTGTGTTTAAGCAGGTAAAAGGCACCTGTCAGCTTTATAAATCCATTTGGACTGCATTACAAAACTGTAATGTAAGTCTCTATCCATCCATATGAAAGGATGGCATGTAGCAATAAGTCATAAGGACTATCTAGACAACAAGATTTATCATGTCTCATGCAGTCTCAGAGCTGTTCCCTTGTAGAGGGATCAGGATATATATCACCTGTCTTGTAATTTTTCTAGTTTTTTCTATAGCCAAGGTTTTCAGGAGGTCTCCCCCAGTCAACTCTGATCTTTATTAATTTAGAAGGAATTCATAGCTTTTCATTTCCCGTGGAAACAAAAGCAAAACCTCTTCACCAATATAACACAAATACCAGTTTCCATTCCAAGCTCAACACATTTTTTAAATGTACAGGTTGATTTAATTCTGTAGTTTTTTTCTACTATCCAGTACCTCTCAGCAGCTGTTTTTTATCTCATTAGCATTTAAAAAATTCAAAGTTAATAAAGCAGTATATAGAGTCCAAATGCTCTGTCTTATGGTATTTCCTCTTTAGGTGGCTTATTCTTTTTATATTACTTTACTCTCTCTTTAAAGATTTCACATTATCTTCAAACTATGTCTTTAACCATTTTCTTTTCTTTCTTCAGCACCTAAGCACATTTTCAAGCATACTGTACTTGTTCAGAAATTTTCTCAGTATGGACATGGCCTTCTGCCCACTGAGTAGTCTCTAGTTGCTCATAGGCCCTACTCAAGTGCTAGGCTGCACAGAAAGGCCTCTTAAAGGAACTAGGCCTCTGTATGCTGCTAGCACTGGGGTTACTTGAGAGATTGTGATTGCTAGGAAGCCATGTCTGACTCCATGTCCAGAACTTTTCTCTGCTTTCTTAGTTTACTATGCTTAAATATATGTGCCTCCATATTGGATGACAGTCATAACTGGTCTTTCTTTGAACTGCCAGCTGTCCTGAATGACATGGAGACTTATTAAGTATGAAAGTTTGGCCTTAGCTTAGGCTTGTTCCTAGCTAGATCTTAAAACTTAAATTAACCTGTTTATATTAATCTAGATTCTGCCACATTGCTTGTTATCTCTCCTCAGTATCATAGGTCCAGCTTCCTTCACGTCTGACTGGTGAATCCCCCAGACCAGATTCTTTTTCAGAGTTCTTCTCTTTCCCTAGATGTTCTACCTGTTTCTCTTGCCTAGCTATTGGTCATTCAGCACTTTATTAAACCAATCAGAAAGTGCCTTAGGCAAGTGAGGAAGGACAAAGACACATCTTACAAAATGATTGTCTCAACAGGAATACATTAGGGATCAGAACAAATATCCATGACCTCGTAGAGTTTATAGAATAATGGGAAAGATAACACACTGGTGGTAGTGTTGGTGGCTGAATGGAAGGTAGTCCCTGCTTTGGGGGAGCTTAAAAATCTATGAGGGGCAAATCATGACTGGCCACAATATTCTAGTTTCCCCCATGAAGTATTTTGGTCCAGCAAACTTTTATTGTAATGTGAGGTCTTGGAGAGTAAGAATGATGTTCTCTTCTACTCTCAGCTTCAACTACTGGTTTTCTGGGTGCATTAATGAATTTTCCATGTTAACTCTCAATTCTGTGATGGGGCAAAGGCCACCATAGCTGAGAAGGAAGAATTATGGCTTAGAGAGGCCTCACAAAGACAGAAAAGCAGGCTGTAGTATAGTAAGGCAGACTTCATGTATTTTTTTTTTTTGCCCATTTATTCAGCAAATTTTATTGAGACCTTAGGTAACATATGGAACTGTGGTAGATATTCTGAGAGACACAGAGATATCTGGGGTGTTGTTCCTGGTTATAGCTTTGTCAAAGCCAGTGATGAACATGGGTGACTATGTCTGAGGTCATTGTGAGCACCTTGTGCTTCAATTTCTAGTCTTGGTCCAAATTTTCTATAATGGGGACTTGTGGAATATTGATTTAACTATGTAAAGATGTGTTACAATTGTTTATGCTGCATTTGTTTAACTATGTAAAGTTGTGTTGCATTTGTTTGGCCTTGCCTGCCTAAGGCACCTAGTTGGTCCAATAAAAACTGAGCAACCAATAGCTAGGCAGTAGAGGAACAGGTGGATAGGAAGGGCTGGCATACAGAGATAATAAGTAGGGGGAATGATCTAGGCTCAGGGAGGGAGAATGAGGGATAGTAAAAGGGAGATGCCAGGGGCCAGCCAGCCAGGCTGCCACCAGCCAGTCAGACACAGAGGAAACAGAAAAGTAGGACATATAGGAAGAAAAGAAAGGTAAAAAGCCCTAAGGCAAAATGTAGATGAAGAGAATCAGGTTAAATTAAGTTATAAGAGCTAGCTAGAAATGAGAATAAGCTAAGGTCAAGCATTCAAAGGTAATAAAAAGTTTCCATGTCATGATTTGGGGGCTGGCAGTCCAAGAAAGCCTGCTACAGTGACTCTATTTTGGAGGACGTGAGGGGCTGCTGCTTGGAGCCCCACTTGGGGTTGCTGTGGAACCAGTCTCTATAAAGGGCTGGACATGTGTCTAAGACATTAGGGGAAGCTGACCTTTCCTTTGTAGTGAGACTGTATATACCATGACGTAATCGTCAAGACTGGTGTCTTTGGAGAGGAAACTCAGTATGTCAATCCCTGACCCGCAGGCTCCACCATGAGTCAGTATCTTCTATACCACATGCTCAGATAGCCTGTCACCTGTTAGCATAGTGAGTGTTAATACTACAGTGACCCAAGGGCTGGCCATGTCACCACTTCATGCAGTGCTGTAACTTCTTTGGTTGTAGAATTCTTTCCTCACTGATATAACATAAGGATCAATTTTCTAGAAAATACACTTGGAGAAATCCTGCTGTAATTTCAGTTTCTCTTAGTTTCCTCTGAAGACACCAAGTATGCTTTGAACCAAAGAATGATTAGAAGGGTTGTCCTAGCTCAGTAACTTGTAAGTCCAATTCCTAAATCAGTGGGTTTCTCAGCAGAAGTTCTCACAAAGGTGCGTGAGGGACCTTGAGTACCTGCCAGGCTATAATTCTACAGGGTTATAGTGAGGTCTGGGTACTGCCACCACTATATTAGGTCATTTTGATGTGAAAGCCTGACTACAGGGCCCAAGGATACATATTCAGACCCAGTGAGAATCAGAGAAGGTTCTGGATCTGTGACAGACTGAAGAACTCAGCCCGTCATATTGATCCTAGATACATCTAGTTCATCACTCACCTCCCTGAGAATGACAACCTCCCCTGACAGCTCCTTCATAAGTGGGCTTTTGTCCTCTTCATATTCATCTCTAATTGGTAATTATATACTAATAACCCTCTTGAGGAGGAGGGCAGAACTCCTTGGGTTATTTGCAATGTCCCTACCCCCTCTTTCTGGTTCCCGTTCTATGTATAAATAACCCTAATTTCATGTCACATGTATTCTGTTATCCACACCATCCTTGCTTAAGATCTTGTCTCTTTTCATAGTCCCATTTCATAGTCTCACAGAGAGAGAGAGAGAGAGAGAGAGAGAGAGAGAGAGAGAGAGAGAGAGAGAGAGAAAGGGAGAGAGAGAAAGGGAGAGAGAGACAGAGAGACAGAGACAGAGAGACATACACATATGCAGACACACATACAAATACACATACAAACACAGGTACACACACAGAGACACACACATACACACTTAAATTTTGATACCACACTACAGGAAAATCTATGTAACATTTGTCTCTGAGTCTGGCATATTTGGCCTAAAATAATGGTTTTAAGTTTTCATTCTCCTAAAAATGTCATGATTTCACTTATCTTTATAAGTGAATAAAATTTCGTTGCATTTATTAGCCATGTTTTCATAATCTGTTCATCTGATGGACATCCAGGCCGGTTCCTTTTCTTAGTTATTGTGACTAGTGCAGCAAAGACCACTGACACACACGTGTCTCTGTTACTTGGAGTCTTTGGGTCTACTTGGGTCATATGGTAGTTCTATTTTCAGGGTTTGTTTTTGTTATTTTTAAGAGAAACCTTTATATTGATTTCTACAGTGGCTGCACCTGTTGCTTCCACGACAGTGTATAAGACTTCTCTTCCCTGTCTGCAACAGCATTTGTTGTCCTTTTTCTTTTTAATAAAATTTATTAATCAATCAATCAATTAATTAATTTTCCCCAGCATGATCAGTTTCTCCTCCATACTTTCTCTCCTTCTAGTCCCTTCCATCCTCCCCTCCCCTGCCCCCATCTACTCCTCCTCTCTTTCTCTTCAGAAAAGGAAAGGCCTCCCCTGTATATCAGACAGCCATGGCATTTCAATTACAGTAAGACTAGACACCTCCTCTCCTATTAAGGCTGGACAAGGAAACCCAGCAGGAAGAAAGGGTCTCAAAAGCAGGTAACAGAGTCAGAGATGGCCCCTGTGTAGCTGAAGTTTTCCTGTTTCCCACCTGGTCTGCAGCCACTCTGACCCAAGTAAACACACAGAGGCTTATATTAATTAAAACTGCTTGGTCATTAGTTCAGGCTTATTATTGACTAGCTCTTACACTTAAACTCAGCCCATTTCTGTTAATCTATATGTTGCCATGTGTTCTGTGGCTTTACCTGCGTGCCATTACATGATGCTCCCTGGATGGCAGGCTGGCGTCTCCTGACTCAGCCTTCCTCTTCCCAGAATTCTCCTTTTCTGTTTATCCCACCTATACTTTCTGCCTGGTGACTGGCCAATCAGCATTTTATTAAACCAGTGTACAAAAGCATTATTGCATAGCACCCCTGTTCCCTCTTGTTAGGAGTCCCACAAGACTCCTTATTTTCATTTTTGCCAGTCATGTTTGGTTCTACCCCAGGTTTCTGGGCTGTCCAGCCTCTGGGTCCTGGCTCTCCAGTCATTGTCAGGGATGGGTTCCTTCTCCTGGTATGGGTCTCAAGCTAGACAAGTCTTTGGTTGGCCACTATCATAATTTTTGCTCCATCTTTTCCCAGCATATCTTGTAGGCAGGGCGAATTGTCGGTCAGAGGTTATGTGGCTGGATTGGGATCCCAATCCCTCCACTGGAAGTCTTGCCTGGTTACAGGAGATGGCTGGTTCAAGCTTTATATCTTCCATACTAGGAGTCTTAGCTAGGGTCACCCTCATAGATTCCTGGGAGTTTCCATTGCAGTAGGTTTCTAGCTCACCCAGAGATGCCTCTGATTCCAGTTCTTTCCCAGTACTCTCTCCCTCCATCCTCCTTTTACCTGATCCCTCCTGTTCCCATGCCATTCCCCATCCAGGAACCCCCCCCCCGACCTATGATGTCTATTCTATTTTCCCTTCACAATGAGATTCATGTGTTCTTCCTCGAGCCTTCCTTGTTACTTAGCTTTTTGGGATTTGTGTATTGTTGCATGGTTATCCTTTACTTTATGGCTAATATCCACCTATAAGTAAATATATACCGTGTTTGTCTTTCTGGGTCTGGGTTACCTTACTTAGGATGATCTTTTCTAGTTCTGTTTGCCAGCAAATTTCATGACGTCATTGTTTTTAATAGATGAGTAATACTCCAATGATGGCTGTTGTGAATAAGATGATATGGAATCTCATTACACCAAGGCAGCATCACCCAGATACCCAAACTAGACACAACAGAACAATAGCTGGTCTCATCCTTCTTGGGTCCTTGTGGTTCTTTTATGCTGAGTGACTTTTAACAGAATATGGACAGGTGGCTGTAATTGTGAAATTATTTTGCTAGAATTTGCCCCAGTCTTTGGAAAAGGTAAATTAGGGGTTGCATCTGTCTATACATTCAGGGAAAAATCTCCAAATCCAAATGTATCAGCTATTAATTTGATGTTGACCCCATTCCTTGTTTGATTCATGTCTATTTCTTAAATTCAGAGACTGAGAATAACAGGTTGTGGTATGATGTATTGATGGATTCAAAGTCCATCTTCCAATTAAGGAAAACAAGTTCCTTCTTCATAAACAATACAGAAAGTGCTAGATGGTAGATTACATCCAGACTCTATGGACTTCTCTACTTGAGCACGCTGCTTTCTCAGGTCCGTATTCACAGCATTGGATTTTAGTTTCCATGGTGCATGGATTTATTTAAGACACTTTTGATGTATGGTTAACTCCCAGGCTATCAGTCCAGGAAACAGTCTCTGGTTTATTCCCATGAGGTAGATTCTAAGATTGCTCTTTCCCTGGTCCTTCTGGGAGATGACTGAACATTAATAGACCACACACACTTCCTTTCCCCAAAGAGTCTTCATTGGTAATGCCAACTTTCCTAATGAGGAATAGAAAAAAATGTCCAATTTGGGAGAACATTCAAGCCCTTTCCCAGGGCAGGGTGATTCTTGGGGAACGTTCCTACAGGTTACAGTATGTTCCATAAGGAATTATTGAGTCTTCCCTCCTGGTCATCCTCATCCTAACCACTAACCCTGCACTCACTCACTTCCCCCTAGTCCAGCAGAATCATGCATATGAGAGACCTTTCTAGGGTGACCCCACTCACAGAATATCATCATATAACTTTACTTGGTCCTTTCTGCAGCTCTGATGGTCAGCTTTTCTGAATGAGGAAACCCAGGTGCGAGAGGTCTGAGGCTTATACCCACCAAAGAGTGGCCTGGGACTCCCATCTGTGGTGCCCTTTACACTGGACCTGCACTCAAGATTAATTCATTAACAATGTGTAAAACAAAACAATGTAGAGGCCAATTGAGAAGGGTGGGAATTTGGAACTTCTCACAGTTAGCTTCCCTTTTATTTCCTGTGTTGTCCCCAGGAACCTTCACTGAAGCACACACTGTCCCCAGATTCAGTTCTGACTGTATCCTTTCCAGTTTTAAAGTGAGCATGTTTGGGCCAAGAAAAAAGCATGAAGGCTTAGGATTACGATGCATAGGAAGTATGTTCAGACCTGTCCCATTAACTCTAGATAAAAACTGTCACCTAAGCCTTACCTGAGGCAAAGCAGTATAGTGAAAAGGGCACTGAGATTAAAGTTTTAAATGCAAACCATGGCCCTGCCATTTACTAGCTGCAGGGACTTAAAAACACTGAAATCTTTGAGGCTCAACAGCTTTGCTGGTGAAATGGGTTTATTCCTTGCAACCTCACAAGCCACAGGGGAGGTCATCAGAACTGACACATGCAGAAGCTTTCACACTGGCGGCTGTCTACATGGATGTGTCACTCACTGGGGTTGTGGCCATTTCACCCCCGTGACACAGTTGGCTTGAAGAGCTTCTTGTGTGCCTGGCAATTGCTGATACTGTTGGTGGTCTATGGTATCCAAATAAAAATTTAAAAATACTTTAAAAGTAACCAAAGCAGCTAGAGGACAGCAGCTGTCATGGTTCTCTCTCTGACCTAAGAGGAAAAGGCTGAGTGTCTATCATTTCTCTCTCAGTTGTCCAGAAGTCAGAAGGTGCTTGGTGAATTTGAACCAGCCCAGAGGCCCACAACGAATGAGGTACAGACCTATGATAGCTCCAACCCCCAAAGACACTAAAAAATATCCAGTTCACCCTGAGCATTAGTGTCTGTGAAAGAAAGGTGCTCTGAAATCTATGAGAAGTGACCGAGTGGGTCTGAAAGGACCAACAGACTGCAGCTGCCTGGCTGATGGTGAAACAGGTTTATTCAGTCATAATGAAGGTCATTAGACTGACTTGGGAGAGGCTTGGGTCTCATAAGCTTCCTGCATACAAATGCTACCTTCTCTTGGATCTGGGCAAGGGCTCTGGGAGTGGGATAGGGTTGGAATTCAGGGTAGGATCTGAAATTATATCTATTTTAGAGGTAACAAGCTGGGAAATGTCCCACTGATTCTAATACACTTAAAATGTTTTAAAATATAGTATTTGTATTAATTCTTTGAGAATTTAATACAATGTATTTTGATCATACAACCCTTTAGCCTTCCTCCCAGATCTAACCTCATCTTTCTATTCCCTCTAAACTTTGTGTCCTCTTTCTTCTTATATTTTTAGATAAGCCACCAGGTCCAATTTGTACTGAGGATACTCTCCTAGGCGAAAGCAGCAATTTTTTGCTTTATTTTATTTTAATTTTTTTAATGGGTAACAGAATTTATTAAGATATAAATTGAGGAAATACACTCATGATTACAGAATGGAGTAGACAGTGGAAGTTGTCCTCTGATCTGACCAAGAGTGAATCTATCTTGCAGGCAGGAGCAGGGAGAAAGGTCATGTGACCCTTCTCCAACTCCTTATAAGAGGTCACATACAATGGCAGGAAGCATCCCCTCCTTTGGGCTGTATAGCACAAGGTCATGGACAGAGCAAATACAACTACATTTCCCCATTTTGTCTAAATAAGAAGGTTCTAATCTTAATGCAAACTATATACATTAAGAATGATTATCAAGTATTGTCCAGGAAAAACAAAGGGTAATAACATACACAAAAATGGAACTACAACCAACAAGAATAACATCAAACAAAAGACACATACTAAAATCCAGAGAAGCATAAGTAAATGGCACATTACAGAAATCATTCCAAAGGTGTCCTATCCTGAAGAACCTGAATCTAATACTTAATATGCTCTAGCTAAGATACAAGAAGATTGTAACTATAACTGCTAGTCTTTTCAGGATAATAGGAATACCCATTTTCAAGCAATTTTTAGTATATGTATGTAAATGTAATTTGTTAACTTACTCTGTCTTTTGCTTTTTTAAAATAATCTTTTGAATTTCATATAATTACATAATTTCTCCCTCCCCTTTCTTTCTTCAACCCCTTCCCATGTACCCCTTCCCTTTCTGTCTCTTAAATTTGTGGCTTTTATTTCTTTAATTGTTGTTACATATATATATATAGTTTTATTAATATATTTTATACTTTGATAAATAACTTTTACATATAAATGAAAGTTAGACAACAACTTTTAGCCAATGTGACTCTTTATTTACTTGTCTTGATAAATTTGAAAACATGCACTAAAAACTCAGTTAATAACTTTGTAGAGTGCCAACTACTTTGAGAATCAGACCAGTGTCACTCACAAGTTTGAGTGTGTATATGTTCATGTGGTTTTACACATGTGTGTGGGTGTACACATGCACGTGTGTGTACATGTGTATGGGGGCCACTTTTTGTTTGTATCAAGCTCTCACTGGCCTGGAACTTCCACCAGGTAAGCCAGGCTAGCTCAGAAGTGAGCCTCTTGGGATGTGCCTGTCCCCACATTTCATCTTGCAGTTCTGAGACTGAGTTTGCCACCACATCCAGCTTCTTATGTGGGTTCAGGAGATAGAAAATGGGTCCTCATGCCTATGAAGCCAGTGCTTTACCAACTAAGCTAATTTCACAGCCCATATACAAACATTTTCAGTAATTAAAATAAATCTTATTTCTCCTACATAGCCAGAGTGCAGGAAGATGTCCACCCTGAATTCTGTCAAATATGATCAATATCACCTTTTTCTTTCATTCTGTAGCTCAGGCTGGCCTGCAACGAAGTCCTCTGGCCTGGGCCTTCCAGGTGTAGGGATTTACAGGTGGGCATCACCATACCCAGCTCAGTATTACTTGCATATCTAATGACTAATGCTTTAAACCTGGAGCTGTCTGAAACACAGGGCATTGGGTGTTGAGGCAGGAGACAACAGTTTAGTTTGGAATTTACATCTCATGTTCTTTGGCAAAGAGATTACTATGAAAATGTATAGAACACATTCTTCAGACTGATGGTATGCTAAGATCAGAGACTTGTTTTGTTGAATCACTTTGCAAATTAACATACTAAGTTTGGTTTTTTAAATCAGTTTGTTAAAAAGAAAACAAGTCTCTGGAGGTGGGTAGACAGGCAGTGGTTGGATACTTTGAACTTTGTTTTGTACATGAGAAACACCTTCTTCAGGTCACCCAGGAGTTTATTAGAAATGGTGGATCTTAGACTGCACTACTGAAGCTTCTGAGTCAGAACCCACACTTAATAAAACATGCAGTGATTTGCATGCATGGTACAGTTTGCAGAGCTTCGGAATTTCACATTCTCAGGGGTAAATTTTGGGAGCAATAACAAGCTGGATGCGATGTGAGACCTCTGGAGTCAGATGAAAGAGATGCTGTAGTATGGTTGATGGTTTGGTTCCCAGATATGAGGGGGCGTCATTCTGAGAATGGCCAACTGTCCTTTTATATAAATGGCTGCTTCTAGAGCAGTACTGTGGGTAAACCAGAACATGTGACTTAGTTTAGAAAGAAAACACTTGCAAAAAGGAGTTTGAAGAAGGAACATGCATATCTGTTTTTCATTATCAAAATAATATTCCTGTTTTTCATACTTTATAGACTCCTTGGGGTATTCTGTTGCCACTTTGAGGGTTTTTGTCCTTTTTTGCATATTTAGAAGTAATTTCACGGAAACATTGCTACATGGGAACAAAAATATTTTTCTCACAAAATGTTCTCATTCAATAAGTTGCCACATAGTTTTGTTCCATATGGTGCTTCGTAAACCAACAGTGTCTGAAGGCAAGTGACTTATGAAAAAGTAGATGTTTAGAGTAGCTATATAAATCTGCAAAAGATAACTGGTGCTTAGTGTTTTTTGTTTGTTTGTTTGTTTTGTTTTGTTTTTTGAGACAGGGTTTCTCTGTGTAGCTTTGCACCTTTCCTGGAACTCACTTGGTACCCCAGGCTGGCCTCGAACTCACAGAGATCCGCCTGGCTCTGCCTCCCGAGTGCTGGGATTAAAGGCGTGCGCCACCTTTTTAATAACGTTAGACAGCAGTTGAAGCTAAGATCTTGGAAGTGAGTGCAGAGAACACAGACAGCTAGCTGCATTCATTTTCCTGGCCATGTCTAATCTTTTCTCAGGGTCCAAAGGGGAGGAACTGCATCCCTGAAGGACTTGCCCTGCAGTGGAAAGGGAAGAGACAAGACAGCAAGGAAAGCTACCAGAGTGTTGGGAACGGGGAGGGAAGCATGTGTTCTTAGTGAAGTTGAGGTGTGTGGGGCATGGCTGCTGTTGAAGGACCTCCACACAGGGAAGAGGAGAGAAGGTGACTCTGGCTGGAGTCTTTTGGAAAGCAAACTGTAAAGCTGTCCCCCTACTCTCTTTAGGTCTCCTATGTGCCAGTGAATGCCTCTGACCATTGATATCAAGAGAAACATTCAGCCCATATCCCTGTCTTCCCATTTTCCCTTACCACTAGCAAAGCACCCAGATGAGCCCTGTATCCAAATACCCACGCCTGGAGTAGTTGCCTCCCCCATGTTAGGAGCATTGCGATGCATGGAATACAACAGAAACAGTGGTGTGCCACTCCCAAGACCAGGATCCACTGTGTTACTCCTGTCTCGGTCTCTCAGATCATTCTCTTAGGTGGAGCCAGCTGAAAAGTTGTAAGCAGCTTATCGGAGAGCAACACACGGTGAGGGACACACTTTATGACCATGCCCCAGGAGTTACCTCAGAAACAGACCCTCCAGTTCCAGATAGACATACAGGTGAGATTGCGCCTGATGGGGGACCAGAATCCTACACTGAACCCATTTCAATTTTCAGAAACTCTGCATTTCTAAATCTTTATTGTTTAAAAGTATTAAGTTTTGAGGTAATTTCTTACACACTCACAAGATCCTATTAGCTGCCTGATATTAGCTTTTGAAAGAACGAGTGAAGTCTGATACTAACTCTATGATTTTAGGTGTCTTATTATACTGGGAGGTCTTCAGGACAAAACCAAAAACCAAAAACCATGGGACCTGTCTGTTCCTGTTCTGCTATAACTAGATGTATGTCTTATAAGTGACTAAATCAACAGTTAACAAAACAACCCAGCCACTCTTTCTAGAGGACAAGAACAGAGACAAGAAACCTGATGTTGTAAATTCAACTGCACTTCAAAGGATCACAGAAGTTTTTTGTTTTTGTTTTCACCAAAGCTGATGGCTGTAGACTATGGTTGGGACTGACCACCAAACAAAGTGATAACTGACCACAGGGCTAGCTGACCCCGAGGAAACATGGTCCCTGGAATTGGGAGCCAGTAAAAGAATATCCATGTCTAATCCCTCTCTTCCAGCTGCTTAGGTTTGGGTCCTGTAGTATCCTTGAGAGCTAGAGGGAACTTATAGACCACACTTAAGTTATAACAGGGGAACTCATAAGTTATTCCAAAAGCGGTGACCAAAGGAGCAGGGTAACAATGTCCAGATGGAAAAGCAGGTGGTGGCCAAAGGCAACAAGCCAGGAATGCTTGAGCAGACCCAGATGTCAGATTTCCATGGTCAGCTGTTCTGCTTGACCTACTCAAAGGAACCAAGTGGACCGCTGGTGGTTATCAGAACCTTATTTCTTAATCCAACATGCTCTTTTGTTCCTCTTCAAGTGATAGTGCTGTGACCCTGCCAACTACGCCTATCCTTCACCACCCTGTTTTTGGTGGGCACTTGGGGTGAACTCACAGAACGTGAACAGATTTTACTCCTGCTCCTGCCGCTGTTAATCTGTTGGTGATTCTTCACTCTGTGGGTCCAGGAAAGTCAACGGAGTCTAGTTTGCAATTTTGCCGCCATTCTAGAAGCAATTGTGTCTGAAATGCAGAAACACAGTAGTGCCTTCTCAGAAATCTGGGCTGTGCATGGCTGCAGGGCTCTGTGGAATTCTTCTCTGAGTGGTGGTATACTCCCCACCCCCCGAGGAGGGGGGGGGGGCGGTCCAAGCTCTATAGGGCTCTTCTCTAGATGAGCCAGATCAAGTTTTAATAGACCTGACTTCTCTTGGATTTTCCCCAGCCTCAGAGGTAGTAGCTGCCTCTTCCATGCCTCAATAAGTTTCATAAATTCACCATTGCAAGTTTCTGCACCCTGATTGGATACTTACTAAAGGTTTGGAAAGTATGAGGCTAGAATGCTCTTGTTTATCTAGATGAAATGCTCCAACTGACCAAAAGGTTAAATGACTACACTTTAATAAGCACAAATGGTCCAACTCACTGCTTTCTGAAGGAACATGACTAACTCCGATTTTACACATTCCCTCTGCTACCTATTCTGTTGTTTAAGCGAGTCTGTAATTTAAATGTGATCAGATCCATTCATCCATTGAAGAGTGAGTGTATTGTGGTCATTCATCTCTCTGACCTCTTAGAAGGTGGTGTCAGCTATTTGAGTGGCTTCCACTCATTTGTTTCCATATGAAAGAATGTCCTTGGACTTTTACAATGTGTTGAGATATCTCAGAGTGTTATGAGTGGTATCACCTAAGAGACCAGCCAGGAGGTTTCACTGTTGCTGACAGCAAAGCATAGAACAGCTTTTGGGTATTCACAGTGGACTTTGGAAAACTTTTATTTGCATCCAGAGAACATCATCTCATACAGGTTCCCTGTGTGCAAATTCAGTTCCCTGGCTCCTGATTGTCATTAAATATTACATGAATGTGGGACTATTGTCCACATTACTAATGGGGTTTCTGTTTAATTTCTTGATATAATTTATCATTAGACTCTGAAATAGAGGTGCTGACCAACTGGATGGCACCCCATGTAGAAGGATGGTTTGCTTTTGCAAAGGGAGTGATTTTAATTTTGAACAAACAGGATCTTGAGAATGTATGGACTGGATGACTTGGCAGGAACCTTATGGAATGTAATTAAATGAATGTTCCCAGTTCCAAGATTCCGATTCTGATGTTTGCATAATGCATCTCTTTGAATTCAACAGAGAGGGGCACTTCATGGAAATTACCATCTTCTTTGCTTGGTCTTTGTTCCATTTTGGTGTCTTAAATGATAGAATTGGGCTGACCATGGAGGGCACACCTGTCAACAGATAGGATGTGTGCAGTCCCGTACCCATCCTCCAAATGAACCATCTGAAGGTTGAGAATGAATAGTGATAAAGAGAAAAAAACATGAACATGAAATTTATAAAATGAGAAAAGCTGTCCATGTACACTCATGTTTATTTCATGTGACAATCATTTCCCCTGTGTCTTAGCTTGCTTTCTATTGTCATGACAAAGACCATGACCAAAATCAACTTCAAGAGGGAAGCATTTGTTTGGCCTACATTTCCATTGCATAGTTCACTGCTGAAGGAAGTCAGGCCAGGAGCTCAGGGCAGGAACCTTGAGGCAGGAACTGAAGCAGAACTCATGGAGGAATGCTACTTAATATCTTGCTTCCCATTGCTTGCTCAGCCTGCTTTCTGATAGCACTCAGGTCCACCTGCCCAGGGGTAGCACCACCCCTAGTGAGCTGAACCCTCCCATATCAATCATGAACTAAGAAAAGGCCCTGCAGACTTGTCTATAAGCTAATCTGATGGAGACATTTTCTTAATTCTTCTTCCTAGATAACTCTAGTTTATGTCAAATTGACAAAAACAAAACAAAACAAAACCCATCACTAATACCACCAACAGCAAAAAACCCAACCAGGACACTCTACTTGTGCTCTTGTCTCTCAAAGAGAAGTCTAGGACCAATGCTTCTTCCACCTATTGTCAGTAATAGCAACTAAGTTTGAGGCTTGATGACTATGAAAGGGGATGTGTTTAAGCAAAGCCTCTTACTACTGCCAAGTCCTGTGTCAGAGAGAAACATGGTAAAGGTTCTAAGAAGTAGAAGCAAAAGATCTTGAATCAATCACTCAGGACAGGGAACATTCTTTAATCTTTGAGGTACCTTCTTCAGCCTGTCTGTGGTTTGGGAGAGTAGCCTTCAGAAGGTAAGACTGTAGATTTCCAATGACAGGAAAACGGATGGTTGAACCACAACATTGGTGTCACCAAGAGCAAATCAACCAGGAACACCTCCCCATGTCCTGCGACCTCATGACTCTCCAATATTAACATATTATGGCATCACAGTTTTGTAGTAAGTTTCTTGTGTAGGTGGTCTCATCACTTGGGATGCTGCCATGAAAACAGCTTTAGCTTACAGATTCATCTCCTGCAACAGTAGTGAGCACACTGTTTCAGAGCTCAGTTCCCTGTGCATTAGTAACTCTCCAACCTCTAACGGTATGGATGACAGCAGGGCAGATTTCATAAGATTATTATAAGGGATATATGTGGGATGACCAGCCAGTGTTCAGGACCAAGAGGCATCCTGGATACAGGGCTTTCAGTGGGAAAACAAGGAAGTGTTGTATGAACTGGACTTGCTTGTTTATCTTACATGTCTTACTGCAAGCAAACTTTTAGCACTGTGTTCAATGCATAACAAACAGTATAAGAATTGCATGTGCATATGCCTTCCTCTTTCCTAAACATGTCTATGTTCCTTCTCTTCAAGACTTCATGTCCCCCTTTCATGGTGGGAATTTCTAACCTTCTCTCTCCTTTGCTTATTAAAATTCTAATTATCCTACTTCTTTGACCAGATCAAACACTCAGGAGGGTAGGCTCCATCTTACTCAAGTTTGTATTTCTTGAAGCTTCAGAGATATGCCTGTCACATGGTCAGGAGACACCCCATGTGTGTATGCTAAAAGTCAGGTTCTGCTTCCTGCAGATGACAGCACTTCTATCTTGCAGAAAAAAATCACGACTATGGGCCCATCCTATGTGCAAGGAACACCCTTGCCCTGCAGGTATTTATCATCCGAGAAGAAAACCCCAGTCACACTGGCAAGTCCTAAGGTCAAAACTCATTAAATTCATGTTTGCTATTCCTCAGTTCTCATCTGGAAAGCATTGATCATTCCAAGAAATCAGACTTTCTTATTCATGCCTTATAAAATAGCTCCAGGAGTTTGTGTTGACTTTATAAAAAGAAATTCTGATAGTTCAGGGTCATGTGTCTGTACTTGATGGAATGTTTTAGAATGTTCTTTCTGGATGAGATTGTATTTCATTACTTCCTTTGTGTAAATATAACACTTAATTACTAACACTAAGAAACCATTCTCTGAGAGCTAAATTGCTTATTAACAGAAGACTTGAAATGGATTTGAGTTTCAAAAGGAAACAGAAGAAATTGAAGACATGTCTCTTTAAACAATAATTACATAGTTGAAAATCAGGCACTGAGCATAACTTTGCAGATTCAATTTTGTTGTTGTTGGACAAAAGACAGAAGATTAATCCTGTAAATTTGAAAGTGTCTATATTTTCAAATTCTGACTTGGAATGTGGTAGTTCACATTTGGAAGCGATGTTCCTCATTCCAGAATTCAGTTGGTAATTTGAGTGTAGAAATAATCCTATTTTTTAAGGTGGCATCTCAGAAAATTTCACTAGCAAACATCCCTTCTATTTTATTTACAGTTTTCCATCCATTACAATTGGAACTATGAATAATGTCAGTTATTCAATTTTCAGAATCATGCTTATTACATTTTCCATCTCATTCAGAGGTCATTGAATCTGGGACTCAACCATAACATGCAGATGAAATTACTATTGTTTTCTCCTGTTAACTCCAGCATTTGTTATTTCCACTTGTTCTAGTTTTTCAAGATGAAAATTACATTAGAAGGGTGTTTCATTCTGAGTGCAGAATGGCTGAAGGTATCCAAATGTAAGTTAGAGTGATGATAATCACTGCAGGGACCTCGGCTGAAGAAGAAAGGGAAGGGTTTAAAGTTGAAGGGCTTCTGACCCAGGAGGGTGCAGTGGGGTCAGAGGGGCTGGGAGGAATTTTAAGACCAAATCTACCTTTTAGGAGACACACAGGCACAGCCTCCTGGGCCCCGGAATCCCAACGAGGGACTTAATGCTTGAAATCAGCTCTCATCACATCTATGAGGTTCTGAGGTTTGGAGGCTGAGATGCCTCCACCCCGCTCCCCAAGTTCTATAGCAGGTAAATGATAATGTTGCTTCACCCTGTTTCAGCTACAGTGAGATTTCAGTGACCCTGAGCTTCCACTTTTCTTCTGATTGCAGCTGAGGAAAATTAATACACCTCAAAAGCAAAGCATGCCCAACAGCTCCTTTCACTTCAGAGCTGGGCAGGGAGGTAAATGAGGACCTGGCCAAGTGTTGGAGAAGAAGCATATGTCAGTGAAGCCATCTTGCATGACATGTGGGTGTAATTCAACAGCCTGAGCCAGCGCCACTTTGCCCATGGGAGGAGCAGTGTGGCCAGTAAGATCAGAATTCCCCGACAGTAAAGCATGGTAGAAAGCATGGTAGACTCCAGAGGAGTGTCAGTCCCTTCTGCCAGAGGCCCAGGTTTGGAGGAGAGTGCTACATGACAGCAAGAGGTGAAAAGCTTCCTAGAACAGTCCGGTGACTCTGCTGTGGGTCAAGGCCCAGTGTGAAAAATACAGGGCTGGCTGGCAAATGTCCCGTGGCACTTTCCACATCGGTAGAATGGTCCTCATTCTTGACTGATGATAGATAAAGCCCTTGATACAGCTGAGCAGTTCATGCTCCACGCTGGCTGAGAGCTAATGAGAGCTGGACTCTGTCATTTGCTTGGGCTTCTCAGTGGGGTGTGTGAAGCCTCATGAAGAGCCTTGTATTTCATTGTTCCAGGGAGCCACAGACTAACCTGTAAGTGGAACACATTACACAGACCTTCCCAAGGCCTGCGGATCATTGCAGGGGAGGGGTCAGAAAGACTGTAAGAGCCAGGGGCAGAGGATGACTTCATGCTCAGCTTTTCCTATGTGAGCTTTGAGGTTCAAATGCAGGTGCTTTGTTTGCAAGGCAAGTGCTTTAAACAACTAAGCCATCGCACCAGCCCTGAATATTGATTCTTATGATAAAAAGGAGTCGTGACATATTCTGAGAGTCATTGGTGGAACTTGTAGGGTGATATTCACATGCTCAAACCATGATTACATATAAACTGCAGAATTCCCTCTGTGACATGGGGAGGTGGCTTGGGACACAGTTTATATAAGCTTTTAAAGAGCCCTTGTGTTTTATTGTCCACTTTCCCTTAAGTCTTTTTCATTTTCTGGGCATTTATTTATTTATTTGACAAGTTTCTGTGATAAAATGCAGTGTTGCCTGAAAGTGGCAAACATGAACATCTCTGTGTTGCTTTGGACCTTAGAAGGAATGCATTCCATCCATTCAGCATGCAACGCGTTATTAGCCAAGGGGCTTCAGAGTGGGCCTTTTTCAGGGTGTGCACATACCCTTATATTCATAGTTTGATGTGGACTTTATCATGAAAGGGTATTGGCATTGGAATATGTCAAGCAATTTCTTGTGTCTGTTGAAATAATCATGGTTTTCATACGTAAAACCAAATTTGGATTCCTGGTAGAGGTCTCATTTGGTCACATGACATAGTTCTCTTTATGTTATTTACTGGGTCTCCAGTATTTTGTGGGTATTCTAGAAGTGTGTCTTCATGATGCAGAGATAATGGGTTTTTTTTTTTCTGGTTGTGTCTTTGGCTTGGGTCTATAGTTAATATTGGAAGGAATCTAATTCATTACATAGTTAATATAGTGAATTGATTCCTTTTCTCCCCTCTACTTTGGAGTATATGTATCAGTGAGAAATAGTATTATCTATTGGTGTGGTGGTACCCACCTTTAATCTCAGCACTCAGGAGGCAAAGGCCAGTGGATCTCCTTGAGTTCGAGGCCAGCCTGGTCTACAAAGTGAGTTCCAGGACAGCCAGAGCTGTTATACAGAGAAACCCTGTCTGGAAAAAAAGAAAGAAAGGAAGGAAGAAAGGAAGGAAGGAAGGAAGGAAGGAAGGAAGGAAGGAAGGAAAGAAGGAAAGGGGTATCATTTTGTCTTGTCTCCTATATGCAGAGGGCCTAGTCCAGTCCCATGCAGGCTCCACAACTGTCAGTTTAAAGTTTGTGAGTTCCTATGAGCTTGGTTCAGTTGTCTCTGTAGATCTTGACACCCCCCCCCCCGCCCCCCCCCCCCCCCCCCCCCCCCCCGCTTGCTCATATAATCCCTCTTCTCTCTCTTCAACTGGACTCCTGGAGCTTGGCCTGGTGCTTGGTTGTGGATTTCTTCATCTGATTCCATTAGTCACTGGATGAAGGCTCTATGATGACAGTTAGGGTACTCAGCAATCTGATTACCAGGGTAAGCCAGTTCAGGCACCCTCTCCACTATTGCTTAGTAGTCTAAGCTGGGGTCGTCCTTATGGATTCCTGGGAATTTCCTAGCACCAAGTTTCTCTCTAACCCTGTAAGGTCTCCCGCTATTAAGGTATCTCTTTCATTGCTCTCCCACTCCGTCCCTCCCCCAGTTCGACCATCCTGTTCCCATGTTCTCATCCCCCATCCCCTCCTGTCTATTGCCTCCCTCGCCCCCAGTTTACTCCAGAGATCTCATCTATTTGCTCTTCTCATGGTGATCTATGTGTCCCTCTTAGAGTCCTCCTTGTTAGCTAGCTTCTCTAGAGCTGTGGGTTGTAGTCTGGTTATCCTTTGCTTTACATCTGAGTGACTGTTCTCCTAGCTGGTCATTCCAGTCTCTAGACCCTTCTGTTTTTCTAGAAACCAATTATTAGAGCCTTAAGCCTTAAAAGAAGCTAATTTTTATGAAGATAGCTAAGTCCTCATCTTTCCAAAACAAGGAGGAAGGGCAGAGGGACTTTCTTTTGTTGCCATCAGTCCCTCTGAAAACCAGGTCTTCTTATGATGGTGTTTCTTAGATAACCCATCCAATTTAAAACTCAATTCCAAAGCAAAGAGAGAGCCATTTCTCTTCAAATGCAGTGCATCCGACAGCAATATGACACTCTAAATCAAAAGGGGCTAGGGACAATTTCAACCACACTTATAAGCACCAACTTTTAACACTGTGGCAAATGCCACCAATTTCAGACACTGGGGAGACATTCTGGATCACAAGTTTCTCGAGTCTGGATTATTGTTTCATTTCGTTTCATTTTTTTTCTTACTGAAAAAAGCATGAAGGAGCGAGTTGCTGTTACTTTATGAGAAACCAGAGTTATTACTACTTTCTAAAAAACCCAAATGAGGTTAAATTAAAGTACACTGGTATGGTTGCTTTAAAAGTAACAGTCACAGGCTTCCGACATTGCTATTTACCAAAGTCATTCCCAGGTTTAGGCAGCTGGGCAAACACAGCCTGAAAATGTCTCACCAAGTGAAATTTAGGTCATTTTTATGCATTATATTATGCAGAGATCACAGACCTCAGAAAAACACACTAATAAAACATCACATCCAGCCTAATGGCCTCCCCTCATTCAACCCCACGATGATAAATGAAATGCCGTCAGCATAAGGCAAGTCCATTTCTTGTGGTCCATGGAGCCCAGGACTGTGGCAGAATTGGAATGTGGAGGATTGATTGTTCACATTTCAGAGGAAAAGCATCCTGAATTTCTCAGTCCTATGCTACTGCCCCTGTGCTGGGAGAGAAATCTAGACTTCAAACTGCAAACAGGGAATGTTCAGAAGCCACACAGGGCTGGGAATGATGCTCACAAAGACTTATACAAACCAGCACTTGAGAAAGACCAGAAGAAGAAAGACAAGTCGGACAAGACAGTAAAGGGCTCTATCAAGTCCTACCATGATCTTTGCAGGGCCCGAGACTTAGGTGGAGATAAGATGGACAGGGGTCCCTGCTATTGTGGCATTTGTATTCAACCGAGGATGGAAGGATGATAAGAAAGTCAGCAATGACCCTTCGATAGTGTTTTCATTATCTGGAGTTACAAACATAAACAATACAGCCAGACAGACTTGCCCTACGTAGGAATAAAATACAGGATACTCAGTTAAACTTGAGTTTCAGATACAAATCATCTAGTGTATCTCAAATATGCAACAGACAAGCTGGAAGAATGGGTAAGGCAGAAAATGAGGTGAATGGCCTTCAAATTGGGAGCCAAGGATAGGAGTGGGCCAATGAATAATAGATAGTACAATGGTCATGAAATCCCAATGGTCCACCTCATTATAATATTTTCTGAGACGACTTTCACTATATTACACAGGCAGGATTTGACTCTGAAGCTCAATGATCCCTCTACACAGGTCTCTTAAGAGCCAGGACTATTGGTGCATAGTGACCATTCAGGCTCCATGTCCCCATTTTATCCACTGTCCTTCTCTCTGTCCCATCTCCACTCTGAACTGAGTTGCAAAGTGTGGGGCACTGGGTATAAGAACCACACTAATGATTGTCCTGTCTTGCACAGATCCTGTACTGGTCATCTGGAATCAGCCCCACAAAGGCTCTGGGATGAGTAGGCCTGGGACACTGGCCCTTACCTATACGACATGAAGTTCTAAGAAACAAGGAAGACTCCAAGAGTTTTACAAGGATCTTCAGCAAGCCGATCACAGACTGACAAAGGTGAGTATTCTGCATTTCAGTCAGTGTTTCTCAATGAACTCTGAACTGCTTAGAAAGGCAAGAATGGGTGTAGATGAGTGTCAATGGTTGATACACACACACGAGATGTGGAAGAGGGGAAGAAGAGATTTATATTACATAGCCACTAGAGGCCCATCCAACATCTTCGTAAGAAGTCATGGAAACCGAGGGCTGAGGCCATTCTAGGTGTTTATTTGAAACATGAATGTTCAGACTCTGCTGCGTTTGCTGCCATGGGCAAACAGGGGGAACTAGAAATGACACAGCAGGAAGACCTCCACCTGAAGGGAGCAAAACCAGGCTTGAACAGAGCTACACCCACTGTTCACCTGGGCCCTGTCAAGTGGCTTATTCTCATTTTGTAGAAAATCATCATGAAGATTCATTCGTTCAGACAACCAGTATGCTGTTCTGCTGTGTCTCAGGCTCTGATCTTGGAAGTGGGCACAGAGATGAAGAATCTCTTCTTGGGAGCTTATATTCTAAGCAAGATAACTACTAAAAACAAGATATTGATGGGATGCAGAACACTCAACTTGGATGAACAGGAAGTAATTAGGTTGGGTGAGGTCAGGAAAGGTCTCTGAGAGGTTCCCATTAGAGTCAATATTGACATTGGAAGTGCTTTGGTAGATTCAGCATCTAATGCAAAAACTGAAACTGTAGAGAGAAGGTGAGTTGGCAGGTGGGGGGTGCTGGGACATAAAGCCCTACAGACTTGGTTATAAGTGTGACTGTGATTGACACCACTGGCAGGCTCAGAGCAGGACCATAGTTATAGGTGCTTTTAAAACATATCCATATGTTGGCATCTTTAGGTGGACTTTTCTTGTTCTGTCAGTCGCTCCCAAATAATCACTTAGAAATTTAATATTAATTGTAAATGTTTGGCCAATAGCTCAGGCTTATTACTGTGCTAACTCTTACATTTATATTAACCCATAGTTCATAGACAGGTTTTGCTACGTGACTCAGTACCTTTACTCAGCACTGCATGCTCGTCTCACTTCTCCCTGTGTCTGTTGGCAACTTCTCTGACTCCACCTTTCTTTATCCCAGCATCCTTAGTTTGGTTGCCCCACCTATACTTCCTGCCTGGCTACCGGTCAGTCAGTTATTTATTAACCAATGAGAGTAATACATATTCCCAGTGTACAGAAGGATTATATCACAACAGGCATCTGTCAAGAATCAGGTGGTTGGCTGTAGCTTCATGTTCTATTCCATTGATCAGTGGCCTAATTTCATTTCTGTTACTATTATATAATACCTGGGGGAAAATCAACTTAGGGAAAAAGGGTTTATTTCGCTTACAGTTCTTCATTACAGTCTGTCACTGAGGGAATGCTGAGGCAGGAACTCAAAGCAGTTAATCACATAACACTCATAGTCAAGAGCAGAGAGAAGCCAGTGCACCCATGCTTATCTGCTTGCTTACTAGATTTCTTCACACTTACAAGGTCCAGGGCCCAGGGAATGGTGCTGCACACAGTGGGCTGGGTTTTCCTGTGTCAATCAACAATCAAGATAATTCCTCACAGGTATGCTTATTGGGATAATAACTGTCCTGGGTGATTCTAGGTTATGTCAAGTTGACAAACCAGCACAATCTCCACACCTTTATTTTGTGCTGCTAATGGTTTTGTGGTCTAGCTTAAAGTCAGGTAAGGGAAAGAAGAAGGAATGGGCTAGAGAGATGCCTCAGTAGTAAATTGCTTGCCGTACAAACATAAGGATCTGAATTTGAACATCAGAACTCCCTTAAAAGGCTAAGCATTATGGCACATACTTGTAATCCCAGTGCTAGGATAGATAAATATCTGAAGCTTATTTACCAACCAGCCTAATCTAATCATCAGGCTCCAGGACAACTAGAGTGAACTTGTTTAAAAAAACCAAAAAACAAACAAAACCAAGATGTATGGTTCCCAAGAAACAAGAGCCCAGGCTGCAAATGTGGCTGTGTGTGCATGCAAACAGAAACACACACACACACACACACACACACACACACACACACACACACACACACTTACAAAAAGAACAAAGTTATGTCACTTGCAGGAATGTGGATGTCACTGAAGATAGTTGTATTAAGTGAATTTTGTTAGTCTCAGAAAGCCAAGTAGCTCATGATTTTTCTCATTTGTGCTTCCAAGATGTTATATAGATACATAAAATAATAAATGTATATAATAACACAAAAGTATGTATAAATGAAACCAAAAGAAAAGGGGAGATTAATGGGAGAAGAGACAGGTGACAAAGAGAGGGTAGAAGTGTATGGAGGGGTATCACCAAAGTACTTGTTTACTTGTATAAAAATATTCTTGGGCAACCCAATATCACGTATTATTAAAAAGATAGATCAGAACAATTAAAAACTATATGTAACATGGCTCCTAAGTATAACTAAGTGAGATGTTCTGGTGGCCTGGGATGATGTGTTTGGGGAAGAGGAGAGAAATGGACAGATGAAGATAATTTTGGGGGAAGATGAAGATCCCAGGGTGTGTTGATGGATTCAGTGTAATGATTGAGTGCAGAGAGCTCTGGGGTGGGATCTGCGGCTCTACCTTCTGCAAATAGCAGCTGAAGATCCCATTTGTATGGAAATGAAATAATGTAAATAAGACCATAATCAAAATGACAACAGCATGGGGAACTTAGCTGATGTGTGCATGAGTACACCGAGTCAGCAGGCTCTGCATGAGAGCCAGACAGGGCAACAGAGACACTTGGGAAGAAAGGGCTGTCCCAGGGGCCATGAGAATGTCACTTATTCCTGCATTCCAGATTTCTCAACCCCTTATGCACAAGACATTGGGCAAAATCTCATGTGGAACTTGGGGGATGAGTAGAAGACTGAAAGGCAGTGGGTGGGAGCGTCGTGGAGCTAAGGCCCAGCAGGGCATGCTACTCACTGAAATATTCTTAAAAACAAATATTTTTAGTGTAAAGCTGATGGCCCCCAAATGTACAGCCAACTTCATAGAAGCCTTGAGCTCCAAATGCTGGCCCACAGATCCAGGACTTTTTCCTTCTGAAGCCCTGTTTTGAGGGGCAGTAGGGCAGCCAGTGGGAACAGATTAGTTCAGAAGTCTAGTTTCCCAGTTCCAGCATGGTCTGTTCTGGAGAAAATGGTAGATAATATTGACATGTTTTTCCCATTCAAGATTCACTATAACATTGAGCTGAATGGTAGTATCCCCATTTTAGTGATAAATGGATCCTCAGAGAGGTCAATTCATTGGCCCAAAGCCACAGAGCTTGAGTTCCTTGGATATCATCCTTTGTTACAATCAAATCTCTACTTTCCCCAAAGTGACAGGCTTAGCAGACACTTTTTGAATGAATGAGAAATGTCCCCAAAGCTTGTGTTTAATCATGAAGCCACAACAACTTCTCAGAAGTGGGGAATCTCTCTCTCTTCCTCTATGGAAATTGTGAGTCAAAATCCACTTCCAGACATCAAGTTGCCAAGACCATCAAATATTTGGGGGAGACAGGCTACCTTCATCAGACTCTTACAGTTGAAGACCATTTCTACCTCAGTAAGTGAGTCATCCAGGGAAAACTGAGTCATAATAGATATAATAGTGCATAATAGATAGCATAATAGTGCTGGAAACACTCAGCAGCTCTCAGAATTCATCTCAGATTGGCAACTGCGTGTTTATGTTTGGGTCACATTTGATGGCACATTGAATTGGCGACTACTCATAGTATTCCCAAACAGGGTACTTTGTTTATGGTTTCCTTATTGCCACTTGAAAACAGAAGGATGAGAGATGGATGGACTTGTGTATAATGATCTGTAAGTGTACATTGAAAAATGACCAGGAACTTCTGTGGCTTAAGTGGCCATAGAAAGAACACTGCTGTGTGGTTGTTGGGGAAACATTCTAAGTTGGAGAGGACTAGCAATCTTTGAAGCTTGGTGCTTCAAAGCTGGTGACCTGGGAGGCCACTGTTAGCATAGGCTAATCCTCCCATCATCCTATCTGGGCAGAGCTGTCCAAATGTAGAGAGGACATGTCTGGGAGGACTTGCTTGATTAACTTGAAATCACACTCATAGATGGTGCTACCTTATATTGTCAGTCTTTCACTGATTTCTTTCACCTCTCCAGTTATACAAATCCAATCCTGAGCTTTTGCATGGGCCCCTCATTGAGTCGTCTTTTGGAAGTTTTGCTGGCTAGGCAGTGGCAGCATACACTTTTAATCCCAACACTTGGGAGATAGAGACAGGTGGATCTCTGTGAGTTTGAGGCCAGCATGGTCTACAGAGCTAGTTCCAGTACAGTTGGGGCTGTTACACAGAGGACCCCTATCTCAAAAAAATTTTTAAAAAGAAAGAAATAAAGAAAGAAAGTTTCTCTGCATTCATTTAATAGGGCCTCGTCCTTTCCCATGCTGTAAGACTACACTTAAAAATTGGGTCGTTTTGGGGGTAGGGTCAAGTTTAAATATTGTTAAGTAGCATGTTTAGCTCACCTTTAAATATTTCTGCAAGATGAACTTGGGATTTTAGCCTCAGTCTCCTGGGAATTAGTTACTTTTAGATTTCCTTTGGAGATGAGAAGTCATTCCACATCCCTGGCTGTTTCTTGTCCCCTTCCTCTTTAAATGCAACATTTCCCCTCATAGTAGAATTGCATTTGAGCACTCTTGGGACCTTTCTACTTGTCACTGTGATTGAAATCCTAGTAAGGGGGAAAGCTCACCTGCCATGTCTGCCGATTCCATATAAGGAGCTCATTCAAGCCTTACAGCCAGCTATGAAAGGCAGACAAGGCAGCTATTAACACTCAGATTACAGCTGAGCTCAGAGAAAAGAAACCAGAGCCATGTTACCCAGTGGAGGTAGAGGCCTGTGTCACAGATGCCTGGCCTGCTTATCTTTAGGATGTCCACCAGGAAGCCTTATTTGGTCAGCATCATGAAGTTTCATATATGAATGTTATGTCAGTCAACATCCAGAGACTTCCAGCTAATTTCTTTAAAAAAATAATTGGTGTGTATGTCTGTGTGTGTCTGTGTGTGTGGGCAGGTGAGTGTGCATGTGTGCAGGTGAGTACTCACATGTGGAGGATGGAAGTGGGCATCTGGGATTCTGTTTTATCCCTTTCCACCTTATCCTTGTGAGACAGGGTCTCTTCCGTGAACTTGGCACTCACCAACAAGGCTGGGCTGACAGCTAGCAAGCCCAGGCCATGCTCTTGTCTCGGCCCTCCCCTGCACTGGTGTCTCTGGACACCTTCAGCTTTGTGTATGGGTTTTAGTGATTTAAACTTAGGTCCCCATGCTTATGCAGCAGGTCTGCTTCTCCATCTGAGTCATCTCCTTGATCCCAGGTGAACATATATGAGCATGTATTGGGTTAAGACCTAGACCCATTCCAGTAAGAAAGTGCCTGAACATGCGCATGTGTCTGTGAGTGTGTTGAACTGGTTGCTGGTGAGTGGTGCTGTTTGTGGAAGTTATGGAACTTTTACTAGAGATAGCCTTGCTGGAAGAAGGTCATCACTGGACAAGACTTTGAGGGCTTGTAGCCTTATCTCCCATTTCTCTCTCTCTCTCTCTCTCTCTCTCTCTCTCTCTCTCTCTCTCTCTCTCTCTCTCTCTCTCTCTCTCTCTCTCTCTCTCTCTCTCTCTCTCTCTCTCTCTCTCTCTCTCTCTCTCTCTCTCTCTCTCTCTCTCTCCCCTTCCTCTGTGTAGATGAAAATGTGATCAACTAGTTTCCTGCTGCTCTTGCCATACCATACCTTACCTGCCACGGTGGACTCCATCCTTCTGGAATTGTAGGTTAAATTTGACTCTTACTTAAGTTGCTTTTGGTCATAGTATTTTATCACAACAACAGAAAATAACTAATACAGGCTAGTTCTCCTCTGGCCATTCATGACACAGAGAGGGAGGCACCGTGGGAAGAGGGAAGCATGTCACCTATGGATAGATCTTGATGGGCCTCATTCAAATCACAGATCTCCTGAGTCTCTGTACAAGCTGCATACATTCAAAAATCCAAGTTTAATTGAGATAATGTAAATAAGTTAGCATCTTGAAAATGCTAAATTAATCCTAGAAGAGCCTTGTGAACTCTGTCTCCCATTTCTATGGTCTTGACAAACCACTTATAAGGCAGGCATATAGACTATTTATGTTCCCATTTATAGGTCAGTCAATAAAGACACATGTAGAGTGGCAAGCTGAAGTGATTGGCCAACAGTTAGGCATTTTGCGCCCAGGCCCATCTGACTCACAATACAGATGGTGCCATGCTTACTTATTGCCATGACCTGTGTGCTGTGATTGAAACAAGATCTCTGCCTTCCAGTTGGTGTGGAGGTGTAAGCTATTGTTGCATGATATTTGGATTAGGGTTTGGGATTATTGTCATCCAGGCTCATCCTTGCCACATACATCTGAGAAAGTCACACTATCTTTCTGGGTCTCAGTTCCCTCATTCATGGAAGGAGTGATCCGTCATCTCTAAGGCCTTACCTAGCTCCAGGGATTTCTTTTTTTTCCTTTTCAATAACACAGTTCTTTATCGATTGGGAATTTTACACAATGCACCCCAACCTCACTCACTTCCAAGTCCCTCCGTGTCCTCCCCTTACCCCTGCAGCCTCCTTCTATAAGACCCCTCCCCAAAATCAACTCAAAACAAAACAAAACAAAACAAAAAGCTCACCTTGCTTCTCTGTCTTTCCCACACTTCTTCATTCATCCAAGTGACATTGGAAATCTCAGTGTATCCATGCAATATACACTTTTGTCCAATCAGCCCCACCCAGACAATGTTATTGCAATGAGTCATTGGTCTGGTTCAAGGCTTCTTGGCACATCATCATCACTGGATCCTCACTGAAACATCCCTCTGCTGCCCATAGTCATTGGAGATCCTCTGGCTGTGGTTCCGTAGGACCAGTCCATTCAGGCACTCCAGCAGGTCACATAGATGGGGTGGATACTAGGGTGGGTCAACCCAAGGCCCAGGATGTGGGTCTGGGTGGTAGCTGAGCTGGTCAGTCAGGGCCATTGGACCATGCCCTCAGGCTTCTTAGAAGCAGGACCAGCTCTCTCACACCCAGGGTAAGGGGTAGGGCCATCTCCTCTGAGTGTAGGGCCAGCTTTCCCATGGGGGTGGTACCAGCTCTCCTGCTGCAGTGTCCATCCAGGGGCAGGGCCAGCTTTCCCAGGGCCACAGAGGTGGGGCCGGTTCAGTAAGGCCCTTGGATTTCAACACACATGGTTCCTATGACCTCTTTTGGTTGACATGTACCATGGGCATCATTACAGACCCCAGCTGCAGCAGGAACATGAAACCAGACATAACTTTAGGCAGCCGTCTGGGTTGGATGACACCATGACCCCATGTGGCAGCACAGGCCACCAGGTTGGCATGGCCCCCAGTGGCAGCATGGCCCTTGGATACCAACATGGCCCCAGGCTCAGACCCTGATTTAGGGATTTCTTATGCTGGGACTCTCGGCAGAGAAACAGTCTCTCTTGCTTCTCCTACAATACTATCCCCCAACCTTCCCATTCTACTCATCCTCTTACTAACTGGCAAACATTGGGAGGGAGGAAGATTCTTCCTGAACATGAGCATTGGAATGGAGACTTTGAGAGAAGGACCCATCAGGCGTTGATGCCTCTGTACCTCCCTCCCTACTGTGGAATGTCTTTCACGGGGATGCTTCCTGCTCTGAAGCAATGCTTTGGGCTAGAGATGAGCCTAGACCTACCCCTGCTCTGGAATGACTGTCTCTGCAGCTGGGACTCTGGAGGACTCTGCCAACTATACCACACCTGGACACCTGCACATTTTCCACTGGTCCAGAAACAGCCTGTGCTGGTCCCATCAGCATTTGCAGAGGTGACTAGTTACTGTCTTGGCTTGACTGAAATAATGAGTTAGCTCAGGAGTCCTGAAATGATATTCACAATGTCTCAGGAACCCTGAGCACCTGGTTCTATTCACATCATACCCATAGAAAGTGGTGGATGGTTTCTACTCAGTAAGTCCCCAATAAGTCATCTCTATGAGAGCAAGGGCCTCTCTGGGCCATTTCACTTTCCCATTTTTGGCTTTCAGTGGGAGATCTGACAACTTAAGTGTACCGCTGGGTCCTATCTTCCAGAACAGTCTCTAGCTTAGATCCATCTTAAGTCCCCACTTCAAGTTTTCTCAAGGAAGTACCCCAGTCCTGTACATCAAGCATTCTACAACAGACCAAGAAAACACCATTAATTAGACAAACTTCTATTTACCAAGTGCACGCAGAGGAGCCTGGGCTAGAACACAGATTTCCTTTAAAGCATTCTTAGTTCAGAGTGCTTTCAATGTTATGTGTTCTCTTTAGTGATGGACTCTGGAATCTCTTGAGGAGGATGGTTGAACACCTGACATTAGAAGCTGGTTCCTCTACTCTGAAACACTGAGTTCAGGACATGTCTATCATCTGTGCAATCAAGCCAGCGAGAGGCTTGGTTTGGGGAACCCATGACATACAGTTAACAGATGCATGACTCTGCACAACTCCAAGTAGTGCAGAGGCACTCCCCCGACACCCTGACAATTCTTAACACTGCCTAGGATTGAATCTGAGTTATCCTTCACTTTATTGGTCTGAGGTTCAGAATCTTTACCTGTAGCTCTGTATCGGAGTGAGGGTTAAATGTAATGACTCAGAGAAGGGCCTGATGCCTGAACTGCTCACCGTGTGCCAGCCTAGCATCCAGGCAGCCAGAGGAAGAGAAATAGCTAGATAAAGAGAGAGCACGAGGCAGGAGCCCTCCTGTCTCTAGATTTGCCCTGTGCCAAGTGAGTGCCATCCCACTGCACGTTTGGTGGGCTCTTTCATTAGCCTCAACAAGAATCCTTTGGCCCTTGACTGCCCAGGGAGGCTACTGCTGTGTCAGATAAATGTTCATGGTTCCTCATAAGCTTCCCTCTGGCTGGCTGTGATCAACCTAATTGCTTCCCTTCTGCCTCTTCCTCTCTAAGCGGAAGCTGCTGGCATGAGCCTCCAGGCCCTGCCTCGTCTTGCAGGATGCTGCTCACACTGCTGCATAGGCTGCATACTGACTTTGGACTGAGCAGGGTGCTTTGTCTGGGAAAGCAAACCCTTGTATCTCTGAAGGCTTTGAGGATTTTGTGCCTTGTCTCTCACACTGCAGTCTGTGAGCCAGCAGCCTCTAGCATGGGATCTTGATAGAAATGCAGAGACCGTGGCTGCAGTGATGGCTCGGTGGGTACAATGTTCACCTTGCAAGCTCAAGTACAGAAGTTCAGTCCTTAGAACTCCTGTTAAAAAGATGCTGAGTGCATTGGATGCTGTGAGGAGCTCCTAGTACAGTAGCATAGGAGCTGATCCTGGAAATACTGCAGTAGCAATGAGCATTAACATGTTCTGGCATCTACATGATGTTGGGTAGATGCAGGCTGCCTCCCCTGGTGCTTTTCAGCTCTATTTACTTGGGTAATTTCTGCTTGGGCAATCTTAGTCATGCCCAGGTTCCATAATTCATGCACATCCCTTCTAAGTCTCAAGATTCACATCTGTAAATGGCAATGATGTCAAATCATTTTCTCAGAACCATTATTGGAGGAAATGGGGTTATGTGTGTAGGACTCTTAAGTGTGTGGCCTCCAGTGAATCCTCAATAAATGGTAGGCCCATGGCTCTGTCCTTCTTGCCACTCTTTGTGGGATTTCCTACAAGCTTGAGATCTGCAAGAATGAAAGTCAAGGCTGTCTCCCGACGGTCCAGGATGTGCTAGGTTGGTGGAGCACGTGTGGGAGTGCTCCACCATCCCTGCAGACAGCCCAGTGAATCAGCATTTCCCTCACTGCTCTGACTCACTGATCACAAGATCTCTGCCAGGTAGCTTCTGTTTTCCCTAGTTTGTTGGTGGTGGTCCAAAGATTCTGGGTTGGTTGAATTTGCCCACATCAGTACTGCTCATCCTTCTGCCCTGACGCCCCTCCTCCCACTGGGGGTTAGCAGCTTGTGTTTCACCTGCTCTCAAAGTTCATTTCATCTTAAATTTGAGTTCAGAGAGATGGTGGTTTGTGTTGTAGGTGGGAGAGCAGATTCTTATTGTCTTCTTTTTCTCTGACCCCTGACCTCTTAATATCTTCCCTGAGTCTAACCTGCTGCCCAGAAAACTGAACGCTCTTCCTGAACACTCCTGAGCACTCCTCTGAAGTCCAGTCTTTGACCTACTGCTGGTTCTGTTTGGAGCCTACCATTGTGTTATTTATTTTCTGTTTTACCATGTCAACTAACTCTTTACTTAAGCAAATACACCTAAGTATCCTTACTATAAATGGAAATCTTTCCATTAATAGAAAGTAAAAATAAGATTATAAAACACAGTGGAACAAAAAAATTTTTCTATCTAGACAATAACTGTTGTCTGCAGTGGATCTGTGTCTGGGGCCTTCTTTCTCCTCTTCTAAAGTGATAGTAATGAGTAATGGTTAGTACCAGGGTCATTGACATCAAAGAAAGGACAAGAAAAAAGTCATGGAAAGGAAATTCACTTACTACCTCATGACTGGATGCTTTTTAATGCTCTTTGAGAATCAATAAAATCATTTCAAAATGTCCCCAGGGCTCTATTCCCTGGGAAACAACATTGAACACACACACACACACACACACACACACACACACACACACACACACACACCACTGTGGCCACATTTGAATTGGATGGGAATGTTTGGATTGCTCAGCCAGTCAATCCAGCACAGAAGGAATGCTATGTGCCTGAAAGAGCAAGCTGCCTGGGTTTGTGTCACCAATATGACGCTTGCCAGCACCTACCCAGGGAAGTTACTGTAGTACTTGTTTTTTCCTCTGATAAAAAAAAATATGTGTTTGGCGGTGGTGGCGCACACCTTCAATCCCATTATTCAGGAGACATAGGCAGGTGGATCTGAGTTCAAGGCCAGCCTGGTCTACAGATAGAGTTCTGGGACAGCCAGGGCTACACATAGAAACCTGGTCTTAAAAAAATAAACCAACCAACAAACAAAACTATACAAATGTGCTGGTAGTAAATAATTTGTTGTTGCTGTAGGGACAATCATGAGGTATATAGTAAGTGTATGGCAGCTGCTGTTTATTGATATGCTCAACCCAGAAGGTAACATGGAAATCCTGCCTCCAGGTCCTATAGTGAGGAGTACTGGCTGGGTCTGGTCCCTTCTGAGGCCACAGACCGGGCAGTCACAGAGGCTTCAAGGCTGGGGAGCACTTCACTTCTCTGGAGGAAGTTGGCATTGGTTTGGCGCCTCTGTGTACAGGTTGTTTCAGAATGCCTTCTGTTTACTCTTGGCCCCCAATTCAGTTGCCAATGCTTCCTGAATACTTCCTGTTTTTTGTACTGTGATAGGTGTATGACATTCCTTCCTTAGGAAGTTGGGTGCATCTGGGTGGCTTTCTGTGGCCTATGAAATGTAGGCAAAAATAACCTGTGTCAAAGAAACTTTCAGGGCTGGCAGGTGACTCACCACACTCTTTTTGTGTGCTTCTTCCGTAATCAAAGAAACATGGAGTTCCTGTCAGTATGACATGGACAAGAGTTCCCAGGCAATGAAGGATGGAAAGTGTGGCAGGCAGGAGAGTCACACTTCATTGTTTTAAGCTCCTGGCTCAGCAAAGCATACTTCATCAAGGCTGAGACCCATCCCTACATTCTGACAGCACTCCCACCTCTAACAACTCCTGTTTTTAGAGTCCAAAGGCTCAGGTGGGGCACGCAATACCCAGAACCACCTTCCCCCCTCATTGCCGCCATCTCATTACAGCTCCCATATTCAGTGATTAAAGTGAGGTCACTTAGAAGGAAGATTCATCCTCAGCTGCCACCTTCTTGCAGAGCCTAAATGACTTTCATTTCTGGGTTTGTCTCTCAGACCTATTGTACTTCAGGCAAAGAATGAGCCCCAAATCATTGACTTGGGCCCCTGTTTGCTGTCCACATATTCTCTCCTTCATCTCTTTGTCTAGCTTTTGCCTCAAGGATTCTGGAGACAGAACAGTTCCAACTGTCACTAATGTACCTACAGCTGGGCTATGGGTCCACTGTGCCATTGGCTTGCAGGAGGCTAGTTCAATTGCTTGACTCATCTGAAAGGCAATCTTTACTTTGTCATATGGTCAGATAGTGCATGAGTTATCCTAACCAGGACACTTGTAAGAATATCAGGGTGCTGGTAACAACTACACAGGAGCAACAGGTATCCGATGAGATATCTTAGACAAACCAAGATATATATATGATCAATTGTATCTGATTCCAAGGCCAACAAAAAGTGGCATACATCAAATTTCATACGCAGGATTGCGTCCTGTCTTTGGTATCTAATATTTGATTTGTCTCTCTATTGTCCACCTAAACTGTTGACAGCATTTCTCTGAACCTCCACTGTGTATTTACTTCCATTAGGAGAATTCAGACCTGAAGTCATTTCAGGGAGGAGGCATGTACATGTGGCCATAATTTCCAGTAAATTTCCCCCTAGGTGCTTTATATTCCTGCTGCTCTCTTGATCAGATGCATATTTAATGCTTTGTGATAGAGACACAGATGTGAACGGTGCAGCCCTGCGTGTTCCTGCCAAAGCTGCCAGGTCCCAGTAAAGAGGCTTCGAGAGCTCCTGGAATGCCCGGAGCTACCTTCTCTTCATGTCCCCACAAGACCCAGCTCTCAGGAAACCTACTCTAGAGGTAACAGAAAGCGAGGCAGGGTTTATTAGCTTTCCTTCCACAGGCTGTTTGCATTTCTGCCCTGGGCATAGACTCATTTGCATCATTGATTTATAGTTTTAATTCAAAAATTACTATTGTTTTACACAATCTACTACCTTAGTTCCTCTTTAGATTGTTTTGTTAACAACTCACCCGGTACCACTTGGAGCTCAGAAAGACAGGGTCTCTCACATTCCCACTATGGAGCTCAGTGAGACAAGGTCTCTACTGGAGATTCACATTCCCACTATGGAGCTCAGTGAGACAAGGTCTCTACTGGAGATTCACATTCCCACTGAAACAAGAATACAGAAAGTACAGAGTGGAAATGAGCAAGCTGGAAAGTTCTTCAAGCATGTGACTCCCACCACAAGGAGGTTGGCAGTCACACACTACTCAGTGCCTTCCTCGTCAGGATCTTTGATAATTGTGTTTTTATATGGTTGCTTCTCTAAGGAGAACTTTCCCTGCAACTTCTCTCTCCTGTCCTTTATCGTTTCTTCCAACAGACAGTTAAATTTTACCAAAAACACACCAAATACCAAGCACAGGCTAGGCTGGTGCTAAAGGCAAGCTTGTTCTAGCCTTCAGGGAGTATATACTTTCACCAAACAATACAGACACTGAGAAAAAAATTACAAGTTTCTTAATTAATTATGAATTCAAGGCATCTGCTTTGTTGAATAAAAAATTAAATACAGCCAATTTGAAAACACTGGAAAGTATCTCAGGTTACCAGGGCTTGAGGGACCAATATTATAGAGCTAAGGTTTACAGAAGGTGAGTCTGAGACAGCTATTATTTCCCTGGAGTCATTTTTTTTCATTTATTAAAGTGGTGGGAGGGAAAGGGGGAACAGAGAAAAAGAGAGAAATAATATGAGAACACACTTTGTTTGGGAACACAGGAGAATGTGACTGCAAGTCTAAGTGGCACTTCCTTGTCCTGCACTTGTGGGAGAGAGAAAATCTTGAAGTTCAGGACTCTAAGTCATGAGGAACTCTGGAAAACACACAAAAGTGTCAGGAGGAACTCTGTCAGCTCTATAATATAAAAGCAGGTTGAAGCTGAGGTCAGTCGAGCCTTGGGAAATCTGAATGAGCTTGACGGATGTGAATCCCCTCATTTCTTATGTCACTATTTCAGCTACCTGAGAAGAGGGTGATGTGAATTGAATGTGTTCTCAATTATGAAATGGGAAGGAATTCTGATAGAAGATTTCCATTCAGAAGTACAGAGAGAATAAAATATAAGGCATAAAAAAAATAAGAGGCATGCATGACATGCAGCCTGCCAGTCACATGATTTGATTCACAAGGGGTCAGGAAGGGGAAGTGGAAGAAGCAGATATGAAGAAAGGGCCAAAGACTTTATGAATGGCAATGGCTATAGGCTCAAGAATCTGTAGTGTCCCAAATAGGACACATTAAAACAAAAGCACGTACAGACACAAGAAGACAAGGCTGCTGAAACCAGAGGCGAGAGAAAATACTGAAATCAAGAATAAATCTGGCCGCGTGGCACAGGTCTGAAATCCCAGCCACTTGAGAGGCCAAGACAGGAAGATGGCAAGTTCAAAGCCATCCTGTACTACAGAGTTGAGTTCAAGGACAGTCTGGCAATTAGTGAAGCTGTTTTATTTTTTTAAAGTAAGAAGATGGTTGAGAATATACTGGTAGAATGATTGCCCAATATGTATGAGGCCCTAGGTTCAATCCCACTCATAAAAAAATAAAATCAAGTAAGGAAAAAAATTACTTGGAAGTGTTGGTGATTGATATCTCACACAAATAATGGAAAACAGACAAACTAACATTTCCAAATTCATCCAATATCCAACAAAAATATTCTTGAACAATGAGTGAAATATTGAAACATTACTTTCACAAACAGAACCAGTAAAACATCATCCCAGCATCCTAAATTATACTATTGGAAATATGTAGTCATCTATACACATACTGACTGATAATTACAGGAAAAATAATATATAATGAATGGACACAATTAAGGGTAGACTTTTGTATATGGATGAAAACTGTAACTGTAATATATAGAGATAGTAAATGATCAGTAAAATGCCCGGCGGGGATGAAAAGGTGGAGCATAGGAGAGTTGTAGAGCAGTGAAGGCATATCCTGGGATGATGTCATACTGTACAAGGGATCCATCCCAATACAAACTACAAGGCCTTGGTAATAGTAATGCTTTTGTGCTGCATCATCTGTTGCAATGAATACTAAAACAAGGTGGTAAATAGAGAAATTTTCATGCTCACTGGGGAGAAAGGCTATCTGGAGATTTTCTGTATCATCAAGTAAGGTTTAAATAGACAAATGGATTGGAGATTTGCAGGAGGAAGAGACAAATAGACAAGTACTGAGGAAATGGCTCCGTTGTGGATCTGAGTTTGATCACTAGAAGCCATGTGGTAAAGCCTGGCACAGTGGCATGCTCTTGTAATCCCAGAACTGGAGAGAGAGAGCACAGGTGATGCTCTGGGTTCACTGCCAGCCAGACCAGCCTCCCTGGCAAGCTCCACGCAGGTCAGCGAGAGACTCTTTTCAAGAAAAGGAAAAAGGAAGCTGGTGCCTGGGAAACCACACCCACGCTTGTGTTCTGCTTTCTTTGTGCACATGTAGCCATGTGCACCCCACATGAGTGAGCATGAACACATACATGTATGCACACACATAAAAGAAGCACACAGGCATGTGATCCTAGTGGGATGTGTAAAAGTTCCTCTCAGTAGCTAATGAAGTGCAGGTTAAAGTGCTTAGAATTACGTAGGAGATCTGAAAGGCTACAATTGCAAAAATTGCTATAAGCAACATGTGCAAACACAGACAAGTGATAGACTATAGAATCTATTTGTTGTTCACACAACACAATTTGGTGATCAGCAGAAACAGAGTAAATTCCAATACACTGAAGTGAGATCAAACTAGCTATTAATAACAAAAGAATACTAAAAAATTTCCAACTACTTGGGAATTAAGCTGTTCTCTTTTATACCTGGTCCTAACCAAAAAGCCAAGAAGTGATAAGCTGGCAATTTTAAACACACATATCTAAGGTGAAATCACAAAGAAAATTATAAAGTATTTCAAACTAGGGCTGTCAAGATAGACCAGTGAGTAGAGGTGTTGCTGCCAAGTATGATAAGCTGAGTTGGATATCTGATCTCCTTCTAGCAGTGCAAGGTGAAAACCATCACACAATGTTCTCTCTCTCTCTCTCTCTCTCTCTCTCATACACACACACACACACAGAGAGAGAGAGAGAGAGAGAGAGAGAGAGAGAGAGAGAGAGAGAGAGAGAGAGAGAGAATATTTCAAACTATATAACATAGGAAACTTTGGAGAAGGCCCATGAGTCCATGGTTAAGGGAAACCTGTTGGCCTAAAATTCTTATGTTGATAAAAAATGAAAAGATTCAACAAGAGATGCCAAAAGGAGGTGAGGAAAAAAATAATAATGAGCAAAACTGATGCAATAAAAAATAGTGTAAGGTCAAAAGAACCAAAAGTTGAATTCTTGAAAATGCTAATAATGTTGGTCAAACTCTAGCAAGACTTAATAAATGTGGTGCAGGACATCATTAGACATTACAAGCAAGAATAAAAGAAGGGGGTCACTGCTGACAAGATAGACCTTGGGAAAGAGACAACACAGTGAAGATTCTATGCCTCCAATTGTGAAAATGTTGACGCAGGGAACAAATTATTTGAAAACACACTTGAAAAATTGGTACAAGAAGCAAACTTAATTGTATGCATAGAATTGAAAAGGCTGATTCTGCAGCAAACTTTCTAGGCTGATGTGTCTTCTTTTGTACATTTTCTTAAATCTTTAAACATCAAATTTCTACATCAATATTAGAGCAAGTTAAAATCAAGAGGGCTTATCTCTGAGGAAACTGAGCCTTCTTTCTTCAGCCTTTATCTGTCTGGAGCTCCTATACTAGGGGTGGGACTATGTGCTCTTTCCACATCCATGTTGGAGTGCTGACTTGTGTGATCTTGTGCAGGTCTTGCACAGGCTTTTGGGAGTTCATGGGTGCAACATAAATGATCAATGACATATCCAGAAAATACTAGTTCTTAGCAGTTCTCCCTATCTTCTGGCTCTTACCATTCTCTTCCCTGATGTTCCCTGAGCCCTCAGTGTTTGGGTTGTGTTATAGATGTCTAATTTGGGGACAGGCATTCTACAATCCCTTATTTTCTACACTTAGAATGATTGGGTTTCTATCTAGTCTCTGTCTAGTGCAAAACGTAGTTTCTTTAAGGAAGAGTGGAAGCTACACCAGTTTATGCATATAGGGATAACTATTTAGAAAGCAGTTAGATAGCATATTAATTTAGAAAAATGGTAGTAATCGGTTATTCTCTTGGCCCAAAAGCCTAAAACTCAGTTCTTGATTTCTCTCCCATTTCTTCATCTTTCCAAACCCCTATCCTATTTAGGACTGATTTCCTAAAAATTTGTCACAAGTAGAGAGGGAATGGTAATTGGGGGCTGCAGACCTCATTTTGTGTGTGTGTGTGCGTGTGTGTGTGTGTGTGTGTGTGTGTGTGTGTGTGTGTGTGTGTTTGTGTGTGAGCAGTTCACATTGTTGTGTGGCATTTCTAACAGGCTAATTTGTGGATCTGTCTGCTTAATGGGAGATAATTGTTGGTTGCTCCCAAGACATTAGTGCCACTGTTTCACTATTATTATATCTTGATAGATTGGTCACTATTGTAGTCCACAGAAGGTATATCTGTGAAGGTATATTGATAACTTTTCTCTCCAGCAGCCTGTACTTCACCATCTGGCATTATGAAGTAGGTTTCATATGTACATATGTCTAAGACTGCCTCAATGGTTAGTCTTACACATATGTACATATGTGCTCTTTCTATGTGTGTGTATCATATTTCTACATTTGTATCATTTACATTTGTATATATGTATATATTAGAAAAAATGACATGAATTTGAGAGGGGAATAAGGAGCACTAGAAAAGTTAGAGGGGAGGGAGTAAGTATATATGCTCAAAATGCATTATATTAATATATAAATTTGTCAAAAATATATAAATAGAAAACTGATAATCACGTGGAAAAACACAAATTCTTTTCTTCTAGACAGTTTTTCTCTGTGTAGCCCTGCCTTGTCTTGGAACTCACTTTGTAGTCCAGGATGTCCTAGAACTCAGAGATTGTCTGTCTCTACTTCCTGAGTGAAAAATGCAGTTCTTATAAACAAGTGAAAATAGAAGTGGGATCAATTTTTGCTACAAATCTTGTTTTTCTAGAGTATGATAGTCACTGCTGGCATTGATATAACAAAACAAGCATTTCCCCACACATCCAAAGCTCTAAGCCTAATTGATTTTAAATACTCTGAAAGAATATAATTAAAAAATTGATTTAACTAACAGATATAAATATGGTCAGATGTCTGAACACAAAATCTATTTGTTGCCCATTGAACACAATTGAAGAATATCAACACCACACCTGGGTAATCAGAGACAAATGTGTCTTCTACCATCCCTTCTACCCAACATGCACTGTAGCCAGCAGAGGGAATCCAGAAGATTCTACAGGAAATGAGTTTATCTAACCTAGCAGGTACTAAGTCAACACAAAAGTCTGTAGAATTTTTATTTACTGACATTGAATCAATCGACAGTGAGACATTCCTAATGTCATTATAAGCATCCAGTATTGAAGACACTTATCTATCAGTTCTCAGGGCCATTCCTTATCTCCTTTATCTCCTATGCACTGACAGGCACTGACTGGCTGTGGTAAATCTCACTTTGCTTTTTCTGAGTTTAGGATATATATATATATCATAGAATTTATATATATATAAATTCTATGCAGTTTCAAAATTCAGCAGATGTCTTCAGCCAAACATGCAAACATGCTGTGAGTTGAAAATATCCACCCAAGTCATTCTATCCCAGTGAGTTCCTATGAACACTGAATTAATGAACAGTGTACTACTAAGGACAATGGGGGTGGGGTTCCTGTGTCTACTTTCAGCTCTCTTCTTTGCATGTGCCCCATTGTAAAAAGTCTAAACTCTTAGCCTCTGGCCTATGTCCAAAATTGGCTAAGGTCCTGTGCAGTTAACTGAACTCATTTGTGCAAAGCTTTCCCTGTTGGGGTTGGGGGGTGGGGGGAATGTCATTTCTGTTAGTCCTTTATGCCATCCTCTCAACATTTCCTTAAAGGTGTAACTTCTGAAACTTACCAAATTTCCTTGTTATCATTGGGAATGCCAGTTTGCAGTCTATTCTACCAAGAGACCAACCAGGTCAGTGGTTACCTTTAGGGACGAAGTGAACAATGATTGATATGTGGTGTCTTAGTCATTGTTCTGTTGCAGTGAAGAGACACCATGATCATGCAACTCCTGTAATGGAAAGTATTTAACTGGGGCTGGCTTACAGTTTAAGAGGTTTAGTCTATCATCAGCATGGTGGGAAGCATTGTGGCCTGCAGGCACATATGGTGCTACAGAAGTAGGCGAGAGTTCTATATCCAGATCTGCAGACAGGAGGAAGAAAAAGAGCTGCTGGGCCTGGCTTGGACTTCTGAAAACCTCAAGGCCCACCTCCAGTGATGCACTTCCTCCAACAAGGCCACATCTGTTGCAACAAGGAAACACCTCTTCATCCCTCTAAATAGTGCCAGTACCTGATGACAAAACATTCAAATATTTGAGCTTGTGCAGCCAATCTTACTCAAACCACCTCAGGTGAGAAGAAAGCTGGAATCAATCTAGGAATTGGAGTTGCAGAATATATTCATGGCAAGAAACATATTGGGTTATGTACTCAAGTACATACAGGTTCAGGGAAGTATATTTCCAACAAGATGTATACTAAAAAGGGGGAAGACACAAAGGAAAGAGAAACACAAAGCTGTGTGCTAAATACAACTTTGATAAAAGCGCAAATGCAGCTTTTAAGACAAGAGATTAAGTCCTCTCAGTTAATCTCTCTGTTCCAGGATTTAACCCTTTCCTCTGTCCTTATTGGGAGGAGCACCATATCTCTTAATGTCAAGTGAACTCAATTCTTGCTCTCCCCTTTCATCATGTTTCCAAACTTTATATCCTTGTTCAAAGTTGATTGCCAAACAATATCCTTGTTCAAAATTGATTTCCAAACTTTATATCCTTGTTCAAAATTGATTACCTAAAAATTTGTCACAAGTAGAGAGGTCTTCTGGGAACTCTACAGCCCCATAGAGTTTGTCTGTGTGTGTGTGTGTGTGTGTGTGTGTGTGTGTGTGTGTGTGTGTGTGTGTGTGTGTGTGGTGTGTGTGTGTGTGTGGTGTGTGTGTGTGTGGTGTGTGTGTGTGTAAGCATGTCACACCTCTGTGTGTAGCATTTCTAAGAGGCTAATTTGCAGTTGCATCTCTTAATTAACCACACCCATACCCCCCACCTCCAACCCCCTACGGGTCTAGGTACATACCCACGTCTCCAAAGGCATCATTACATCTTCAAATCAGAACATTCTCTATCCCTAACAGGAAGAAAGTAACAATTCCCTTGGACTGAGCTTTGAATTCTTCCTTTTCTTCAAGATGTGAATACAATGTATTCTTCTTTCCCCTTTTCAGATAGAGACTTGGGGGCTTCCTGGAACAAGAAAGAGAAAAACACTACCCAAAGGGCCCCTCAAGTACACACTGAGAAATGTCTATTCTGGACAGCTCCCAACGCTCTAGTCATCATCCAGGGGAATGACAGTCATAGTAACAGCACAGGACACATCCCAGTGGGAGACTGACACTTCCACTGTGGCTAGTGAAGGCTTGCTAACACAGCAGCCCTGAGCTCTGTTGCTCCACAGCTGTTCCACACCTCTTCCATCACAGAAGTTGTCTGGAGGGGCTTCAATGTGAGACACAGATCACTTGTGCCTGTTTCCTTGTTTGTCCTCATGGCTTCCCTGGGGATGTTATCTCTGTTCTTTCAGATTGTCCTTCTATGCTCTGTGAAGCCAACCATCCAGGAATATAGTCTTACTTTAAACTGTTGACCTAGATATCCAAATCATATCCACATTAATGGATAAGGACTGGGATGATGCCATAGGAAAGAAATACCTTGTGCATTATACCCTAGATCATAACTTGGATCCCTATGCCAACCCACTACTCACTTCTATTTCCATGAGAAGTTGAGAAGTTAGGCTCTGGAAACCTCATACAAAGTGTGTGGGCCATATGTTATAAAAACCACAGCTTTCTGTGAGCTGGAAACGATGTCTTCAAACTCACAAAATGGTTTCACTTGTGTAAGAGTATGAGGGCTAAGAACCTACTGTGCTTGTTACTTTTTCATTCCCGTGACAAACTGATAGGACACAACAGGAGAAGAGGGGTTACCAGGCTTACAGTTGTAGGAGGTACAGTCTAGCATGGAGGTAGGCATGCCTGTGGCAGCAATGTGCAGCTAAGACTCTTCACCTGTTCATATCATTGTGCAACAGGTAGTTGGGACAGGGCTATAAAACTTTGAGGCTTGCCATGAGAGACCGTTCCTCCAATAAGAGCCCCACCTCCTAAAGTCTGCACAAATTTCCTAAACAGCACCAATAACTGTAGGCAGAGTTTTCCTGTCCTGTCATCCTTCTTCCAAGTAACCACTCAGACAGTCTTATTAATTATAAATGCTTGGCTGATAGCTCAAGCTTATTACTAAGTATCTCTTACATTTAAATTAACCCATATTTCTTATCTAAGTTCCACCACATGGCTCATGGCTTGTTACCTCATTTCATACACATCCTGCTTCTTCTGCATCTGGTTGGCAACTCCTCAGACTCTGCCCTTCTTCTTCCTAGCATCCTGCCCAGTCTCTTCCTGCCCAGCTATTGGCCAGTCAACTTCTTTATTAAACTAATCACAGTGACATAGATTCACACAGTGTAAAGGAATACAAATAACTGGGGACAAAGTGTTCAAACACAGGGGCCTATGGGAGACAATCCAATCACAATGCTTACCAAGGTCATTTAGCTACAACATGGTCATTATATAACTACTGAACAATGGAATGAACATCAGTACATTGGAATCCTGGTCCCAATGTTCCCAGTATCTTTCTGTCCTCATCCTCTGCACACTGTGGGGCAAGTGTTCTCACAGAGAGTAAGTTCTAAACATGTGAGACCTCAACTTCTAAGTGTGTGTCTTTGGGGAAGTCATATACACAGGGATAAGTTTCTTTTCCTGTAAAACAGACTTAAGGTGAATAGAGTTTGGGTTAGAACTAGTTAGTTCACTTGCAAGGTGAATGCTAACTATGCAGAGATGAGAGCAGCCTGGGTAGGGTGTTTGACAGACATTCACCCTGGTATAAGATAATGTGCTCTTGATAGACTAGCGCTTTCTCAGTCACTAGGACCAGGAGCAGATTTTCCACTGAGCCTTGTGGTGGTATTTTATTTGTGCATTAATAAATAAAAATTGCTTGGAGATCAGGGGGAAAAGGCCAGCCATTTTAAATAAACAAAGAAGTCAGGCAGCACATGCCCTTAATCCCTTAGCAGGCAGGATGTCTGTGTGTTCAAGGCCGCACTAGGGAACACAGCCAAGCATGATGACACACGCCTTTAATCATAGAGACCCGAAAGTCTGTACAGACAGACCGACAGTGACAGAGCTGTGTTGGAAGAGGAAGTGAGGTAGCTTGGCTAAGAGCCAATGAGTGGGCAGAAAAGCAAGGCCTATAAGCCTGGAAGTCATGCTCCTTGGAAGCTGCAGAGTTGGTGAGGTAGCTACTTTGAAATTCCCTTGGACTTCTACTGTTCTATGCAGTCAACAGACTTGGTAAGTCAATTAAAATATCTTAAAGGGTAAAATTAGTTAAAAGAGAATTTTTTAACTCATTAAAAAATGGGAAACATTTTTACAAGGGAAGGAATTTGGTCTCTGTTTCATAACACATTAGGCAATCTGAAAATGGAACAATTAAATGAGAGGTTAATTAATGTTGATGGGATGTACATAACATCAATTATGAATATTATTTGTTTGATCATCTTTATTTTAGCATTAAAGAGGTTGTTCAATTTAAGTGCCAAGGTAAAAGCTTTAGAAAAACCTGTTAAAATGAATCATAGAGAAATTCAGGAGAATTTAAAGGTGAACCTAACTCAGGATTGACTTTAGAAAAACCTGTTAAAATGAATTATAGAGAAATTCAGACCCAGACAGAAGAATTCAAAGGTGATAAGTATAAACATTGGATCAATGAATGTAGATCAACAAGCAACATTCAAGTTAATCCTTTGCCTCTTCCCTTGGGAAGCTCCCAGAGGGGCCTCACGCAGGCCCCCACAGCAAATTCAGTTCAGACTTTTCTTGCCATAGTAGAAGAAACCCCTTCTCAGAGCAATTAAATAACCAAATGCCTATTGGAATAAATCAGGCTGCTTAGGGTGACAGAAGAACTGTAGACAAATTTCTAAATGGTCTTATTAAATAAAAAACACAGAGCCAAATATAGGAGTGAAAGTCTTAGAGAGATCAGAGAAATAGGGAAAGCCACCAGCCAACCTTACCTCACTAGCTCTGCAGCTTCCAAATATGAGCTACTTCCTGTCTTACCCATGCCTTTTTTGCCTTGCTCTTCTGCTCTCTCATTGGCTATATTAGCTGAGCTACCTCACTTCCTTGTCACTGTCTGTCTGTACAGACCTCAGGTCTCTATGGTTGGTACTTTGATTAAAGGCATGTGTCACTGCACTTGGCTCTGTTCCCTAGTATGGCCTTGAACACACAGAGACCCTGCCTGGTAAGTGATCAGATTAAGGGCATGTGCTGCTTGACTTTTTTGTTTACTTAAAATGGCTGACCTTTCTCCCCTGATCTCCAGGCAAGCCTTATTAACACACAAATAAAATATCACCATATTTCTTCACAGAAAAATATCACCACAAACAGCTGTAGCAGAGAGAACAAGAAATTCAGGAGAAACCATAAAGAAAATTTGTTAGCAAACTTCTATAAAGGAGAGCAAAGACCAAAATTAAAAATACAAATAAATGATGTTTTCTTGGATCGTATAGTAGACACAGGTGCAGATGTGACAATAATTGCACCAGAATTTTGGCATCCAAATTGGCCTCTTCAGGAGTTAAATGTTCAGCTGTTAGGGATTGGAGCATCATCTCAAGTGAAACAGAGAACAAGATGGCTCAAATGTATAGGTTCAGAAGGACAGAGAGCAAAATTAAAGCCGTATGTGGTTAATACAGCCATGAATTTATGGGGCCATGATCTATAACAACAATGGAATACTCAGATTAACATTCCTCCAACCTCAAAAACAAACCATACTAATACATGTTTCTGAGAGAAATATTAGGAGGTATTATTACAAAGAGCGGTCACCAGCCATCCAGATTGTACAAGAACAGGTCACAACAGCTATTGATGTTCCAAAGACACCAACAGCTACCTTTAAAATGGTTAACAAACAAGCCTGTATGGGTTCAGCAATGGCCTTTAACAACAGAGAAACTGCAAGCTTTAGATGAGCTGGTACAAGAACAGTTAAATGCTCAACATATTGAAGAATCAACCAGCCCTTGGAATTCTCTTATATTTGTTATTAAAAAGAAATCTGGTAAATGGAGAATGGTAACAGACTTAAGAGCAATTAACAAAGTAATTCAGCCATGGGCTCTCTACAATCTGGAATTCCTTTGCCTGCTCTGTTACCTAAAGGATAGCCTCTTGTAGTTATTGATTTAAAAGACTATTTTTTTTTCAATACCCTTACAAGAAAAGGACAGAGAAAGATTTGCCTTCACGGTGCCTACATATAATAATTCTCAGCCAGTTAAGAGATATCTAAGGAAGGTTCTCCCTCAGGGAATGTTGAATAGCCCAACTCTGTGTCAATATTTTGTATGACAGCCATTGGGGTAATATGTCAACAATTTCATAAATCTATAATTTATTATTACATGGACAATATTTTATTAGCTGATTCAATTGCAGATACTTTAGAAAGATTTTTTTTTTTCGAGACAGGGTTCTGTAGAGGGTAGCCATTCCAGTTTTGGTCCAGAAGTTCCAACCCCTAATGAGGCTTCGGTAACTATCATGCCTACAAGGTGGGGCCAAGAAAGGGCCCTGAAGACCCGAGATCTGGATGCACCACCCTCTCTTGTTTCCTGGACCCTGGACACTAGAGTTAGACTGAGGAGAGTTCTCCAGAGAACACCACCGGACTGCACTGCATCTTTCCCAGAACCTGCAACCTACCTATCCCTTCATTTTAAGTTACACCACTAAATAAATCTCTCTTTTAACTACATGGAGTGGCCTTAATAATTTCACCAATAGGGTTTCTCTGTGTAGCTTTGCACCTTTCCTGGAACTCGCTTTGGAGACCAGGCTGGCCTCAAACTCACAGAGATCCACCTGCCTCTGCCTCCCGAGTGCTGGGATTAAAGGCGTGCACCACCACTGCCCGGCTGGAAAGAATGTTTGAAGAAATAAAGAAAATTTTGCCTCGCTGGGGATTACAAATTGCTACTGAAAAGATACAAAGAGGAGATTCTATTAATTATTTAGGATATAAAATAGGTCTACAAATAATTAGACCTCAAAAATGTGCAAATTAGGAGAGATCGATTACAGACTCTTAATGACTTTCAAAAATTATTTGGAGACATTTACTATCTATAAATTGTTATTGCAGTAAAAAATAATGAACTGAGTAATTTGTTCAAAACTTTAGAAGGTGACAAGGACTTGAATAGTCCTCGAGAATTATCAGTTGAAGCTGAGAGAGAATTGACCTTGGTAGAAAAGAAAGCACAGGACGGGCATGTGGATCATGTGGATCCAAGCTTGATTGCATTTTGGTTATTTTACCCTCTAAGCATTCTCCTACAGGAATTTTAATGCAGAGGGAAGATATTATATTTGAATGGATATTTCTATCAAATAAACAGAGTGAAAAATTAAAAACTTTTGTGGAAAAGATCTCTGGCTTGATTTTAAAAGGAAAATTGAGACTTTGTCCATTAGCAGGAATTGACCCAGCTACATTTAATGTACCAGTACATTTAAATGTACCCAGTACATTTAACTAAAGATAAAATTGACAAATTATGGCCTGAGAGTGAACCTAGGCAAAGAGCTTGCAGTAAGTTTTTGAGAGAGATTAACAGCAGATATCCCAAAAGTGATAGAATTCAACATATAAAGAGAGCTAACTGGATTCTGCCTTGCATTGTTCGGGAAATACCTATATCTGGAGCCTGTACATTTTATACAGATGCAAACAAACAAGGAAAGGCAGGTTACAAATCAGAAAATTTAAGTAAAGTGGTTCAAAGTCCTTATAATTCAGTTCAAAAATCAGAATTGTATGCTATTCTGTTGGTATATTGGGTTTTTCTGAACCTCTCAACATATTTACTGACTCTCAGTATACTGAAAGAGTGGTATTATATATTGAGACTGCAGATTTTATCCCTGATGAGTCAGAATTAACTTTGTTATTTATCCAATTACAAGATATAATCAGGAATAGGAAGCATCCTTTATATATAAGTCACATCCAATCCCATATGCGTCTGCCAGGGCCTCTAGCACAAGATAATGAGGAGATTGATAGACTATTGATAGGAAATGTGCTGGAGGCCTCAGAATTTCATAAAAAAAAATCATGTCAATAGTAAAGGTTTAAAAAGGGATTTTTCCATAACCTGGCAATAAGCCAAGTAAATGTACTACTTGTTCTTTTTACAATCAGACTCTGCTACCAGCAGGATGTAACCCAAACAGTACTCAGAGAAATGAAATCTGGCAGATGGACGTGTTTCACTTTGCAGAATTTGGAAAATTGAAATATGTACACCATAACAGTGATACTTACTCAGGATTTCAATGGGCAACTGCTTTGAGTTCTGAAAAAGCTGATGCTGTAAGCACACATTTGCTAGAAGTTATGGCCATCACGGGTATACCTGCACAAATTAAAACTGACAATGCTTCAGCATATGTCTCTGTTAAAATGAAACAGTTTTTTGCTTATTACAATATAAAGCATATTACAGGCATACAACATAATCCTACAGGTCAAGCAGTCTTAGAAAGATCAAATAGAACTCTAAAGGATATGCTAAATAAACAGAAAGGGATAATAAAAATCCCCAGAAATAGATTACATAATGCTCTATTAACTTTGAATTTTCTCAATGCTAATGAGAAAGGAACAACAGCTGAGGAGAGACATTGGATAATAGAAGAAAACTACAGAATTAAATCAGTCTATATACTTTAATGTTGCTAGAGTTTTCCTGCCTGGCCCACAGTCAGGACAAATCTCTCTCACCCGCCAGTCCCAAGCCGCTCAAACCCGATCAAGTAAACACAGACACTTATATTGGTTTCAAACTGTATGGCCATGGCAGGCTTCTTGCTAACTGTTCTTACAGCTTAAATTAATCCATTTCTATTAATCTATACCTTGCCATGTGGCTTGTGGCTTACCGGTACTTTACATCTTCCTTGTCCTGATGGCGGCTGGCAGTGTCTCCCCCTCTCAGCCTTCCACTTCCCCGCTCTATTCTCCTCCTTGTCCCGCCTATACTTCCTGCCTGGCCACGGGCCAATCAGTGATTTATTTATTGACCAATCAGCAACACATTTGACATACAGACCATCCCACAGCACCTTAAGGATGTGCTGATGTCAGAATAGAAACCAAACCAGGATATGTGTTAAGTTGGGGACAAGATTTTGCTTTTGTTTCTACAGGAGAAGATAAGCTATGGATACCATCACAATTGATAAAGGTTTGATTTGAACAAGAGAGACCTCTTAATTAAAAGAGATGATAGTTCATCAACCATCCAATTTAAACTAACTTATACCACTAACAAATGCTTTTCATTTAATTAGATATAACTTGTCAAAAGGGAACCTCCCCAAAGTTAGGCTTGGGGAAAGGTTTTTATTTTTGTCTTTCAGGAGAATGAAGGCTAAGGAATCTGAAGAACACTGGACAAATGAGACATCTGAAGAATAAAGACAAATCATCTAGAAAAAAATGTAACAAGATAAGGAGTAAATTGGCCTATTGGTATATCACATACAAAATTTCATAAGTCTTCCTAAATGTTTGTTTCTTCTCTTCTCTACAGACACTTAACACAAATGGTCTTTTTGTAGTCCCAGTTCAATTAAAAATTAAAGCTGGCTTTGGAGTTGGAGAATGGCTCTCCTTCTCTAAACCCAAGCACATTTGTTAAAATAAAAATGCAAAATCTCTGTATCATGTTAGAAGAAAGAGCCATCTGATATGGGACAGAAGAAAACCAAAAAATTAAGGGACTATTCTATTCCCACTAATCTCAATTCTTTGGTTCTATTTTGATTCCTTAAACTTTTCTTAAGGTATGAATTTTATATCAAAATTTATAAGATTAATACATAAAATTTTTGTTACGATATTAATGGTCATATAGAGTACTAACTAATTCTAGAAAAAAAGGCTTAATTTAGCTGCTTATACATGTTTCTTGTATTGGAGTCTCTATTGGTTTTCTGCAGGGAATCATGACCAGGCCTAACATCGAATTTGAAGCTTCCAGAAAGATGATGGGGGCCCACAATGACGATTCCACATGGACAATAATCATACCACTAAGCTGACAAACATCACCCAAAGATCAACTTTGGACTACAAACTGCTCAGGCAATTTCAAGATGGCTAGCTGAGATGATCCAGCCTCACAGACTATGCGAGTGAGGACTTGAGATAAGCCCTGCACTTTTGCATTCTGCAGAGACAAGACAACAAATGATACAGCTACCACTCTAGGATTTGACAATTAACCCAAAATTTTTCTTTTCAGGATCTCCTAAAGATACCTTTGCCTACAAACAGCAGAAAGTAATTTTAAGAACACAATGCCTACATTCCCAAGAGGTGGGGTGGGTAGTTTTGTTCTTTCAATGGGTTATGTGTTTGGGATAATTGTCATTGTTTAGGAGGGTTGGTTACAAGTTATTATTAATGGTCAGGAAAAAGGCTAAACAAAGGAGATTAGATTTAAGGTTCTTGTTTGAAAAACAAAGAGAATATAGATAAGAGGTAAATTATTGAATCTACTAAAAAAAGAGATATAGAAATGACAGAATAACTGGTAGATATTGAATCTACTCTGAAAAGGAGAGGATATAGATATGACATAGATAAAAAGGTAGATTATTAAATCTACTTTTAAAAGACAACTACTAGTTTTAAATACTTTTGGACTGAATTTTTATATATTGTATACAAATTATATATATTGAGATTGATAATGTTAGAAAATGCTGTACGTGTATTTTAATCTTGTTCAGAATATTGTGCCTATACAGTTCATTTAACAATGTAATGTAATTTGCTAATCCTTGAATGTTATTATTACCAACTATTAGGCTATAAAGAAATGAAAGTTAGTAGTTAGACATTACAATCGAACTTGTAGTTACATTAGGGGTTTTCAAGATTAAGCAGAGATATATTTTAGATAGACAGGCCATCTTCAAACCGTTTAGAGATCTACAGAATGTGGCATTTAAAATGTTTTAATAACTTAGAATTTTTTCTTTTTTTATGATTATTAGACATGTCAGCTCCTGGTAGCACCAATCTACTTCAGAGAAAATATGGGCATTGAAGAAGCTGCATATTGGAGTTAACTTTCATTGTGGCAAAAGTTAGCCACTGGGCAACAAAGTGCCCTCACTTCCACTGTTGACAGTATGTTATCCAAAATGGACAAACAGGACACAAAACAAAGGACTACTGATTCTTGCCAAGATAAGTGTGGTTGCAGCTTTGGCAATAGGGGTCCTCTGAGGCCAGGACAATATGGCACCATCACTGAAGTGGCTTTGCAATCCAGAAAAGTTACAGAGCCCCTTTCTTCGAAGGCAGCTGAACAGGCAGTGGGCCGATGGCTTCTGGTGTGCAGTGGAACAGTAGCTGAAATAGTTATTCTTGAAAGAGTAACTAGGCTAACAGAGTCTAACCTCCCAATGGTAGACAGGCATTTAATAAAGGAGATGAAGCCACCCACAAGCCGAGAAGAATGGGCAGCCGAATTCCAAAAGTACCAGCAATTTCCAAAATTTAAAATCCTGAATCATGACAGGACACTTGTGGAATTAATGTTTATCTGGTACATGGAATACTCACACCAAATGTGAAGTCAAGCTGTAGGCCTTATGTACATCCTACTTCACAAATGAGTCTGTCAGATACGCTAAGCCTGTAGCCCAAAGATGATGCCCAAATGTGCAGAGAAACCTTGGGTGACTGTCCAAGCAGCTGGCTGCTTCTGTCGTAACTCATTTTTTAGAAGTTTCTTGTTTGCACTTCCTGTTTTACTGGGTAATATTATTTCCTTCTCAGGTGTCTGAGGGAGTTGAAAATTAGATAGTTATAGTTAGTTTTCCTTGTTAAGAAATTCAGAAAAGAATCTTACTAAGAGGTGTTACATGTATAAGTTTGAAAAACATCATAAGATAGTTTTCTGATGGTAATATAAATTAGGACAGAAAGTGAATTAGGTAAATTTTGGACTTACCAAAATAGGATAGATAATGGAATATTTTCTTTGAATTTGTCAAATGCAAATGGACTAGACATTGTTGATTTATTGCTCGTATATATTGTATATAGTTATTGTACTTATTGTATATAGTTTTTCTTATGTTAGCTATAACTTTATTTATTTTTTTATTAGACAAAAAAGGCAGAAATGTGGTGATATTTTATTTGTGCATTAATAAATAAAGCTTGCCTGGAGATCAGGGGGAAAAGGCCAGCCATTTTAAGTAAACAAAGAAGTCAGGCAGCACATGCCCTTAATCCCTTAGCAGGCAGGATCTCTATGTGTTCAAGGCCACACTAGGGAGCAAAGCCAAGTGTTGTGACACACACCTGTAATCCCGGTACCAACCATAGGGGTCTGGAGGTCTGTACAGACAGACAGATAATGACAGAGTTGTGTAGGAAGAGGAAGTGGGGTAGCTGGGCTAAGAGCCAATGAGAGGACAGAAAAGCAAGGCATATAAGCCTAGGAAGTCACGCTCCTTGGAAGCTGCAAAGTTGGTGAGCTGAGGTTAGCTGGTGGCTTTCCGTATTTCCCTTATCTCTCTAAGGCTTTAACCCAAATTTCTGGCTCCATGTTTTTTATTTAATAAAACCATTTAAAAATTCGTCTACAGAGCCTTGCTGTTCTCACTGAGCAATAAAGGCCTATGTACCAGCCTCAAGGTCGCCACTGGAGGCAATTAATTTCTTCAGCTCTGGCTTTCCTGTTAATTATTCTGAAAACATACTCATATTCTGTCAGCAAGCCTACTTTCAAAATCAAAATTGGAGCCATTTTTCATCCTTAATAAAGTCTCCTTCCTGTGCCCTCCCTTGGGCTTCATAATTGAGAACATCTTCATTCTAGAATTTAAAGAATGTGAGAAACAAGAAGTAAAGCTCTCCTTTCTCTGCTCTCCTGAAAAACAGCTGTTCCCTGGTAGAGGAACTGACCCCCTTTTCCCCAATGAGGTGCAGGGACTTTAGACTCCTCGACCTTTTAAATTTACACACACAGGCTACATATTAGAGATTGAAAAGTAAAGAGAGGCTGAGAGAAGTCACCTCCTTGGTGAAGTTCACACTGTAAATTCCAGGGTCAGTATCTGTGTTCAAGTCTATCTGGTATCAAAATCCATGCCACTTTTGTATGCACGCACTAGACATCTACCATTTCTGCCTAAAGCCAACACCCCCTCATCTCTCCTCACACACATGCATGCACACAGTTTAGTGGTTCTTGTTTCTAATAAATGGTAGAAAAGTAGTCCCATCTTCCTCTGTCAGTTTCTATTTTCCGCACCTGAAGTCTGCATCTCTCACAGTATTGGTAAACATTCGTGATACATTAGTTGCAGATTAGCTTTATTTCTTTGTACACAAGGGACATGCTTTGTTAGACTCAATGAGAGTGGGATTCTCCTTAGGACAGTGGGCTTATACAAAAACAGTAAGGAGGGGCTGGAGAGATGAGTCAGCAGAAAAGAGGTGAGGACCTGGGTTTGGTTCCCAGCACCCACACTAGGCAGCTTACAATGGTCTACAGCTCTGGTTCTAGGGGACCTGACACTCTCTTCATATATGGGGTGCACATGTATGTATACTGAGGCACATGCCTATATACATAAATAAAAATGAAAAACAAAAAGACAGAAACAGTACTTATAATAGTTTTGGATAGCAAGAAGAATCCTGACTCTCGTGGGGACAGACCAATCTGTCTCTGTTACCTTTGACTGTCAACTTGACACAGCCTAGACTCACTTTAGAAGGGAATCTCAAATGAGGGATTGCCCTGATAAGATTGCCTTGTATCTGTGTAGGAGATTATCTTGATTGCTAATTGATATAGCCCAGCCCACTAATCCTGGGAAGGTGTCCTAGGCTAACTAAAAAATTTAGCCAAGCAAGAGGCTGACAGAGACAGCAAGCAGTTTTCCTCCATAGTTTCTGCTTGAGTTCCTGCCTCGTCTTCTCTCAATGGTAGACTGCGACCTGGAAGTGTAAGCCAAATGAACCCTTTTGTCCCCTAACCTGCCTTTCGTGATGATGTTTGTCACAGTCACAGAATGACACTAGAACACACGCCATTCACCTTTTCCCTGTGAACTGCTAAAACAAGAGTAAGCCAATCAGAGACCACCCTATTGCTGAAGGGAGTTTTATCCAGAAAACAGGGCTGTACAGGGATTCCTGTCAGTGCTGTCCTTAGTTGTGTGCTGTTACTTATGGTTGCTGAGCCAGAGTTTTTAATTCTAGCACAAGAGATTGAGCAGGACAATTTTCCAACTTTCTTTTTCTCTGTGTCCACAGCATCCTTTCATGCCCCTGGACCTCTCATATCTCCTAGCCTTATCCTTGTACTTCTGAAGAGGTCATCACAAACTGTTACCACACATCTTTCTCATCACCTCTCCCTAATAGAGTGCAAAACTTCTCTTAACCCCTTTTCTGATGGTGCAGATTTTAAAGGTTGGGAAAGCCAGCCCTTTTCCTCATTGACAATTTATAAACAACAACAAAAAATGTCTATGCAAAAAAGATAAAGACCACTCATTGGAAAACATCTCTGCCAAGGATAATGATATGTATCAATTTTCTTTCTACTTTTAGTTATTTGCTTGTGTGTGTGTGTGTGTAATATATGTGTGTGGAGCTTAGAGGACAATTGACAAGATTCACTTATTTGCCTTCACCATATGAGTCCTGGGGATGAGACTCAGAACCGCAAGTATGGCAGAAAGCGACTTTACCCACTGATCCATCTTGTTGGCCTTAGACATTATTTTAAAAAATTCAGACTCCTATGTCTACTCCTTTCTTTTAAAGAACTCTTGTGGGCCAGATTGAGTCAACTCCTCAGAGTGGTGGGTTACAGTAGAGGAGCTCATGCTGAGGGGTAACTCTGTAGTTTTCCTTGTGGTTTTGAGGTGTCAAGGTGAAGGAGAGTGTCACTGGATTCGTGACTTCACCATCATCTGAGCTGAGAACCCTCTTCCTGATCAGGTAAACAGTAATTACTGGGAGAGTATGCAAATGTCTCTTAAACACATGTAATGATTTCAGGTGCTTTTGGATCCTAGTGGGAGTAAAAATGATAAGGGGTACAATACATCAAAATGCCTCTTCCTTGCAAGGGAGGAGGCTGAAAGATGATTGATGACATCCATCTTGAAGAGTGTTCTCTAACCAGCAATGAGGCATCACTAGGCAGATGTTGGCTAGAAATTTGGAAACAAAACACTTCTGTGCAGTGCATTCCAAGGGTATGGAGGGCTGCAGGGAAAAAAGTCAAAGACAGATGAACCAGTAAGAGTACAGTTTGGACAAAGATCCTGGATCTCAGACCTGGTGAGCCCCGGATAGAACCGAGGCTGGTAATATCCTTGTGTGTGGCTTAACTTTGTCAATGTGACACACCTGGAAGAAAGGAACCTGCTGAGAAGTTGCGTCTGTGTGGTTGGCTCGTGGTCACGTCTGTTGGGTATTTTCTTTTTTGCTAATGGATATAGAAGGACCCGTCCCACTATGGATGGTGTCATCTGTGGGCAGTTGGTCCTGAGTTGTGTAAGGAAGGTGGCTGAGCTGCCCAGGAGAAGCAAGACAGGAAGCAGCGACCCTCTGTGGTCTTTAGTTTCCAGATTCCTGCTTCTTTCAGTGATGGACTGTAACCTCTAAGCTGTAAGCCAGATCAACCCTTTCTTCCAAGTTGCTTCTGGTTATAGTGTTTATCATAGCAACAGAGAAGCAAACTGTATCCCTGAGTATCCCTGAATAAACCCAAACCACCCAACAACAAAACAAAAGCAAATACTGAAACACAGCTACTGAGCCTCTGGTTCAACTGTCCTTGTTCCAAGCTTTCTTCACAAGCCATAGAGAATGGTGGTGAGTTGAGCAAGCAGAGCATCCCAGTCAATGTCGGGCACTCACTGTGTGAGAGGAAGGCCTTGCCCCAGGGGAGCTGTCTGCCCTTGCTTGTTGACCCTGCGCCCTTGGGCAGGGCATAGCTAACATAACTGCATAGCCTTGTTTTATTGAATTACTGTGAGAACATACTCCTGTTTGTCAACAGGACCCACTTTCAGAAGCAAATCTAGGTCCCAAGCATACAGACCCAGATTCAGTGAGCTGGAGAGGACCCTGACATCTGCCTTTTGAAGATGGCCATTCTTTCTGTCTCCCTGTTTCCATTTTATAATTATAAACATCTTAATTCTAGAGAATTTAATGAATATGGGAAAATAGGGAATATAGGCTTTCTTTCCTTTGCATTCTAGTTACAACTGTTCCCTAAAAGTGAAAGTGACCTCTCTTTTTGACACTCCTGCCTCAGCTATACATGAAAACTAAAGGCAGGAACTGTTAGCTTGTGAAGCTGAGAGAGGTTCCCTCCTGTTAGTCAGTGTTTGACCAGCCTTGTCTTATGTTAATATGCATTCATGTTTCTTATGTATACTTTCTGAGGTTCTTACTGTTGGATCAGGAACCTCTTCTACATTGAAGGACTCTCTATTCTCGACTTTGGTTTGAATGTATCCCTCAAATTTCCTGTGTTGGAAACTTGATCCTCAAACTTCTACGTTAATACTATTTGAAAGCGGGACATTTAAGAAATGATTGACAGAGAGCTCAGTCATGAGTGGATTAGCTCAGATGGTTAATAGTTTGTGGCTCATCTCAAGAATGGATTTTCTACTGAAGTCAGTCAGGCTCTGAGTTTTTATGCCATGCTATTAGATGACAGAGGGAAGGTTCTCACTAGAGGCCAACCCCCTTCTTGGAGTTCTCAATCTCTAGTACTATGAGTTAAAACCCTGTTCTTTATAAATTACAATGGATTATAGGGATGGAATATTGATGAGTCCCTTCCTCCAGCCCTCTCCTTGTCTGCTGTATATGTGACTCAGACATAGGCCTACACATTACTTTTTTTGAGCATCAGCTTGGCTTGGGTGGTGTTTGTATGTGTGCCCCACCCCCAGACTCCTCACCTGACAGCTTGTTCTCTAGATCCTCCATGTGGGGTCTTCCAAGGACCGCTCATATGTTCTTTCTTCCAGTGCTGGGCCCAGGGCAGATACTTGCTATGTCTGTGTTGCTACCATGAAGGGGAAAGTCGAATGAGGAAGAAAGGAAGGGAGACAGGGAGAAAAGGAGAAGGGAGAGGAAAAGAAAAAGGAAGTGTAGGAAGAGGAAAGGAGAGGGGAAGAAAAAGGGAGACTGTGGAAAAAGGAAAGAATGCTCCAGGAAAAGGGAGACACATGAGAGAGAAAGTGGAAGGTACGGAAGGCCCTTCTGGGCAGCCACTGTGGTGGCACTGCCTGTGTCTGGGCCCTGGCCTCCTCCTTCCTCAATTCCAGCCACATACACCAGCTGAGTCTTTGCTCCCAAAAGCACTAGTGTATGCAAACCTATTCACCTGCGAAGAACACAGCAGGCCGGGGTTCCCAATGTCAATTCCTGTGTCTGAGTAGCAGGCTGAAGCCGGATAAGCAGTGAGTCTCTCTCTCTCTCTCTCTCTCTCTCTCTCTCTCTCTCTCTCTCTCTCTCTCTCTCTCCCCCCCTCTCTCTCTGTGAGTGTGTGTTTGTGTTTGTGTGTGTATGTGTATGTCCTCAATCATTGTTCCTGCTCTGAAAAAGATCCAGGAGGCTGTTGCAAGTAGTGTGAGCTGCAGAGTGAATTGTTTTCTAAAACTTACTAAAAGTCTTTCCCTTGAGACATGTTTTCTTTCTTCCAGAGTAAAGGGTTCACAGTTTTGCTCTGGGGATCTCTTATGTGCTCATATGTTCTAAAAAAGGATTTACATCTAGGTTTTCCAACCAGGCCAATGAGAAATACGTTGGACTGCTGTGAGTTGAGAATTATACTTATATGATCAGATAAGCTTATGATTTTTAACATGTAACACCATGGATTACTTGGAGGAGCTTGTTTAAAACAAGCAAATCTAGGTCCCCAGCATACAGACCCAGACCCAGTGAGCTGGAGAGGACCCTGACATCTGCCTTTTGAACAATCATCTTTCTCCTGCATCATTGCCACATGGGGACCCAGAACCTTTGGTGACAGCTTAGAAGGTGAGGCCATGGGCAATAGAAACTCTACTGATTAGGGCTCCACCAGTACCAGGAAAGTCTGGTGAGTGAGGGGACACCGATAGTTGACTCTTGTGCAACTCTAGCCATTGAGCTTGGAGTTCACTATTTGAATCATATTTTGTCTACCACATAGCTGTGCTATCATGCTAGGACTCCATCCCTGGGAACTGAGCTACATGACATTATTTCCTCCTAAGATGACTCCACCAGTTGACACTTAGCTCTGATGAAGACAAAGCTGGTTTGTAAAGGAGTGTACCATGGTGAGTAGTTGCTTCCAGGAAATGTATAACCTAGGTATGTGTGTGTGTGTGTGTGTATATATATATAATCTAGATACTTGCTTCGGGCCACAAGTATAGGAAGCAGAGATTCAGCTGCATATGATGAAGCTATACCTAGAAGTGTTAAGGAATTCTTCTAGAGGAAAGTCAAATATCAAGGAGTATTTGATGTTATTTGGCTTTTAATATATCAGCTGTCTTCTGCTATGAATTTCTTATACACTCATACACTACTAGGCCTTATTGGCAAGCAGTATAAGCTTCTCAGACCTACTACTGATCTGAACTAGGTAACACCCCCTACAGAGCCTAGGAGACAGGTGGATTGTAAATGTATAGCTTTGTTTCTTGTGCAAATGAAGCTCAGACCTTCCTTCCCCAGACAGGGAAAATGGCATTCCAGAGCAATTGACTTAGAACAAAAGAGAGCTTTTTGCATAAGCAGGTGGAGTGGAGGTTGCAGCAGAATTCCTGGTCTGGGCAGAGTTGCATGACTGGAGAAGGGAGAACAGGGCAGAGTTTTTGGATGAGTAGGGATTGGGTCAGATCAGAAGAAGAGGAAAGAAAGATGGAGGATGGAGGAACGGAGGTTGAGAGCATAAGAGCTTACTTATTACTAGGGCTATAAGAGGACAGAAAAAGGAGGGACAGAGAGGAACTGAGTGTCAGAACAGAGCTGAAGCTATGTAGATGGAATTTTGTCTTAGAGAAATGAAGTGGACAGATGAAAGAGCCCAGTGTACTTAGGTTCTTTTCCCTCAGATTACCCCATCACCGGCCATAGTGTCTTCACCAGGACTCTGGGAGAAATCTTCTCAGGGCAGGCCCCTGGGAAAACTTTGTTAGGTAGTCAACACTTCATTGGAGAAAGGGAGAGCCTCTGACAATTCTTGTGAGTTGACAAAGACAAGCTGTAGAAACTTGGCAGAACAGGGTGGGATGAGAGAGGGTGAATGAATAAGTAAAGGCATTTTACACAAACAAACACACACACACACACACACACACACACACACACACACACACACAGCCTTCTGACTCTCAGGATGCCTGTTTGCTCTCACACACTGGAAAATACACCACTTGTGGCTGCAAGCAACACCCTATAATTGTGATATGGAGAAAAAATACTGCAAAACATATGTTAGTATCACTAAAAACATGAAAATGTTTCCCACGCAGGTAGTGTATCCAGTGATTTTAAGGGTAGCAGAGTGTGCCACTCAAATTATGCCACTTTGGCACCCCTCCCTCTTTCTTCCTGAAAACTGGAGATAAAAATCCCCATTTGTATGAAGGACTTCTATCTTATACCCAAAGGAAAGCAATGCTCCTATCCAGGACAGGAAGTTGATCTCAAGAGAATTCTGCACAAATGGATCTTGTTAGAATAACTCTGGCCTCCTGTTTCCCAGGGATTTTCATTGGGTTAGTGAATTCTTCTAAAAAATTGAGTTCATAACAATCATTTGCCCTTCCACGGATGATCTATTTATTTAATTCTTTTTTCAATTGAGGCTTTTAAAAAATATTTTCTTTTTTATCGTGTGTGTGTGTGTGTGTGTGTGTGTGTGTGTGTGTGTGTGTGTGTGTGTGTTCAGATGCCTGTAGAATCTAGAAGAGGGTACTGGATCTCCTAGAGCTGGAGCTACAGTTCACAAACTGCCCTACGTGGGTGCTAGGATCCCAACTCAGGTCCTTTACAAGAACAATACTCACTAGTGACTGGGAGTCGTCTTGCCAAACCCTTTTCTCAGTTCTTTATTGGTTCACTTCTCTATAAAACCCATGCCACATGACTGCAATGCTGGGAAATAAGCAGAATGCTTCTGCAAAGCACTGGTGCCTCTGTGGTCTATAACTTTCTTCCAAGATGGCTCCTGGCAGAGCTGCTCCTGCTAGCTGGTCTTCCTGTGTCCTCTTCCACAGCACCCCAGTGTGCTTGCTGGCCCCTCCCTCCTCCTTAGGTGTAGGTCTTAGCTCAGATGCCCCTTCTGTAGATGATCTTCCCTTCACTAATGCATCTTAAATTGTCCCTCATTACTGAGATGCATGCTTTGCTTTGCTTTTCCTTGACAGTATGTGAACCAGGATTCTCAAGTCCTGCTGTCATTTAGAACCACCTGGGAAGCTGATTAATGGTGTAGATCCTCAAGACTCATTGGGATTTTATTCCCCCAGAAAGTTCTGCAGGTAATTCTTTGGCAGTGATGGTGGTGCTGATGGGGCCTCTGATAAAATGCTGTTATATATTTATTACTTGACTTAACTATTAGAAAAACAATAGGCCAAGGGGAAAGTCACAAGTTTTCTTCATAAGCATACACTTGCGACTTTGCAGTGTATGTTTGAAGAATCCCCCATCAAGCAATGGAGCTCCCTGGCCTCTGAGATGGACTTGTGACTTATGTTAAATAACAGAACTCTAAAGATACGATGTCATAGCATTTCTGAGGCCAGCACAGGAGAGGGCAAAAGACCATTTGCAGGAAAGATAAACTGCCCCAAGTGGTGCACCGTAGGCCAACCAGCCACAGCTGGGTCACCAGTCAGAGGGATTAATTAGGACCATCTTAGACCATGAAGCTCAATGCAACACCAAATGGCTGCAGTTGCTTGAACAACTCCAGGTGAAATAAGAAGAAACTAGTTACATGACTAAACCTGGGTGGGACCAGGGCATTCTGCTAAGCCCACTCCATATTGCTCATTGTAGAAAGTGGAGCATACGATTGTTAACCTAAGCCATTATGTTGTGGTCACCCTTGTTATGCAGCAATAGATAAATGGTGCAGAGGGGAAGCTTTTTGAGGCAAAAGACTCTGTGGTTCTTTGTTGCTTGCTTGCTCCTCTTTCCTCATTTCCTAGACTAGTATGTAGGGAACACATGGTAGGTACTCAAAAAAGTTCTCTAGATGAATCAATGAAGGACCAGACATGACTTTTCAAAGAGTTACTTTCCACTTTGCTGGGAGTCCAGTTGGCAACATGGAAGACTTCCTAAGCACTTATAGTCGGCTAGAGGGGGAAATTATGACTCTTTTCCTCTGAGGAATCTCTTAAACTATCGCAACAAAGCTCTCCTTTGCAGTGGGTCATTTCATAAAAGACTCGTTTAGCATAAATCTTTGCTGAGTCAGGAAATCTATATATTTTTCAGTGCTCAGCTCAAAACTCCTTAGTTCAGAGATGTGACACACGGACTGCTTTCTCCAGCCCTCCCTTGGGAAGAGCATGATGGAGTCGAGTGTTCAAGAAGCCCACCCTGAGCAGGTAGGAGGGGTAGTGGCCGAACTAGAGGTGTAGAATATGATATTGACAGAGACAATAGTAAACTGGCTGGTGGCAATGACTTAGCACCGATCCCTGGTATCAGCTGTTTGGACATTTTAGTAATGAGCTTTAGTTATAAGCAAGAAAGCTGTCATGCATCCCCAGTGGGAAGAGGAAATAGAAGAGAGTAATTGTCAGCCTCATTGTGCACAAGCTTAAAGAGTTCTTGTGACTGCAGCTGTCCCCAACTGAGTGTCCCTAGGGCAAGCTCCCCTCCGACTAGGAGATGGATGATCCAAGGAGCACAAATGGCGGGGAGGGCATTAAAGCAGTAAAGGGCATGCCAGTGGGCAGGTGATGATTTGGACAACTAGGGGGTCTCTGGCACATGGGAAGAACATACTTCAGAGTTGTCTGGCCCCAGTCAGTGAGGAAGCTGTCATAGACACTTCCTTACTCTTTGTGGGGTCTGTTCAGGGATCTCACATGTTCATGAAGCCAAAGTAAGTCTACCGGAACAACAGAGTTAAGCAATGATGGGCACAAATGTCTCCTTGGATGAGTGACATAAAAAGTCTCTGCTGTAAAGACAAACTAGCTTACAGAAGAGTCTGACCTGGGTGGGATACAAAGCAACACCCCCATAAAAGCTCATGTGTGGAATGCATGCCTGGTTCCCAACTGGGGGCTGTATTTTAAGAAGTGGTGGAACATTAGAGGGTAGGTCCTGGTTGGAAGAATTAAGTCACTGAGAATATGCCCTTGAAGAGTATGTTGTCCTGTTTGTGCTCTGCTCCCTGGCTATGATGAGGTGACCAGCTTTGCTCCACATACCCTTCCATCTTAATGTAGCCAGCCAGCCATGAACTTCTGTAGCTTCAGGATGTTCTCTCATGTGTTTATTACCATCATTAGTTTTGAAGGAATGTACTCTCTAGAATCAGCCATTAAGGGAGCCAGGGATTTGAAGGGCAGGATTTGACAGGTTCTGGGAAGCCTGAGAGCAGGCCTTTCCCCTTGTCTGTCTTATATTGGTACCTTTTCTGTTGAAAGCTTCCGTCCTTAGAAGCTTAGAGCTGCTAAGCATAGCATTCTCAGAGAATGGGGGCAGAAGGACGTCTTGGGGACAGATGTGTTTGGTGTATAGCCACACTTACTGAGTGCCACTGTGTGCTGCTAAACAAAGATTATGCCATTTGACCCTCAACAGTGAGATGAAAATGGCCATGAAACATGTCTTACAGTTGGAGAACGGGAACAAGGAAGATTAAAGATTTTACTACCCACAAATGCAACTCTATTGACTTATAATAGAGTAAACAACAAAGAAGGTGTAACAAGACACGCTTGCATCTGTGGGCAGTCTTTGGAACAGTTAAGTGACCCTCCAACAAGCTGTTTAGTTACACACAGCTGTTTAGTTCTCAGATTTGTATAATGAATGGGCTCACTGAACAACTATTTCCTCCAAATAGAAGCATTCCCTCCTAGAGGTAGGAGGAGGTTCATAAGACTCAGGAAATAATCAAAGCTGACATGCATCAGTGAACTTCTAGAAGTTACAAGGTGCACACAAGCCTCCTGAAGATTATAGAAGTAGTAATAATTGCTGGCCACATTCTCTGGAGGGCTCAGCTGCCTGAAAGACCCACAGGAAGCTCCAGGAATACAGCTTTTACGAGTCCTCGTCTCAGGTAGGGTGGGAGTTTTAAGGATTCAGCTGCCTTTGGATCACTCATATTCCTGTAAGTAACCCCAATAAATGCACTTGCTCACTTAGACAGGCTTGAGTCTGTCACCGATGCCTGACTTAACAGGAGTAGATATCTGTTCACACTTCCCCAGGAAGATTTACACCACAGGTGAGTTACACACACCAAGGCTCAGTGCCAAAGGAACACCCATAAGAAATACATTAAAATGTGTGCACTGGTGGCTAGCTCATAGAACTCTATCAACCGTGATCTTTGCATCTTCCTGAGGATTCTACCTTCTCATCAGGTGACATCTTCTCTATTCTCTGTGAGATCAGAGTGCTCCAAGACCTGACCCATGCCTTGTGCAGATTTGGGAATTTTGATCTGAGTTCATTAAGTTCTCAAATCCCAGCTAGACAGTGAGCACCTTGAGGCTAGGAACTAAACTTGTCCATTTATTATTGATGTCTTTGTGTTCTCTAGAACAGGCTTTAGCACTGGCGTGCAGTTAATGCTAGCTAATGATTATCAATGTTTATTTTTGTGGCTAAAAAAAATAAACATGTCATTTAAACATAGAAAAATGTTCAGAGAACTTGAGTCTGGTCTCCATGAAGGACAGTTCCCATCTGTACCCCGAGTCTTCTTATACTTCAGCATTAGCATTTGGAGCTGCTGGTTAGTGAAGGGACCACTGTCACCAAGGTGGATTCCTGCCATAAGTGCTATCCAGACTTTACAAGCACCTTAAAGAATATCACTGAACCTTCCAGCATCAGCTGCTCAACACTGAAGCAGTACTACCACCTAACACTTGCTGGGCACTCATGCTGCACACTCTGTAGATACTACCTGATTTAAGACGTACCCCAGCCAAAGATGTGAAGGGTGTGCTTACATTTAACAAAACTGAGTGACAGAGAAAGTAGGTAAATTACTCCAAATTATAGAGTTAGAATGGTGACAGGGTTTGAAATGTCTTTTCCACAGGCATTGGTGGAAAAGATACTGGGTTCCTCTAACTCTTCTTTCCCCATTCTTTTCGAATCCCCAAACTTTTCTCCCTCTGATGAGTGGTATATTTCATCCCGTAGGTAAACACAGGTGGGAGTTTGCAGGGCTGCCACACCCACTGTAGGATGACTCCGTAGATCTTGACTCAGAGCCACTGAGTCAGTCATTCACTGAGAGTGACTTAAATATACTGAATACTTTCTTCTTTTATTCCTCACCGGAGTATAAACTCAAAAAAGTATTTCCATTGACATCTGCCATCCATTTCCAACTGGGTAACGTAGTGTCTGCTCCATACATAATAGGAGCTTAGTATACACTTGTAAGTGAGTCTATAATATGCTGACTACAGAGCTGAATGATGAGAGAAGGCATTGTGTTTTAAGCTGGTTATTCACACCCCACTCCACCTTGCCATTTCCTTGACAAATACTCACTACCACTACACTTCGGCCTCACAAGACTGTTGTGCTTGGCTGCTCAGATGGCATCTGAAATTATGAAGCAATTTAGGCACATGGCCCATAGAAACACAGAGTGTTCAGGTATCCTAATCTCGATAGAGTTGCTATCCAAAACTCAATCCAGCCAGTACAGCTTTATTAAGGAAGGCCAGTTTTCACACATGTCCCCTGAAGATCTTACGCTGTAGCAGTGTTTCTGAAAAGCATCTTTGTTAGTATTTGTTCTCTTCCAGCTGTGGTTGCTGTGGTGCTCTCCCACCCCTGCAAGTCTTTCCTACTGTCCAGTCGTTAGCTTTTCTCTCTTCCCTCCTCGACACACCTGGGCTAGATTATGTAGCATAACTGGGCTTAGCTGCCTAAATCTTATGATCACCCTTTGCCTCTCTAATATACTGATCCTCACGATCTGTGTAACCACAGACATGCCCTTGAGCCTGTGCCTCAGATTTCTTAAATATAAGAGGACTATTCAACCTACGAGGAGGATGCTCCAAAGATCAATGCCCTCATACTTAAAAGATGCTTAGAACATTGCCTGGCACAGAAGGAACCCTTAGTGACCTCAGCTGTACCACCAGTGGCAGCTGTTGTCGTCCTCACTGTCATGCTGGTAGCGTTAGCATCATCAAACTTCTAATCACGGACCACTGAGCATCTGAGAATCAGTTATCAAAAACAGGTCTTAGGTTAAAGCACAAGCAAGGGACAGATATTCACAAAAATAGAATCTCTCTGTATGCATGGGTAGAAAAGTAGTGTGCACAGAGAGGTGGGAACCTCTTTTTAAACCCCTGCGTTTACAGCTACACTGTTTCACAAACACTTAGAACAATAGGAGATTTCCCTTTGGACTGAGCTTGTGGTGCCAATTTTCAGTTTGGGTTGTTTCAGTAACCACTCCTCCTTTCTGCTCCATCCACCTCCAGTTAGTTTATGTCTCCATCTCCTGCTGCCATTGGATGCTCTGCTGTGCTCTCCGACCTTCTCTTCTCTCATTTTTCTGACTTTCCTGCTGATCCCAGTGTGAAGTCTCTTGGACACTCTTCTGAAGTTCTCTTGTTGGCAGTTGTCTTGCTGTGTGATACCACATCACTCTTGTAAGCCCTCTGGGGCACTGGGGAGAAGCAGGACAACACCAATCCAGTCTGTTTTCTTTTGAACCCCACTCTAAATTATAGCAATAAGGGATAATCATGATAAATAATTGGTGGAACTGCCCACTGCCCTCCATCCACACCAGCAAAGCCCGCCAGGGGATGGTTGTGGTTTCTCTGAGCACAAGCAGGGAGTTAGGAGACCCAATGTGATCTGAGTCTAGAGTGAACACTGATGATTCCCAATATGGAAAAGACAGCAATTGAGTCTGTCTGGGCTCAGTTTCCAATTATTCATAAGTAGTAAAAAATTTAATAGGGGAAGGTTTTTAGGTTTGAAAGACATAGTCAGGACGGCAGCTAGAAATTTTGTCTAATATGATCTTAGACACCCCCTTTTTCTGTTTATAAGACATCTATTTTCTACTCATATTTTTCCCAGAACTCAAATACAGTTTAATTTAGAAAGGTGGAGTTCTAATAAAAAAAAAACTTACCAATGAGTCTATCTATCATATCATCTATCATCTATCTATCTATCTATTTATCTATCTATCTATCTATATATCTATCTATCTATCTATCATCTATCTATCTATATTTTCAAGTGAAATATCTTTATGGGTGGCTCTGGGTATATTTTAGAGCATTGACTTCTTATTTGAGCCTTACAGAAGAGTGGAAGGAAGAGGAACAGAGAAGCTGGCATCTAAGGCCATGGAAAACACTGTCAACAGAAGCTCAAGGTTAAATGAAGATGAAAATGTGTCAGAATCTTAATAGCAAAGGCAAGCAGAATGGATTCACATGGGAGAACTGATACATATCCTTATTAAGCTGGCAGAGAAGGAACAGCCTCAAGGAATCTGTCCAACTTCCAGAGGCAGTACTCACATTTCTATGAGGTCTTGGAGAATAGACAAAGGGGAACAGGCACAGAGATAGACACTGATGAGGTGACAAAGGATAGAACCATAACCAAAGCCCTCAAATGGATGGTCAGTCCCATTATGCTCTCTCTTGATATTTTTCTAGAGGTAACCTGGGACCTCTCTACTCCGTTTCTATGACCCACAGACAGTAGGATAAGGTGGGTAATAGTATAGGTTGCTTGGGTTGCGTTGGTTCTGCATATACCAATGAGTCAAGCCACCAAGGGTCTCTGGTCAGTGCAATATGGAGACAAACACCTCACATTATTTTCATTAACTTACTGAAGTTTAACTGAACTGTGAAAAGTTGGTTAACAAACTTATTCACTTACTCAAAATATATACTGAATGCTACCTATACACTATGTTTCCTCGATGCTGCTGATGGCATGGCAGTACACAAAAGGAGAAAAAAAAACATTCATTTATGAGCCTTAAAGTGAAGGAATGAGATAGACATGTATAGTATATACAAAGACATATGCAAAAATATTTATATGGAGTTTAAATAAAAGTGCAAGCCACCATCTGGTGCCCACTTCTTCAGTGAAGACATTTTCCACAGGAAGGACACTGGTTTCCCCTTCTTAGTCACATCCTTATCTCCAGACCAAAAGGAGCAACCATCTCCAGGACTTTCGAGAGCTCAAATACTCAGTGCCATGCTATTACGAAAGTAAATACATCATGCTCATCATCAGATGACTCACTTCTTTTACTCTCACTCTGTTTTGATGTCACTTTCTTTGATGCCTCGCCTTGGAGTCCATTCGGTAGTAAGCATGTAAGTTTTCCACAGTTTAACTGCTCACTTTACTATTGATAGGTTTGAATTATTTCACTTACAAATCACGATCATACTGTGACAACTGTGTTGACTCATGTTTTTTAAGGTCTCACTGTTTTATTTTTTAGGAAACGTATTTATTCTTTTATAATTTCATATCATGTACACATGCACACATGGTATTATCATATTAAACTTTCCCCATTATCCTCATCTTTGCTCTCATCAAATTCTTCTCAAGTCCTCCTTCTTTTTTAATGTCAGTTGCTGTGAACCACTACATATAACTGTAAAATATATAAAAACAAAATAAAAATGCATAAATAATAAATAACAAAAAGTAGTTTGAACTAATCTTGGAACTAGTCTCTTCAGTTTCTCATGTTTTCCAGCAGTGGACTTTGTAGGTTCTTTACCGTCTACTTGCTGACTCTTTGGAGGGTGAGGCCTCTTCTCTGAGGAGCCCATTACTGCCCTTTACAGAGCAATGGTCAATGGCGGTGTGGAGCGCAAACTAGGAGGACTGACCACAGTTTAATCTTACGAGTTTCTGCTAAGATATGCCTTGCCAGGAGGAGGTAAAATACAAGAGGAAGCTCCGCTTAGATTTAAGAAGGCAGCTCTCAGGCATTGTGGAAAGAAAAAGTGGTTTTTCAAAATGGATGGAAGAAATCCAAGTCAGCGTGGTGTCATGAAGGAACATTAGCTGAGAACTTCCTGAATGCTGGGACTGAGTGTCCTCGTAGGTGACAGCAATGATGAGGAAGAGTAATGTCCATTTCAAGTGTGAATTAAGGAGACTGTATACAGTTCTCCCTCCCATCACAGAGATGCTGTGTCTGGACTCCTTCACTCCTCCGCCCTCTAGCTCTGCCACTGCCTGGCTCTGTAAGCTTTAATGGACTTTTGGCTGCCTCGTATCTAGGTTCTTCATCTGTGAAATCCCATGTGTGCGAGTATACTAAAGACCTAGGAAGAAACGTTTAAGGAGTGATTCTCAATGGCAAAGCACTGGGGTCTCTTGCAAGCCAGCAAAAGGAAAATTATTTTTTGCTAACATGCTGAGCAAGCTCTGAAGCCGAATCAGAGTCAGATGTATGCACTGAACAACGTGGCTTCTCACCCTCTAGCTATCTAAAAGATTTAAGAATAGCAAGGTCAAGGACTCCTTTGCATTGTGGTTTCTATACAGGGAGGGCCACAGGCCACCATGCCCCCAGGTGGTGTTTCTGGGCAGAACAGTGTGTGAGCTTCAGACAGATCTAAGGCAACCTCTACTAAAGTTATTTGTGTAGAGGGACAGTAAGGAAAGGGTTGCATGGATGACAGTGCATGAAGAGAAGGCCTCTGGCAGAACAGTGGGATCTAGAGGCCCTTGCTAGGCCATGCAGAGCATTTCCCATCCATGATCCAGGTTAAACAAGGGCTGCCAAGGTTTTCTGCTGTATGGATCCTACCAGCTGAGAGGAAATAAGCTGGCTTGCTGGCTGCTTGTGCCCAGAGTAATACCTCCTGGGGTGCAAAGCTGATGAAGCTTGGTGTCCCCATTGCCCTTGCAGAGAGATGCCAGAAAATCCTTCTGTTGAGGGGCTTATGTCTCATATATCTCATGTCAGATGACACCTACAAACCAAGGTAGCAGGAAGGATGCATGGTGGCCCAGGGGACTCCATCTCCCACCCCTAACGCTCAAAGAATGGATCAGAAAACCCTTCATGGACTCAGAACGTTTTTGGAGCTTCACAGATGAGACATCTTGGCATGGCAGCTGCTCTTTAAGCATCTGCCCAGTTTGTGATAAGCAACAGAGCAGCTTGGCACTCATAGGCCAGCCAGGGCCTGGCAAGGAGGCTTTCCAGATGGTCGCAGAGCAAGGAGCAGCAATCCTAGTGCAGGCCTCTGCTGGCTCAATCTGCTGAGCTATCCCAGATCCAGGGAGCCAAGAACACCAGCCTTTCTCAACTATTGATCTTTGGAAAATCATCCCTTAGCACCAGGGAGTACTTACTTCAGAGTCAGTAGAGATTACCTCAAAGAGGAGGGGACAAGAAGTCTCTACTCAGATGGTCAAGGTTTACAGTAGGTGAATAAGAAAGGCTCTTCAAGGAGGAAGGGTATCTTAGCTGTGAGACCTTTCTGCCTTTAGGTTACCTCGAAGAAGTATCTCTCTTATCTCCTCCCCTACTCTGTGAGCCACCACTGAGGACTTCAACACCAAACCCCAGCCTTCTCCACCCAGAAAATGGCCCTCTCATGTTGCCCTGGGGCCTGTCTTACAGGAGCAGACAATGGTTGTTTGGCATCCATGTGTGTCTGAGATGAGGGGAAGACAGAAAGAGGGGGAAGCCAGGCCTGGTCTAGAGGACCGTAGAGTGGTGAGAACCCCGTTTCTGCCTCCTTCAAACACTCAGCACTGAGAGGTTAAATAAAGTATTCTCATGTTGAAGTGAGAATTTCATGGGCTTTTCTAGAGAAAAAATGGACATGGGAGGGGAGGAGTGGGAGGAACAGGGGCAGCAGCTCAATGTGATGCCCAAGTGCCTTGTGGGTAGTAAGAGTTTGCTAAGAGAAAGCCGTGATGTTCGCCAGAGAAAAATACTCATGTACAAAAACATCAGTTCTTCCAAGGTTTTAAATAATTTCAATAGAAGTCTATGGTAGAACACCTGACCATAAATCCTCAGGCTTTCTGTTTTATTTTTAGGTGATAAAAGTGAAACTGAGGCCCAAGAGAAGTGACCACCTTATAATCAGGGGGCCACGTCTGAGAGAGCTGGGTTGAGAACTCTGGCTCCTCATTCCAGTGCCTGCTCCTCGTAGTTGTTTTCTTTAGAAGAAGCCAAATAGGCTTTCTGGTATCACCTTCCATCTGCTAAATGAGAGTGGCTGGCAAGAGACGTCCTCACACTGCAGGTAGGAGAAAATTGCTCGATTCATTTCCCTGTAGACAGCGGGGAGTCTCATTCAGGAGAAAAATGGGAGTGTGTGGGTGATCAGTCTGGAGCCACCCAGATGCACCTAGCAACCCTCACAGAGGACAGCATTGGTACAGTGTACTCTCAAGCCCTTTGGGCTTGGATGTACCAGACATTTTTTGTCTGTCCCATCAGATCTCTTCTTAACCATCTCTGCCCATTCCCTGATCTTGGAGGTTGGGGTTCACACAACCGGGCTTTTCCCCCTTTCTTTTTCTGGCCTATGATTTACTTCAGCCAATCAGAATATTAGAAGAAGGGTGAGACATATGAATGGGAGATTACATCCCTGCTTCCCTCATTGCAGTTCATCTTGAGCCACCGACGTTCCTTTACATGTGGTTATCAAGCCGCCGGTGGCAAGCCGCTTTAAATGACTCTTCTTCCTTTTATCTCTTTGGTCTTGGAGTACTGATGTTCTTGTTCTTGTTAGCTCTAAAGTATAAAGTACTGTATCCCCCCCTGTGGTTTCCCTATCCCATGCCCACAAGTTTGCAAACAGTCAATTTGAAAATCTTTGAGTCATTCTCAGTGTACCTTCGGCGACCTCATTGTAACACACCAGCCATCACCTTGTCCCAGACTAAGATCCAGAGCTATTGCTCCAGGAAACAGGTTGTGTTAGCTGGAAAAGAAAGTCCACATTGAATAGTGAGTATCATTGTGTGCTATATCTTTATACGTGTTCCTTCTTAGGAACACAGCTGAGCTTCTTGGAGGTGGGAATGGGTCTGACTTGTCTCTCCTGTCATGCCAGCATGGTATAATTGTGACAAGCCAAGGTGAACCGGATACTGGTGAATTCTCCAATATAAACTAAGCCTCATAAAGCAAGCTTCGGGGATGGTTAAGTCAGCAAAGTACTTGCCTCACAAGCATGAAGACCTGAGTTTGGTCTAGAAACCACACTGTTATAACAGGATAAACCTGTTATCCCAGTGGTGGTGAAATAGGTTCTCTGGAAACTCATTGACCATCTAGCCTAACCTGTGTGTCCAATTTCCAGTCCAGTGAGAGACTCCATCTCTAGCAAAAGATGAAAGGCATCTGAGGACCAACACTCAAGGTATTCTGACCTCCACATGTGTTGCATGCATGCATGAACCTGTATCCCCTCACCACACTTGCACAGAGTCACACAAAGCAATCTGAGGAAAAACAAATACCTAAAGACAGGTTGACAATATCAATTCAGATATAAACACTCATTAGAGTTAGTAGACAGAGCTGAGTCTATGAGTTTTCTATTAATTCATAAACCTTAATCTATATTTTCCTATCTGTTTTACACAGAAATCTAGATAATAAGCTCTTGGGGTACTGGAAATGAGCTAGGAGATGGCTCAGTGTGTAAGAGTATTTGCTGCCCAAGCATGGAGACCTGAATCCAGACGCCTTGAACCCAAGGGTGGCCATATGCATGCCTATAACCTGAATGCTGGGATGTAGAAGACAGCAGGCTAGTTGGAACTGACTAGCTAGGCTTGCCAAGACAATTGTGAATGCCAGGTTTAGTGGGAGACCCTGTCTGGCTGCTGCACTTACTCATACAGGCATGTACACCTGCATACATGTGTGCATACACAGATCACACACACACATGCACATACAAACACAATCCATCATTTATTTTATTTGAAAGTATTTGTTTGGGATATACTCCTCTTCAATCATTAAGCTAGGCATGGAAATAATACATATTACTAATTGTTACTAAGAAAGATCATCAGAGTACACTATGGCTATAGGCTAGCTGACTGTTTTGTTAACAAAGTTTTATTGAGACACAGACCTCTCCATTTATCTGATATCAGTTGAGTGGGTGTAAGAGACATTGTGTAACTGGAAAAGCCTATGGTATTTGCTAGCATTGCTTAAGAGAGAGTTTGACAACTTCTACCCTAGGCAGATACATAGTTTCTCAATATCTGGCATGACGCCAGGTTTAAATATCTTTTCAACCAATGTTTTACAATTAAATTGACATAATATCTACAGTTGAGAAGCACTCCCCCAATATCCTGTAAATTGAAGATAATCCTTAGCAGATTATTTTTAATCTTTGCATCATAAAAAATTGCTGAAATCTCTGTTGTTGACAGATGAATAATTTTCTTGCCTTTTTTTGGTGGATCAGTGTGAATGTAATACACCTGTTCAACTGTGCAAAAGTTTCAAAGGGAAAATGTTCTGATGCACAGGGTAGAGGACAGGACTGAATAGAACATTGATTGCTCAGATTCCAGGATGTGTCATACGGTTTTCTGCTGCCGTTAGCCTTCTCTAAATGCACTTCTCCGTGAATTTCTTCTAACATTTGCTCACAAGTACATGAAGGAAAGCAAGGAACTCGGAAGTCCCCTTTAACCATTTCCCTCTTGTTTATGTTAGAAGGAGTGTGTGGCTGTGGGAGCCTCTGGGTTTGACAAAGGGTTAGAATGAAAGGCGATGGGCAGGCAGCATGTTTCTCTCTGTCTACCATCTTTGCCTGGTACCCAGGATGATTTATATAAAGGAGGTGCAAGCTGCTCTCTTACTTCTAGGTTTAAAATGCTTATCTTGTTCCAGGAGCTGTTGCTGGTATTATTGAAATTTGAAAGGAAAACAAATGCAGCTGAGTCCCCTGCTGAGTGGTTTTCTTTTTAAAATTAAAGTTAGCATTCTAATGAAGAAAGCTGTATCACTCCTCCTAAAAGGGGCAAGGCCTGTTATAGACACTCTAAGGAAGAGAAAAACAAACACACAGATAAAGACCAGAGGGTAATTCCAGGCACACCTGTAGAGGAAATGATAATTGCTACATTGGTTTACTTGGTGTGTCTGAGTCTGGTTTACACATACTCTTTTGGAGAGTAGATGCAGAGTATTATGAATGGAAATTATTTCAGTCCAAGTAGAATTGTGATCACTGATAACCTCAATTTCCTAGTATGATCAATTTAGATGGAAAGGAATTCATGAAAGCCTCATGTGATCTAGGCACTGTGATCATCTGAAGGCAAAATAGCATAGATGTAGCTAACAATTTCCTCCTCAGAGAGTTAACAATCTAGTAGAGAAGGTGGGAATAATGGCTACATAAAAATAAAAGGGCAGTTTAATTTAATTGCCACACATAATTGAAATGTTTGTAATTGGTATTGGATTTGGGTTTGGGGATAACAAAAAAAGAGAAATAGTCCAGAAGTGGATAGCATGTAAAGGCTTATTAAACAGTTACATGTTATGGGGAAATAGAAAACCACCTACTGGGGGGTGGGCAGGAGGAGGGATAAGTCAGAGATCTGTGATTGGTATGTAAAATGAATTAAAAAAAATAAAAAAAGAAGACCACCTACCTGGTACAGGTTTCTGTCAAGTCACATGGTCTGAAACATCAGTGTCAAAAGTTTGGACATAATTTTGTAGATCATGAAAAACCATTAGAGTTCTTAGGACTGGTTTGGAGTGTTCAAAGACAATAGGATTGAGATGCAGCCGTGTATATGAGAAGTTAGAAAAATAAGACATTAGACATGTGCAGGCCAATTAGATAGTACTATGATATCTCATGTAGAGTAGGTGTGGTTATGAAGATGGGCTATCTGTGAAGATGTAACTGTTAAATCAGTGAAAATAACAAGAAAAGTTACTTTGTCTGATTCTATGGAAGTGGCTCATTCGAAAGACTTCAATATAGAGAGTCACGTGGTCATGAATCCCATTTCTAATGGTTTCAAGACTGAGAACTCCTATTAACTGTCAAGGAATGTTGAGAGCAAGAGAGAATTTGTCTTACACAGGCATGAGCTCCTTAAAGAGTTTTCCACTATAAATGGTCATCCCTGAAATCATATACATAAAAGCATCACTGAATAGTCCGAGTACATTGTATTTACATAGTTATACATATGTGTAAGTAATAATAACAATTAAAAAGATGCTGTGAATTGAAAGGGAGCAAGGGGGCATAGGAGAGTTGGAGAGAGGAAAGAGGAGAGAAATGATGTAATAATATTTTAATTAAAAAATAAAATAATACAGTATAAAAAATCCATTACAGATAAATTAAAAGTGGAAATCTTACAAGCATGATTAAAGAAAAAACTAAGTAAATATCATGGCAGAAAAGATTTAAGGTAGACAGCAATTGGTTAATTATGTGAATGATCTAATGAAAGATCATTCACTAAGCTAAAAGGTAATAAAATATGTGTTGCAATTTTTTTCAGACTAGAAGGTGAATATTCAAAAAATGTAAAGAGTTTGGGGGCTGGGAGATGGATCAGCAGTTAAGAGCACTTGCTATCTTTCAGAGGACCTGGATTAAGTTCCAGCACCAACATTGTAGTTCACACCTTTCTATAACTCTAGCTCCAGGAGACCTTTACACCACCAGCCATGCATGTGTTAGACATGTATAGATGCAAATAAAACACTTATACGTGTAACAAATAAAATAATAGTAATTAAAATACAAATTTAAAAGTATTGAGTTTCCTATTAATAAGACAAACAACCTATGCTGGTGAGGTGATTGACCCTAGAGGAGAACCTACTGCTGTCATTTTCCTGAGTCAATACTATTTGTAACTGTATTCTAAATACTTTTCCTTATACCCACATAGAGGTGTAGCTCCCATCCCTCATCAAAGAGACTTCATTTCAAAGCAGACAGAGACTATTACAGAAAACCACAACTGGTCAAAATCCAGAGAACAGCTGATCAACCACAACCGTATATCTACAGCACAACCCCTGTGCCTGAGGCTCAAAGAAAGTCATGGAAGAAGGAGTTGGAAGATTGTAAGACCCTGGGGACCAGGGTGCCTGCTGTGAGACAGAGTCTTCTATGTATGGCAGGGAGTTGTGCTCATGAAATCTCAATAACCTGGTTGCCTAGAAAGACCTTCGTAATGACAATATCAGTTGACATGCCAATGTGGAGGGAGGAAGTTCTACAAGGTGCTATCTCTAGATGAAGATGTAGAGGAAGTCAATGCTGCTCAGAGAGGGAGAGTCACTTTTCTCCATAGAAAAACATTGTGGTAGCTCATCTAATCCCAACTGGTCAGCCCTGAACACACAAGCAACACCAAATGGACTCAGTAGGTTATGTATCTCTTTTTCTCAGTGTGTGTGTGTGTGTGTGTGTGTGTGTGTGTGTGTGTGTGTGTGTGTGTAACAATAAAGAAGTCATGAATTTCAGAGAGGGGTAGGGAGTGACATGGAGGAGTTGGAGGGGATAGGAAGAAATGGAATGGTGTAAATACAATACTCGCGTATGAAATTTTCAAAGTAATAAAAATTAAGTTTAAATAAAGATTAAAATACTAAGGAATATAAGCAGGCTATCCACAGAAGACCTGCAAGTGGCTAAAACTACATAAAGAAATACCTATCAGACAGCAATGAAACATGTTTCCTCCATAAACTTGGATGATAGGGAGAAGGAAAAGAAGTTGAAATGAAGAGGACAGTGAAAATTTCTAGTGTTGCTGATATTATTGACGTGCTGCTTCCAGAAAAAAGTTTCAGTGTCTTAAGATTTTATATGTATCCTCCTACTTGGTAATTCTAAACCCAAAGTATTTCCCTAGAAAATAATTCTCACATATACAGAGAAAACACTCATTGCAATGCTGCTTGTTATGGTGACAAACTGAAGTCATGTGACCATTGCATAAAATGAGCAATTTCTGCACAATGGAAAATGATTTACCCATGAAAAATGAAGCAGTCTTATTCACTGAAACTGAAGGATCTCTAAGATGCATCTTTGCCTTTAAAAAGCAGTTTACAAAACAATGCAAAATGTAATCCTATTCCAGTAATAATGCAAACAAAAATATAATTTTAAATTTTAGATATGCATATATAAACATATAGAACAAAATGGCTCCATATACATCAAAATATGTTGAGTTGATACATCTGGGGAGTACTGTGAGATTTCTGGGGCTAAGGAGATCTGCAGAATATCTGCAGAAATATCTCAAGAGAATACAAACAGATAAATTGTGTAATTAACAATACTAATTATGCAATGAGAGAACAAAATCCAAGCAAAGGGATTAGGTCTCATGATTCAAGAAACTTGGTCCAAGTCCTGACAAGATGTTGTATAACTGTACATTCCTCCTTCCAAGAAAACTTCATATTTCTCTTTCAGGGTGTTTCCTTGGAGATTCAGATTCCAGAGCACCCATCCTTTAGCTAATTAGGCACAGTTCTTATGTTTAGGGATAACAGATGTTGCATTTCACATCCAAACTTAGGCTAATACATAGATCATTAAGTCAGGTCTGACTCATATTAATATTTTGAAGATACAAGGGTCTCATCTTACCTCTGTTAAATAAGACGCTGAACATTTCAACTCTCCGGGGATGTGAATTGATTGTCCGGCACCAGATTTTCTTCCACATTATCTCTAGTTCTCTATCTAATATTGATCTCTCCACTGACTAAAATCTACCCTTTGGCCAGAAACAATGAATAATAATTGGACTTTTAATTATACCATCAAACAAATGAGCTAGCAGTGACACACATAACAAAGCCAGTGTTGCTCAGCATTGCATTTCCCCTGCAAAACAGCAAAGTTGTGCTGAATTGATTTGGGCAAAGCTTTACTGAGGATGATTATTTATATACAGATGCCTATTCAAGAACTTCTTGATGAATTGCTTCCCAATTTTCTGTTCTTAAGACTTTACCAGAACTAGCCAAGCAGGTCCAACTGTCCACAGTACTTTACTCATCATGTCTTCTTTGAAAAACTCTGGCTCCTAAATTTCCAAACAGAAGGGGAAGAAGTTAGAAGCAACAACTTGGAGGGCTACATGCCTGTGTCTAGCACTAGCTTTTACAGGTCAAGTTTGAATCAGAATGTTCAATGATGATTCTCAGGTTCTAGGTACACTGTTAGGACCTGGAGGTGGGGCATAAATGACCATCACAGTGTTTCCCTTGGACTGCTCACTGTCTTGTGATCAATAAGACATTTTAGACAGGGGGTTATTAAATTGCACTGATGACCTAACTCACTAAACAAACATCATTAAGCCCTGGGGTGTTATGTGTACTGTGCTAAACCTGGAAAACAGTAGCATATAAATCTGACTTTTATGGGCTTGCAGGCTAAAGGGAATGAGAGAGAGTGGAGATGTCATGCACTTGACAGCGTTTGGAAGCATAGCCTCTCCAGTGTGGCTTACTGTGGGGAGGAAGACTGTGCTTTGGAGTGGGGAGGTGAGGAAAGGCTTGAGTGAGATTTAAGGCATGGGACAATTGAAAGATGAGATTATAAACCAAGCATGAAAGGTAGAGGAGTTAGGGAGCACATGAGTCTGTGCCAAACACTGATGAGCACCTGGCTTCCACCCTGCAAAGGCACCTGTTGCTACCTGTTTGCCACCCTGGATAGCCCACCTCTTAGTCCCTGGCCATTACCCTAAATCCTAAGCCAGTTCTGCACCTACTCTCTCTTCTCCCTAATACAAAAGGAAGCCCTTGGCTCTCTCCATGATCTCCCCGTTTCTACTCTAGTGACTCACCCCCTCTTTATTCATCTCATATCTATCCAAATGACCTCAGTGAAATAACTGAGGTCATCCTGCCTTTCAGTAATTTCTCCTTTTCAGCTGCCATTTCATGTGTGCAAAACCATGCCCTTCCAAAAGCGTAGGGCACTCATCTTTCTGAAGCAGCCCAGGGATGCTAAGTCATCATAATGGCCCCACTTACTGTCTTTGCTTTTGGTAATAAGGACAGTCAGGAAAGCCTTCCTTCAAGCCACCTTTTTTCTCCTGTGGTCTAATAGACACTTTTAGTTTGCAATTGAATTTGACATAATCTGTACTTACGGCTACACACCATGAGGTAAGGCTTCTGAGCTCATTGCAACAGTTTCTTGCTACAATGAGGAATTTTCCAGTATCTTAACATATGAGCTGAGCAGACCTCCAAGCCCTTTCTCCATCACTCACCTCCTCCCTTAATTAAACAAAAAATACTATATGTATACATGCTAACATTTGACACCTTATTCCTAATTATTCACTAACATGACTCAGCTGTTTAGAAAGGGAGGCGGGGAAAAAGTAAAACTCACTCTTGTCAGAGAGGGTGTGAAGAGTGAGAAGGGGTGGGAAACTTTGACTGCACCCTCCTCTGAACACTGTGGTTTCGCTGGAAAATTATTCTGATATTTTTTTCTTTTGTGTCAAGTAAACATTAAGCTCCAGCAAACTAAAGGTTGCACTATATATAATACATAATTGCCATCCAACTGCATCAACTATAGAGCTTTGCAGATAGTACATTAGTGAATAATTTTCTTTCAGGATGTAGAGAGATGCAGAGAGGAAATGCTTAAGTGAAGCAGGTAGACATGTATGTGGGAGGGAAAGTCACCTGCTGACAATCTAGTATTCAAACACACACCAGAATACTTTCTTTTAAAATAATTAGTCAATATTTTCCTTTTGTAATTTAGAAGGGTGGAAAGAACAAGAAACTATGAACATAAATGTGGATATGAGCAGACCACTGTGGGATGAACATTCTGCCTCCTATCTGGGAGGAGAAATGGATTTTTAATCTTTTTGTTGCAAGAAAACAATATTTGGGGGCTAGAGTGGAGACAGAAAGTGGCAATTATCCATACTAAATTGTTTGTGTTCTTTGACTCAGGAATTTCTAAAATGTATACTAAGCAAAGTATTGGAAAAGTGTTAAAAATCCAACAATAATTTTCTTGGTGTTTTTTGTAATAGGCAGTATCAGAAGCAACCCAATTGTTCACCTCAAAGGCAACTTTTACTACTGTCTAAACTGCAGCACAGTGGGTCTTAATAGGCCCCAAGAGACTGAGTCAACTGTCCCCTATAGCTCCTGCAGCTAGCAAAGTTGTTCCGCCTCCGTGTGTTTCTTTCCCTGTAAAATGGATATAAGTTCTTTTACTAAGCCAGGAATGATGATGCATGCCTGCAGTCTCAGCATTCAAGAGACCGAGTCTAGAGGAGTGTGATGAGTTAGTCTGGGCCACATAGTGAATCTCTCTCTCTCTCTCTCTCTCTCTCTCTCTCTCTCTCTCTCTCTCTCTCTCTCTCTCTCTCTCTCTCACACACACACACACACACACACACACACACACACACAGGCATTGCCAAGTAAGGTAATTATTGTAGATGTAACGGTCTTATTAAATAAGAAACACAGAGCCAAATGCAGAGTTAAAAGCCCAAGAGGTCAAAGCAGTAGCTAAGAGCTGAGACTAAAACCACCTTCTTACCACCCACTGCTGCTGCCATTCCTCCTCTGAGAAAGAGACCTACTTCCTGTGTGTCTGTCTTTTTATTGACTTTCTGTTCTGCCTTCTCATTGGTTGTAAACCCAACCACATGACCTCCTCATCACTGCCTGTCTATACAGACCTCCAGGTCTTCTATGCTTGGTATTGAGATTAAAGGCCTGTGTCTCCATGCTGGGTATGTCCTTGAACACACAGACTCTGCATGCCATGTGATCGGATTAAAGGCTTGCTATTAGCTCTGACCCCCGGCAACTTTATTTATTAACATACAAATAGAATTACATTTCAGCACAAATAAAATATCACCATAAATTACGGTTGTGTTGGAGAGGGTATCACTGTGCCTGGAAGATGGTTGATGGATATTTCAAAAATAAGAGCTACAATTGGAGAGCTATATAATATTATTTATAGAGAGCTATTAAATACTCATGATGTCTATGAAAAACAAGAAGGACATATACTAATAGCAAGGCATTCCACATTTAAAAAATAAGTGTAATTTAAAAATATAAGACATTTAGGTTATATGAAATAGTTGAAGGATATGCATTATTAATACAAGCATGTAGTATTTTGAGTGTCTTTCTTCTTTATTTCTGAAATTTCTTTGATAAATGCATGCAATTTGCAAAACAAAGAAAATTCCCTTGATTTATTGACAGGAATCCTATTTCTTAATTTTCTAACCACTTTGACAGGTGATTTTTCCGCATCTCCACGGATTGACACTTCTTCTCAGAGCATGAATGAAGGGTTTGCTTTTAGCATTGGAAGAGTACAGAGCTGGAAACAGGTAGAGCTGCATCTTTCTCATCTTCATGACCTTGGGGAAGTCATTTAATATCTATAACCCTGTTTCACCCTAGAAACAAGAATGGTCATACATGACTAATCACCTCCTAAACAGGAATATTAAGAAAGTGAATGAAGGTTTCAGAAACTGGAAACTACAAACATACATTGCCTTTCCAGCATAGGCTTTCTCTCGCCTTTGGAAAGAATGGACTCACAAAAATTTAGGCATTTCTTTCTTTTTTTGCTGACAAAGCCAACTCTGTTAGAAATCAAGATTCATCATAGCCAGCATCCACTTTCATCTTTATTTCTATTCTCATCCCTACATCCTATAAAGAAAATCAATACATGGATCGTACATGGCATTTTTTTTTCTTTCTAAGTGAATTTCAAATAGGAACACTTGCTGTGATATTAGGAATGACTGTGTGATGTGACTTCTTCAGCTGTGATATTTAAAATGAACTTACTTTAAAAACTTGCTGTCAACTGATCTTACAAACCAAAACAAACGGCCTGAAAAGAAGAACCTCAAAAGCTTGAGTAGCCAAAGGATGGTATTACCCATGAGTTCAGACCTATCCAGGCATATACATCCTAGGCAAGCTGCTGGCAGTGCACTGGGTATGATCATACCTAGATGATCTTCTACCCTTCCAAGCTGAAAATCATCAACTAAGAAATCCTGAAGAGCCAGTCACTTTGAGTTGCCACACACATAGCTTTTGTTATTTATTTTTTGAAACATCCAAGTTTTATAATAATTCTTCTTGTCATTTCATATGTATTCCACCTTGGGGTAATTTTAGTATCATCTTATCATTTCCTTTACCTGCTGTAGCTACCTTCATGCAGATCTCTGCTCTCATGAGTCCTCTTTATCCAGAATTTTTGAATGATAGTTTCTTTTAAAGCTATGCCTAGACCCTTCCATATTTAACTCCTCAAGTGAGGCAGAAAGTTTGATCTCTTCTAAATTATATTTAATGAAAAACTACAACATTTAAAATAGAAACATTTATTTTACTAAAAGGTGGCTACAAAAATATGTGTACATATATTTGATATTTATATAATATTTAATTCATGTATTATGTAAATATATGGGTACTATAATAATGATATTTTTATGTATATAAATCATAAATTAGAAAGGCAGCATTGTAGTAGTATTTGCTCTGCCCATGACCTCAGGCTATAGGGCCTGAAGGAGGCTGTGCTTCCTGCCACTGTATGTGACCTCTTAAAAGGAAAAGGAGAAGGGACACATGCCCCTTCTTCCTGCCCCTGCCTGTGAGGTGGATTCATGCCTAGCTAGCTCAGTTGGTAGAGCATGAGACTTTTAATCTTAGGGTCTTGGGTTTGTGCCCCACACTGGGTGCCATTTTTTTTTTTTACTATCAATCCATATGAGAATTTAATGGGTATTAGGAATTTATTAAGACATAAATTGAGGAGGTCCCATTTATTAATTGTTGCTTTCAGTGTCTGTACTACTAGTGTTATATTTAGGAAGTGATCTTGGTGCCAATGCACTCAAGACTACTTCCTACTTTCTCTTCTGTTAGGTTCAGAGTAACTGGATTTATGTTGAGGTCTTTGATCCACTTGGACTTAAGTTTTGTGCATGGTGACAGATATGGATCTATTTGCAATCTTCTACATGTTGACATCCAGTTTTGCCAGCACCATTTGCTAAAGATGCTTTCTTTTTTCCATTGTACAGTTTTGGCTACTTTGTCAAAAATTAGGTGTTCATACATGTGTGGATTAATGACAGGGTCTTCAATTCAAAATACACTCATGAATACAGAACAGAGTAGACAGCTGAAGTCGTCCTCTGCTCTGACCAGAAGCAAATCCACCTTACAGGCAGGAGCAGGGAGAAGGGGCATGTGTACAATGGCAGGAAGCACCGCCTCCTTCGGTCCCTATAGCCCAAGGTCATGGATGGAGCAAATACTACTACACAGCACAGACCGGAGAGATGGTATCATGGTTAAAAGCACTTGCTATGCATTCATTAAAGCTCTGATGGCAACATGGGTGTAACAAGCCAGGTGTTCCATGCACGCCTATAATACCAGCATTGAGGGGACAGAGACTAGAAGGTTGCTAGATTTTTCTAATTTCTAGTCTAGTTGAAATAAAACAAAAGAACAAAGAAGTAAACAAAAGGACCAACAAACAAAAAACTCAAGGTCTAGGTTGAGGGAGAGACCCTGCCTTGTAGGAATAGGCAGAAAGTGATAGAGGATGCCCAATGCCCTTTTCCTCTGTCCTCCATGTGTACAGGATTGTTCATCCATATATATATACATGAATATACCAAATTCTCATACAGACCCCCACACAGAAATTACACATAAAATGAAGTGAGAGAGAGAGGATGTCTGTGTCCCTGTAGAGTCTTTTATGTGGAGATAGATATATTTCTCCTAGTTATCTTGATTGATGCAGGCTTGCTTAAGGAAGACAATGAATTTTGATCTTGGCTGTTCATTAGTATCACACAGAAAACTTAAAAATGTTCTGGTGCCCAGGCTGCATTCCCAGACCATGAAATCAGAATCCTTGAGGTGAATCCAGGTATCACTGTCTTTTAAGTGCAGTCCTCAGTCTGAGAATCACCATGTTAACCTGAAACAACCTTGATCAATGCTAGAAGTTCATAAAGTTCATCTGACAGGTATATGGATTGAATGTTGCCCAAAATGGACAAGACTTTATAATTGCAGATGGTGGATATCATTGTAATTTCTAAAAGTCATTCGAGAAGATACATAGTCATTATAAGCTGTGAAGAAATCAAATATAGATCTACAGGATAAATGAAAAACATATTCTGATATTATGCTAGTGGGTCCTGGTGGTATGAAATAAAATTTCAAGTGACTGAATTATTCACAAAAATCAAAAAGTTCTGTAGTTGAAATGACTTAGTCAGCAGTGAATCCAATTCGAAAGAAAACTTTGTTAGCTGATTCAAAATGGGCGTCTGGTGATGATAAAGGTACTGACGTCAAAGCTGAGTGTGAAAAGTTGGAATAAATTTGTCCCGTGAAATTTGACTATGGGAAAAATAATATCTGTAGATCAGTGTATTAGGTAACATTGCATTTAGATGTCTCTTACAATTTGAATTAAGAAACTAAATATTGATTATTTCAATTATATCTTTAAGCATTCATAGATTAAAATTACCAAAATGAATATTAATGAGAAATTGCCTTATCCTTAGAGTCAATTCTGTTGAATTTACATAACATATTTTTATAGCTTGCAAAAATTAAGCATCTTTGGGGCAGAGACTGTCTCTTATTGATTTATTTTAAATATGTCCAAATATAGATTCAGGTTTTATGGACACAGAAGCACACATCATTTAGATACCCTTTTCCATGGAAAGATTCCAGAAGGATGGGAAGACATTGCTAGGACTCCTCTCACAGAGATAGACTGAAGGGCTCTGAGGCTTGAACCTCATGAGCTTTATGAAAAGGCTTCCTGCTGCATTCACACCACGGCCTAGTGTTTGGGTAAGACTCTGATCTTGCTTGCTTGCTTCCCCTCTCCCTTCCCTCTGTTTCTTTGATTCTGTCGCACTATCTAACTCAGACCTCAAACCTCTTATGACCTTCCTTCCATTGCTTTACTGGGACTGCAAGCATGTGTTAACATGCTGGGCTACAGAAGTCTTGTATTTCTTAAATGTCTTTCCTTTGTGAAAAGGCCTGTGGAATCCTCAGATAATTCAAAGCATCTTTTGAAGGCATCTATTCTCTGAGAAAGCAGACAGTTCCCTGCTTTGGAGGAGAGTGGTCGGTTGGCACTCTGCCAATAGAGCATTTGAAGGCAAAGATGAGCTGCTCAATTTAATCATATTAAAAATTGAACTAGATCAAACAAAGACCCCCCCCCCCACACACACACACATCTGAAACACAGATGTGACAAATCAGGTGTAAACTATGGGTTCCTGGAATGGAGGTGGAGAAGTTTAGAAACATCTAACAACTCAGAAAGAATTCTAGCAGAAGACAATGATCTTGTCTGAAAATTGCTTTATCTTACAGAGTAAAAAGGAACCTACATTTTAAAAAAAAGTGAAATCCCCTTCTATTTGGATCACTGAATTCTATAGGTACTTCCTGCATGCTGGACACCACTGTATTCTGTGGATGAATTTCTAAACAGCCTTATTAAATAAGAAACCCAGAGCCAAATACAGGGGTGCAAGCTACAGAGATCAGAGCAATAATGACAGCCACCAAACTAACCTTAGCTTATCACACCACAGTCGCTTCCCAAGAGAACCAAACCAGCTTCTTCCTGTCCAAACTGTGCCTTTATTGCCTTGCCGTTCTGCCTTCTCATTGCTCTTAACCCAGCCACCTCACTTCCTCATCACTTCCTGTCTATACAGACCTCCAGGTCTCTGTGGTTGGTACTGGGATTAAAGGTGTGTTTCATCGTGCTTGGCTGTGTCCTTGAACATACAGAGACTCTGCCTGCCATGTGATCAGATTAAGGGTGTGTGCTACCACTACCTAACTTCTGTTTATGACTGGCTATGATCTCTGATCTCCAGGCAAATTTTATTTAATAACATACAAATGAAATATCACATTTCAGCACAAATAAAATGACTTCAGTTTATGGCTGACTATGACCTCTGATCTCCAGGCAAACTTTATTTATTAACATACAAATAAAACATCACATTTCACACAAATAAAATATCACCACATTTCCCCTTTCCTAATAAAAATAAAAAGGAATAAAAAAGTTATAACTAATATAAGAAAAACTATATACAATAAGTACAATAACTATATACAATATATACAAGTAATAAATACCTCAACAATGTCTAGTCCATTTGTATTTGACAAATTCAGAGAAAATATTCCATTATCTATCCTATTTTGGTGAGTCCAAAATGTACCTGATTCACTTTCTATCCTAACTTGTATTACCAACAGAAAACTATCTTATAATGTCTTTCAAATTTATACACTTCACACCTCTTTAGTGAGTTTTTTTTTCTGAAATTCTTAACAAGGAAAACTATAACTATCTAATCTTCAACTAACTATAACTATCTAATCTTCAACTAACTATAACTATCTAATCTTCAACTTCCTCAGAGACCCAAGAAGGAAATAATATTACCTAATAAAACAGGAAGTGCAAACAAGCAACTTCCAAAGAAATGCAAGTTGACAGAAACAGCCAGCTGCCTGGACAGTCACCCAAGTTTTCTCCACAAAGTTAGGGCATCATCTTCAGCCTATAGGCTTGGCATATCTGACAGACTCATTTATGAAGTAGGATGTACACAGGGCCTACAATTTGACCTCAAATTCAGTGTGAGTAGTCCATGTACCAGATAAACCTGAATTCCACTAGTGTCCTGTCATGATTCAGGATTTTAAATTCTGGAAATTGCTGATGTTTTTTGAATTCAGCTATCCATTCTTCTCGACTTGTGTGTGTGGCTTCTTCTGGGCATCCCATTCTTCTCTGCATCCCATTCTTCTACGCTTGTGGGTGGCTTCATCTCTTTTATTAAATGCCAGTCTACCATTGAGAGGTTAGACTATGTCAGCCTAGTTACTCTTTCAAGAATAACTGTTTCAGCTACTGTTCCACTGCACACCAGAAAACATCAGTCCATTGCCTGTTCAGCTGCTTTTGAAGAAAGGGGCACTGTAACTTTTCTGTATTGCGAAGGCCACTCCAGTGATGGTGCCATATTGTCCTGGCCTCAGAGGATGCCTGTTGCTAAAGCCACAACCACACTTGTCTTGGCAAGAATCAGTAGTCCTTTGTTTTGTGTCCTGTCTGTCCATTTTGTCCTGTTTGTCAGCAGTTGGTGCGAGGGCATTTTGTTGCCCAGTGGCTAACTTTTGCCACAATGAAAGTTAACTCCATATGCAGTTTCTTCAATGCCCATATCTTCTCTGAAGTAGATTGGTGCTGCCAGGAGCCGACATGTCTCATAGTCATAAAAAAACTAAGTTATTAAATCATTTTAAATGCCATATTCTGTAGATCTCTGAAGGGTTTGAAGATGACCTATCTATCTAATATATATCTATGCTTAGCCTTGAAAACATACCTAATATGACTACAAGTTCGATTGTAATGTCTAACTACCAACTTTCATTTCTTTATATCCTAATAGTTGGTAATAATAACATTCAAGGATTAGAAAATTGCATTACATTGTTAAATGAACTGCATAGGTACAATATCCTGAACAAGATTAGAAAAAAATACATACAGCATTTTCTAACAATATCAATCTCAATAGATATAATGTGTATACAATATATAAAAATCCAATCCAATGTAAAGTACTTCAAACTAGTAATTGTCTTTTAAAGGTAGATTCAATAATCTACCTGTTTATCTATATCATATCTGTATCCTCTCTTTTCTTTTTCTTTTCATAGTAGATTCAATAATCTACCCTCTATTCTGTGATTTTTATTTATCTTTTTTTTCAAACAAGAACTTTAAATCTAATCTCTTTTGTTTAGGCCTTTTCCTAACCATTAACAACAACAAGTTGTAACCAACCTTCCTAAACAGGGACAAACCCCAAACCCATAGAAAGACCAAAAACCACCTGCCCCACTCCTCCTCTTTGGGAATGTGGGCGTTGTGTTCTTAAAATTGCTTCCTGCTGGTTGTGGGTGAAGGCATCTTTAGGGGATTCTGAAAAGAAAAATTTTGGGTTAATTGTCAAGTTCTAGGAAAGGCAGCTGTATCATTTGTTGTCTAGTCTCTGCATAATGGCAAAGTTCAGGGCTTATCTCAAGTCCTTGTTCAAGTAGTCTGTGAAGCTGGATCATCTCAGCTAGCCATCTCGAAATTGTTCTGAGCAGTTTGTAGTCCAAAGCTGATCTGTGGGTGATGTTTGTCAGTTTAGTGGTATTACTATTGTCCATGTGGAATCAATGTTGTGGGGCCCCATCATCTTTCTGGAGACTTCAAATTAAATGTTAGGCCTGGTCATAATTCTCTGCAGAAAACTGATAGAGACTTGAACATAAAAACATGTATAGACAGCTAATTGAAGCTTTTTTTTCTAGAATTAGTTAGTACTCTATATGACCATTAATATTATAACAAAAGTTTAATATGTATATTAATCTTATAAATTTTGATATAAAATTCATACCTTAAAAAAAGTTTAAAGAATCAAAATAGAACCAAAGAATTGAGATTAGTGGCAATAGTATTCTGTGTTAAGTGGAGGAAGCCCTGGGTGTATGAAGTCCTGAGTGAATGTATATGTCCTTGACATGAGTTCAGCCATGTCTAGGATGCCAGTGCCTTAGACCCATGGAAAAACTGCAAAACCTTCCACTCAAGTGAGGCTCGTAGAAATGGCAAAGTCTTCTTCTGGCCCATGTGTGGATGTTGACAGTGCATACAGAAAAGACTGCTACCATATAGAGACTTCCTCTAGCAAGATTAAACCTGTCTCCTTGATCCAGCTCTACATAATAACCCCAGCTCCTTGTTTATCTGTATACAGTCACCTTCTCTATTCAATGGTATATAATAAACATGCTGAGATTCTGGGATGCTGTGGTTTCTCTATCAGACAGCACAGTCAACCCAACCCCAGGTTGCTGTGTGGTCTCTGTGTTAGTGTCCCATTCATTCCCTCACCTCCTCAGTCAAGTCCCAAGGGGCTGTGCAAGGACTCAGCAGCAGCATCTTCTTTTCCCTGATCTGTAAACCACACTAGCTAGCAATCACTAGAATGCTTAGTCAGCTTGTGCACAAACTCTATTGTAGTCAGTGATGATGGCCCTGATAGGAACAATCCGCTTTCACATGTCAACCTGGCATATAGAATTTATAGTTAGGAATTCATTTAGAATTCTCCCAGTGGGAATGAGGTAGCAGAGAAAATAGCCCGAGTGATGTGTCAGTGGGGACCCTAGTCATTCTCCAAATTCAGATACCTTGAGTCATGCACATTGTGGGAAGAAGAGTTGGTTGGGACATCAACAACAATGTCTTTCATCTGTGACAGTTTGGTACTTGGAGTCCCTTGACTTTCAGGTAGGGCCTTATATTCTCAACCCGAGAAACTAGAACTGTGAAAAAAACAAAACAAACAAACAAAAAAAACCAAACCAACCAACCAAACAAACAAAAAACCAAAAAACAACAACCACCAGCAGTCTCACTTATTAGAAGTTCCTCCAAAGTTTGGACTCCAGGCCACTTAAAGGTGACTGAGGATTCACTTTGAAGATGAAAAGCTTGAGATGTCTAGCAGATGAAGACCTGTTTAGTTCCCAAAGGAGGAGACTGGTAACAGCAGTCCTGGAAGAAAGATGAGAACACTGTGTGGAATACAGCAGGAAGCCTGGACAATGGGCAGCTCCTATGAGCCTTCTTGACATTTCTCAGCAGCTCTGAAACTAATACATAGAAACCTCTGGGGAGGGATCCTTTTGTCCATCACCACGAAAAGAACACCAAAACATGAGTTTCATCTATGCTGAAGACAAGTAGAGATTATTGGGGACTCAGGATTTTGGGCTTAAGTCCCAAGATTGTCAGTCTGATGCTGTACAGAGGGCAGTAGGAATTTCAAGAGGTGGGAGTAAGCTTTGAGTTCACTTTCAGACCCAGGGGATGGGAAGGCTGAAGATGCCCTTTTACAAAAAAATTTGATTCTAAAAATGTGTGTATGTGTGTGTATAGTATGTGCATGTGTACTGGCATGTATATGGCACACATATGTGCAGGTAAACATGCACTTGTGTTTGTTTTTAATGTGGAAGCCAGAGGTTGACATTGGGTGTGATGATATTTTATTTGTATGTTAATAAATAAAGTTTGCCTGGAGATCAGAGGTCATAGCCAGTCATAAACAAAAGTTAGGCAGTGGTAGCACATACCCTTAATCTGATCACATGGCAGGCAGAGTCTCTATATGTTCAAGGACATAGCCAAGCATGATGACACACACCTTTAATCCCAGTACCAACCACAGAGACCTGGAGGTCTGTATAGACAGGAAGTGATGAGGAAGTGAGGTGGCTGGGTTAAGAGCAATGAGAAGGCAGAACGGCAAGGCAATAAAGGCGCAGTTTGGACAGGAAGAAGCTGGTTTGGTTCTCTTGGGAAGCGACTGTGGTGTGATAAGCTAAGGTTAGTTTGGTGGCTATCATTATTGCTCTGATCTCTGTAGCTTGCACCCCTGTATTTGGCTCTGGGTTTCTTATTTAATAAGACTGTTTAGAAATTCATCTACAATTGGCACCCAATGAGGGGCTGGAGAGATGGCTCAGGGGTTAAGAGCACTGGCTGCTCTTCCAGAGGTACTGAGTTCAATTCCCAGCAACCATATGGTGGCTCACAACCATCTGTAATGACATCTGTGTAGATGTAACCAACCTTCTTATTAAATAAGAAACACAGAACCAATGCAAAGAAGAAAGCCACGAGGTCAGAGCTAAGAGTTAAAACCTTACCCTTCCTCCTGCGGTGGTCCTACCTCTCCGAACCAGAGCTACCCCTGTGTTAAAGTCTTTATATAGAGTTACTGTTCTGCCTTCTCATTGGTTGTAAACCCAACCACATGACAGCCTTGTCATGGCCTGTCTGTATAGGCCTCCAGGTTTTCTATGATTGCTATTGAAATTAAAGGCATGTGGATCCAATACTGGCTGTATCCCTGAACACACAGAGACTTACCTAGCTCTGCCTACCAAGTGCTGGGATTACAAGCATATGCCACCACTGCCCTGCTTTCCTATGTCTTGCTAATAGCTCTGACCCCTGGGTAACTTTATTTATTAACATACAAATAACATTTTAATACAAATAAAATATCACCATACATCTGGCCCCAATGTAACACGAATCTTAAAAGGTCTTATTAATAAAAACAAACCTGGAGCCAGGTATTGGGGTGAATGCTGAAAGACCAGAGAAACAGAACCAGCCACAGCTAACCTTACCTTGCCAGTTCCTCAGCTGATCTCTTTTCCTCTAACTGGAAGCCTCTGTGTCCTCATCTGAATGGATCTCAGCTGAACTGCTTCACAAAAGCCTAAAAGCTTAACAGACTCTAGTTCCTGGTTTTTACACCTTATATACCTTTCTGCTTCCTGCCATCACTTCCTGGGATTAAAGGTGTGTGTCACCATGCCTGGCTGTTCCCAGTGCGCCTTCAAACTCACAGGCATCCAGATAGATCTCTGCCTCTGGCATGCTAAGAATAAAAACATGTGCTATCATTGCCTAAACCTATGTTTAATATAGTGGGTGTTTTGTCTCTGACCCCCAGACAACTTTATTAGGATACACAATATATTAAGGAACACAATATCACCACAACTGGGTGTCTTCCTTGATTACTCTCCAATTATATGTTGATGCAGGCTCTCTTACTTGAACCAGTGCTTGGACATTTGGCTAATCTAGCTAGCCAAGTTCCTCTGGGCATCCTCTGTCTCTGCCTTCTGGGAATTGGGGTTATAGGCCAACTGCCATAATGCCAAGCATTTATATGCCTGTTGGGAACCCAAGCTCTGGTCCTCATACTTGTACCACAAATGCTTTGCTCAATGAACTATCTTCCTAAAGACCCAAAATATTCTTTAGCAAGAATGGTATTAGGGGATAAGTGTCCATGATCCCCCTTTTTAAAAGTAAATAGATATATAGATATATAGATAGATAGATAGATAGATATATAGATAGATAGATAGATAGATAATGTTAAACATTAGATTCTTCATGTCTATCTAATCCATGTGATCAGATGAAGGGTCCTTTGTCAGTTCTATAATCTTGCTCTTGTTAAACCACATTGTCATTGACAGGTGTTTCAAAATCCTTAGTGACATTTCCTGAAGCAGAGGTTTCATTTGAATTGAAATTTTACTTGACACATTTTAGGCTGGTAGTTTTAAATGAGGGAGAAAAAAAAACATGTTGTTAAATATTACTGAAAATTTTCACTTTGCTTAATGGCCAATGAAATAACACAGTGTGTTCAGGTGGCTCAACCTTCCAGTTTGACCATCTGGCCTAGTGAACATAAATACCCTGCTTTTCTAGCTTTTGTTGATTTTCCCTCTACTGCCTACTGATGAGTATCTGGCTGACACTGTAATTAGCTGCTGCCTGAAGCCTTCCTAAAGGAACTGTCATGATACAAATTCAAGGATGTTTTGTTTTGGAAGTCAACACACACACACACACACACACACACACACACACACACACACACACACGAGAGAGAGAGAGAGAGAGAGAGAGAGAGAGAGAGAGAGAGAGAGAGAGAGAGAGAGAGTACTTCTGTGCCTATCTAATAGTTTGAATAAATACTCCAAGAATATTGGTAATCCATATTTAAGCAAAAGGTTCAAAGGAAATAGCCACCTATTCTTTCTATATAGACTTAACATTCAGGAAGGAACACTGAACTTAAGGAAGAGAAACCAGAATTACCAAGAGGAAAAAAAATGAACCTGAAAATCCAGAAGCTACAGTAAAGTTTCTGTTTGGCCTTCTTAAAATGATGGAATCTTAAAGTTTCCTGGCAAGATTGACAACTGGAAAAAAATGAGTCACTATATGGAACATTAATAGAAACATAATCACTTGGAGGGTACAAGCCAAAAATGCTTCCTAACTTTCCATTCTCTTCTCATAATATAAACACATTACCATTTAATCCTATACCATTTGAGAGTTTATATCAAAGCAATTTGAAGAAGCAAATAGGAAACACATAACAATTTAAAACCTCTTGGTTTATTTCTCTCTCTCTCTCTCTCTCTCTCTCTCTCTCTCTCTCTGTGTGTGTGTGTGTGTGTGTGTGTGTGTGTGTGTGTGTGTGTGTGTGTGTGATGGTCAGAAGTCAACATCAGATGCCTTTCTCAATTGCAGTGCATCTTAATTTCTCATATAAGATCTCCCACTGAACCTGGAGAGACACTAATTTGGTACACCAATTGCTGGCTGACCAACAATTCTCTTGTCTCTCCCTCCCCAGAGCTGGGATTATGAATGTGTGTTGTAATTGCTCTGCCCTTTACCTAAGAACTTGGCATCTGAATTCAAATCTTCAAGCTTGCATAGCAAGCATTTTACCTATTGAACGATGTCCCCAGACTCTGGAACCTGTTCTTTAGATTCAATTTCTTTAACACACACACACACACACACACACACACACACACACACACACTTCATCTAGAATATGTTAACAGGACAGTATCCTTATCATAAACAAGCAAAGTAAGTAGAATAATATACACATGGAATGTCTTTCATTTACTAAACAACAGCCAGGGAAGACATTCGTTGTGATGGCTTAACTAAGGAGGGAATCCCTAAAATCCCCCAGCTGTCCATGTAGGTGCATTTTTCTGATTTCAACACAATGGCCTGTATTCAGGCCAAGTATTGCTTCATCTGAGTAAAAGATTAGATTTTGGGTTGGAGAAAACAGTTAGTTCTGTAAGATAATGCCTCAAAGAGGATGGAAAAAAAGCCTTAGGGATATATGGAAATTTGTTGGTGTCCTTTGTTGAGGTATAGGCTGGGCCAGTACTGGGTAACTATGCATTGGAGGTATAAAGGAAGAGGAGTCAGCGGCAGTGACAATAGGATGGTTTAGGTATTAATCAGGGCTGGGAATGTGGGAGGAGCAGCACGGATATAGTCAAGAGACCTCATAGATATCCCAGCATCCTTATGTCATCAGACAGTCTTTGACTTAAAAACAAGGACTTGGAAAGTAAGACCTCATCTAGCCCTGCCTAAATAAGTCTCAAATGAAAGACAGACAAAACTGGCACAACATCAAGGGCTTCTGAGATAACATAGGGACCTTGTCAAAGGTGTAATTAGAGTCTAAGAGGAAGACAAGGGCAAGAAAGCAGCACAGACCTTTTGTGAAAATTGATGACCAAATATCTCCTACATTGGATGAAAAACACCAACCTAGTGATACAAAGTGCTCGAAGAACCTGGGATGGGACAAATATCTAGTAAGCCTGAGACCCAGGAACTCAAAGAAACAAAATGTCATGAGGATGAACAATGCATCTCACAAAAAGGAGAGCTGAGATTGACCAGTTATCTTATCAGAAGCCCTGGAAATAGACAGTGGAATGATATTTTTAAATGCTGATAGAAAGGAAAACTCTAGCATCCCAGATTTCAAATATTTGGAAAACATTCTTCATAAAATGGACTAAATATTTTCATTTAAATGAAATCTTAGGGAATTTAGTTTTCCCAATCTTAAATTATAAGAAAATCTAAAGGGTATTCTTCAGTAAAGATATCTATATGATTGATACCAGATGGAATCTATTTTTGTATACAAAGAAAACCATTATATTATCCCCACTTGGTGTGTGTAACAAACCTCAACTAGTTGCTCACAATTTATAGATATTAATTAAAAGTGAATCATGTACCTCAAAAAAAATGAAGTTTAAAAAGCCATAATGAGCTGATGAAACTATACCCAAGTAGAACATGTACTATTTCATTTACAAAAAATAGAAAATGAGAAAAATAGAAAAATAGAAAAGCACACAAAGGATGGTGATGGGACCCAGGAGTTCCCTATGGAGGAGGCAGAGAACCCCAATGAAATTTCCAACATGATGGAAATATTTCTCTGTTGTAATCATATTGGTGGTGGTTGCATGGATTTAGATATTTGTCAAAGATCAATGCATGTTTAGTGTAAATTTTTATTGCTTTCATGAAATTATCTTTTTTTATTATAAAGTTGATCTTTAAAACTGATATAGAAAATTCTTTGTGAAGGAATATGAATCAAACTTCTTTTCACAGATCTTTTCTGACACTTGCATTCCTTCCTTGACACCAGAATTTATTATCAACATTGAGCTTAATTCTATCTTTGATAGCCTTTCCCAGTACACTTTGAAGAATTGTTTGCAATATACATGGAAAGATTGATAGATTATCTTTCATGATGTTTTGTTTAATTGAGGATATTCTTTTATAATATTAGAGAAACCACATATTGTGATGAAACCAGTGGTACTGAGTATATGTTCTATAAATTATTGATCAGTTTTTACAGTGATAATCTGTAAAAACACAGTTTAATGTTTTCGTTAGATGTTTTCCAACATTTGTTGGAAACATAAATGGGAAAGAATTGCACTGTAGAAATTCCAGTAAAAATGTAATAACACTATGTAGTTCCACAATAATCTAAAACATGGCCATGCAGAGCCAATTTGATAACCCAAGAACCAGAGGCAAACATTGCAGTTGGAGAGGCGGTAGGTAGTGATGGGGACGCATGTGGAGGATGGTTTGAGGGCATTCCTGATTTCTTTGACTGCTATTGACTTTTTGTTCATTGGCTTCAACTTTACCCCCCACATCTTGTTTGCAAATAACTGAAATTAATCTGGACATGGGATGATGGGGGCTGGAATTGTATTATGACCAGGGCTGGACTCTTTGGACTTGACTGTCAATTCAATTCCCAGCAAACCTTAGAGAAGAGTGAATTTACTGACAAATCCATCATCATGGGTACAGACAATGGCAAATGACAGTAACAAATAACCAATAAAAAAAAAATCTCAGTTTCAAAGGTTCCTATTAAGCAGGAGTAGAGGGAGGAAAAGGGCTGTTTGTGTTGTGTTTATTTGAACTGTTCTCAGGTCTCTAAGTACAAAGCAATACAGGGTTCCATAATTACAAATGACTGATGGTGGCTGACTTTTCAAAACCCAGAAATTCACATTGGCTTTTGCAAGGTGAAAGGGCAGATGTTTATCTTTGAATTTATTTGGCTCTTAAACTCTGAAACCAGAAAGCAGGCCTGGTTTACTTTGGGAGAATAGCCTGCAGCTGAGGATTTTCTGTCAATCAGAATAGCAGTTCACTTGACCACACGGATGAAGCTTCTCAGATAAATATGTGAACTTTCAGAGTTGGTGATGAGTAATTCCTCAAAGGCACTTGATTGCCCTCATGTTGAGTATGAATGTTTTGATAGATATTTTTTGACTAATTTTCAGGAAGATCAGGCTTGGGTGGGTGGACTTAGACATTGGGGATTCATGGAATCTGAGTTTTGCCATTAACCTTGACTGTGATGTGACTGGAGCAGATCTGAGGACTAATTATAAGTCTCAACATATGTGTGCTGAGAGAAGAGATATCATGGGAGCTGTCTCAGTCACTTTTCTATTACTATGAAGAGACACCACAATCAAGGTAACTTATTAAAGAAAATGTTTGTTGGGACTCATGGTTCCAGAGGGCTAGAGTCCGTGACCATCATGGTGAGGAGCATGGCTATAGGCAGGAAGGCAGCCATGGTGCTGAAGCAGTAACTGAGAGCTTACATACTAATCTGGAAGTTGGAGGCAGAAGAAGAAAGAGATAGAGAGCTAACTGAAAATGGCATGGGCTTTTGAAACTTCAAAGCACACTCCCAGTGACACACCTTCTTCAGCAAGGCCACCCCTCCTAACCCTTTCCAAATAGTTCTACTATCTGGTGACTAAGAGTTCAAATTTATGATCCTTTGGGACCATTCTCATTCAATTCCCCCACAGGAGTACATATGAGAAATAAATCGACTTTGTGTTGTCATATTAGAAAGTAAGTCAGCACATGTGACACTCTTTCAGAACAGCAAACAGATCTGTTACCAAACCTCTTGTCACCAGTTTTGAAGGCCAGCAAATCTGTGAGGAACTTCAGTCAATTTATGGTTTTCCTTTACCTTGATTATTTACTCTCTTCCACCTCATTTTACTGTTCCAATTTCTTGAAAACCATCTCCCAATGTTCCAGCTCATCTTCTTCAATACCCCCCCTCAAAAAAAAGACTGTAAATGTGACTGTGACATTAACAGATAAGATAATGGCTGGAACCAACCTGCCAGAGTTAAGATCTCAGCATTAAATAGCTTTCTTGGGGACAGAAATTCCTGAAGCTCTCTGTCCTTCAGTTCACATACTTTGTTGTTTTTAAATTCCATTTTATGTTACCAGAAAATGCCAGGTTTCTTAAACCAAAAATGTAAGAATCATTTTTATTCCTCTCCCCCAACCGATTCTTGTTTTCAGTCCATTGATAGCATCATTTATTTTATTTTAAAGTGTACCCAACCCTGCCTTTCCCTTTATCTCAAAAGATCCCATTCTGATGCTCGACCATTCCTCTTTCAGCTTTTGTACTTCTAACTTTTCTTCTAGGATACATGTCTGCTCTTTTCACTCTATTTTTTCCTCAACAGCCAGAAGGATCATTTTAAAAATACAAACGAGAACCTGTACTTCCTTGCTTAAAACCCTGATGTGATCTCTTCATTTTTCTTAGAGTAAACTCAAACTCCCTCCTCTGATGTAGCTGGACCTTTTGTTGGGACTACCACATGGAGACTTATTAATTACAAGATCTTGGCCAATAGCTTAGGCTTGCTTATAACTAGTTCTTATAACTTTAATTAACCCATATCTTTTAATCTATGTTCTTTTATGTGGCTTGATTACCTTTACTTTTTAAAGCCCGTGCTGCTTGCTCTACATCCCTGGCATCTCCTCATGACTCCACCCTTCTTCCTAACAACCTCTGTGCCTGAAAATCATGCCTAGCTATTGGCCATTTGTCTTTTTATTAAACTGATCAGAATGACATATCTTCATAGTGTACAAAAAGATTATTCCACAACATTCTGACACACCTCCATGATCTGCATCCTACCTCTCTCTCTTTGGTCCTTCCATAGCTACACTGAGCACACTATGAACAATGTGAGCACAATGCTGGTTGTTTTTGAATACCATTCTATATATATATAGTGTGTAACACTGTGCCTGATACATAAATGGTTGTATACATGATACATGTATATACATTTATTATGTTGTAAACATGATAAATGTAGTCCTTGATGACTCAATTGGTATTGCTTTCAGCAAGAATACCATATCCACTTGAGAATGTACATCTGAAGCAGATGAAAAAATCTTATGTATGCATTCTAAAAGGGCAAAATCTCATTAGCTCAGAACATAATAAGAAGATATTCCACAGATAAATGGGAGAGTCTCCATTCCAAATTATCATGGATGCCTAAGTTCCAGAAGTCTTTCTTTTGGCTTCTGTTATTTAAATAGATTATAAGTACAAATAATCAGATTAATGAGAATGACTGGTTCATCATTGGTTAATTATCCAGCTCATTTTATTTCACTAGTTAATTTAAAAATTAATAAGCATGCATAAACCTTCCACAAAGAATAAAAGGTAGAATCTTGTCAAGAACTCACATGTAACTATGAGGGATTTCCCACCAATTTACCCATTGATGTCCCTAATCTCAATTTTGTGTTGGCCATTCTTTAGTGTTTTTATTTCCTGTTCAATCTTTATGTGTGCATACAACACATATATATTTAATTTTAAAAAAATTATAGAAAGTATATTGTTCTGTATGTAACCTTTTGGGGACCTTTAAAGTTAAATGTTGCATTACAATGAGTTCTACAGAGCACTGCATGCAAATGTAACTTTGGTATTTTCACTGTTATATTTCATGGTGTGGCTATAGGACTATTTCATCATCCACTGATAGGCATTTGAGGCCATAAAATTACCCTTGTATAGCTGCCACATTGAGGTTATCCTTACAACCTCAAATAAATCAATGCCTTTTGAGCATTCATAAGTAAATAACATGATCAGCTAATAGGAGGCGCTAAGTTGAGTATGTTTGTCTCTGTCCTTGGAGAGTTCACAGCTGGAGACAAAGGGGCAGGTACAACAGAACAATGGACAATGAGAGCCACTTTATTAATATGTTAGTGAGTGTGAATGTGCAAGCATGGGTGGGTGTGATAGGTTGAAAGGAGGAGAAGAAACTGAAGAGAGGTATTGCAGGGATAGGAGTTCAGAGTACAGAAGTAGGAAAAGATACAGAGGATTTGGAAGATCCTCCGGGGATGGGTGAACCTGAGCTACCTGAGAGATGGGATGAGTATCCTGAAGAGAAGAACAGATAGATCTCTTTCCTGCCCTGCAAACTTTGAAGACTGAGAGAGGAGTGGAAGTATTATTTGGTTTATAGTTGAGACTCACTGAAGGAGACAATGTCAACAGCTTAGGTGGCATGGAGGTTGGGGGTCTTGAGTGGGTGGGTTTAGGTAGGTTCAGATCCTCTTTGAATACTTGTAGAGTATCTGGTAGTGTGGGAGATATGAACACTCATTTTCCACTAGATTGTTTATGCCATTTATGCAGATTGAAAAAGACAGAAACGTAACCCTTTTCCTCCGAGTGGCCATTAACATAAATCATTTAGACTCATTTTGAGGTCTACTTTATCTCGATTGTTTTAGGATGAACTTGTGGGCTTTTCTTCTCCTTTTCAGGGCAAGTCCCACATTGTTTTCTCCTAGCAGAAGTTCCCAAGTAGACTTTTGTTAAAGATCCTTAAATGGAGCCAAATCCAGGGCTGCATCTGTATCTTTGTTTGTAATTGAGTGGCTCTGAAGTCTTAATATTCTAGCTTCTGCTCTGGGCTATGAGCATATTTCTTTAAGAAATGGAGAATGAGGGAAAAAACATGCAAGGATTAAATAAGGGACTGAACCAGAAAAATAGCATGAAATTAGGTCATTAAGTCACAGTGACACTGCAGTGGCCCAGAAACAGTAGACTGTAAAATTGCTACCTGGAGCAGAGCTGGGTGAGCCGTTAGTGGCTTTGTCTGGAGAGGAGGTGAACCATGTTCAAGGTGGCAGGAAGAGGTGGGCTTTGTAGACCAATGCTGTCTATCAGGCAGGCATAAGACATGGCTGTTTTCTCAAAGGTGTATACAAGATATTGACTAGTTCTTTGGCCAAAAGGATTGGATTATTTCACAGGAAATGAAATGACATGAGAGAATGAATGTGAAGGACAGAAGGGCCTGACAGATAAAAGCCTAAGATTCAAAGATGTCTAGATTTGCTGTTGACTAAAAGTGGATGACCTTGGGAATTTGGCTTAAGCTCAATGCCTCAGTTTCCTTTACTCTAAGAAAACTATGAGCATGTTTATCTCAGATTTCTTAATACCTATCAAATGCTACTTTACTTATTTTTCCTCTCTTCCCTGAAAATACACATTCCTAAAAGATGGAGACTTGAGGTGTTGTATGTACTGTTGTGTTTTTAGAGCCCTGAACATTGAATATTGAATGCATTTATTTTGAATGAATATATGACTATGTAAGTACAGTTGCTTGATGGATAAATGAGTTAAGTTCTCACTAAGTGTTCGGTTAAACTGCCTGTTGTGAATTAAAAATTCAATAAATAATAGCTTGACATTTTGCTATTTGTCTCTATTTCGGAAGAAGGGAAAAACCCAGGATTAAACCTGGGATGGAAGATAGATTCATGTTTGCATCACTTAATGGTGACTATAATTCCTTCAGTGAAAAGTGAGGACCCAACATCTTGCAGCATCGTCCAGGGAGAAAAATGTCCTACTTCTCTGGACTCTCATTCACTCCTAACCCGAGCATCCTCACATTCTCTGCCAAGTCCTGTGTGTCACACTGTTTTCCCTCCGGGTTCCATGGAGAAGAGCGTGGCTCCTCTGTGCCCTTCCAAGTCCTCACCTCTGCAGGGTCCGTTTCACTCTCCCCCTCTTTTCTCAGAACCCCCTTGGCATCTCTCCTTGGGCAGCTTCTTTTCACTCTTTTTTTCTTCCAGATTCAAATTCAACACAAGACAAACCTTACCTCGACCTCTTGGGGAAGAGTGGTCCGGGCCAACAGGACCATGGCTTAGAATGAAACCACCTCACTGATGAACACTGGATACCTAGTGCAAGGCGCTACGACAGAAGCCAGCGGTGCATCTGGGGAACCAGATCAGAACCAGGGAAGCGGCCTGCTGTACTGGGATTAGCTGAAAAGAACCCCCAAGTTCCTTAAGCACTTTTCCCTTTTTTCTAGAGCAAAAGGCTTAGCAATGAACCAGTCTAGACAGACTATGAGATTTATTCATTACCCATTAAGGAATTTCTGCCCCCTGGCGTCATGGAAGGGTATTGCAGGTGGGTATTCCCCACCTCGTGGAGTCTATGAATTCCCTAGTGGAGTAACAATAACACAGTTTTCTTCTTTTCAAAGTAGAATACATTCCCCCAATATAAGTACAGCATAGAAGAATATATAAAACAAAATATGAGCTATTCCAGGTAGTATATACTGTGGGAAGCTGGAGGTAAAACACCAGAATTTGCTGATTCCCTTTAATGAAACTCAGAGGTTATGCTTCATGGTAGAGGATCCAAAACAAACAAACAAACAATAAAAACCAAACAAAGGCTCTGGAGGCCGGGTTGCAGTTCTTCTAGATGCTCTCACATCAGCTGGATTCCTCATCTATGCTCAGCTTTGTATACATCATCCCGGAGTAGATGTTCACATCTTCACTTTACAATGAAGAAACAGACAAGGACTCTATCCACGATCCACCAGTCTTTAGTGGGTTGAGCCAAAATCAAACCATGTTCTTCCTGAGTTCAGAGTCAGATTTTGGACATTACCTTATTTCCAACTCTCAGCTCCATTCCTCATGGAACAGGTATTGATAAAGGTACTCCCAGATCGGTGTGGGGTGCATGCCTGTAATCCTTGGGATGCTGATCCAGAACCGAGGGTTCAAAGCCGACACATGATGAGAACCTATTTCAGAGAGGTGAAGGCAGAGTTGCTACTTAAAGAACAGAGGACTGTTTTTTTAACACAACCTTTTTCTTACTCTTTTTCATCCTCTAGACAACTTTATCTCAAATTTTAAGGGCAACTTTTGTAAAGAGTAAGTCCCACAGCGCGCGCGCGCGCGCGCGCACACACACACACACACACACACACACACACACACACACACACACAGAATGTGAGAAGGATATTAAGTAAAATACAGAGTGAAATGGAAGCTCTAAGGTACACCAAAGTTCACAAAACCAGCACCGAAAGACATTTAACTTCTTGCCTGGAAAATAGAGTCCCAAGAATCCCTCATATGAGAGGCCTTGTCTCTGGAAGACAAATAATGGATACATAATTGATGTTTTGCCATCACCGGAATTAGTGACATGCACGTATCCCAGGCATGGAATCCATGGGGAGTCCTGGTGTATGCCTCCAGCTGAAACTGGTCACATGCAGGGGAGACACGGGGCTGCAAAGTCCAGTGCTGTATTACTGTGCTCCCCAAGTTTGCTAAGCAGAGGGGAGGTCTTAATGTGAACCCTCAGGAATGATACAAATTGAGGCCTCTAGTAATGCAATCATGTCTAATAAGCCTTTAATGAGGACATAAACGCCTCAGCTTACCTCTGTTGCAAAGAAGCAACCACACACAAACCTCAATTACTCAGACATTTAAAAATCAATCTCAAATAAAATGTCCAGGTGATGGAACTAAATTCATTAGAACCATCAGGACGTATGCACAGTCCTGGCATGCCTCGTCAAGACAATTGAGGCAGGCAGCTCCTTTAATGCAATAACACAGGCGGACTTGGTGCCCTGGGGGGCCAACGTGGGGCAGATCTTACCTCCCAGCTTCTCAAGAAGCAGAGGAAGATTCCAGTGAGCAATGAATAAAAGGACATAATCACGGACTGTGTACACTGAGGCTGTGTTTGGAATGTTGTCATCAACAGCAATTTTATCGTTCTGAAGATTAAAAAAAAGTCACCCAAATCTGCCAATCAAGACCTCAGCCCCAACCTGGCCTCCAGCTATACCTTGATATTGTGATGCTTTTGCTAGTTGTATCTATTTGTCATTCTTGTCAATATACCAGTAATTTAGGTAAAAACAAGCAAACAACAAAACAAATTTAACTTTGATGGAGCATGCATAGTGTGTTAGGTGCTATCCTGGATGCATGGGGAAAGAAAGATGAGGAGGCTGCAACCTCAGATTTGATATATCAAGTAGAAGAAGAGATGAAGCCAACTCTCTAGGTCACCAGAGAGTCAGGATATAAAACCAGGTCATTCATGACTGTAGACATGACAGGCTTTTCACACCTCTGAGTCTGAACCCATGTAGAGAAGGGAGAAGTCAGGACTCAACCTTTCAACTTCCCTCTGTTTCTGTGACTTCAAGATGCTTTCTCACCAATTAACTATTCTTTTGTTTGCTAAAGCTAGTGGGAGTCAAATCATTTACTCAATAAAAGAAATAATTGTTACTAAAGAAACAACTAATACTTAGGATAATGCCATCATCAATAATAATCAAAGCTAGCTTATATTTTTTATAGTTATTTGTAGCTAGAGTTTTCCTGCCTGGCCCATGGTCAGGACAAATCTCTCTCACCCGCCAGTCCTGCAGCTGCTCAGACCCAACTAAGTAAACACACAGAGACTTATATTACTTATAAACTGCATGGCCGTGGCAGGTTTCTAGCTAGCTGTTCTTATATCTTAAATTAACCCATTTCTATTAATCTATAAGTTGTCACATGGCTCGTGGCTTACCAGTATCTTAACGTCGTCTCATGGTGGCGGCTGGCAACATTTCTCTGTCTCAGCCTTCCACTTCCCAGAATTCTCTTCTCTTCTTGTCCCACCTATACTTCCTGCCTGGCTACTGGCCAATCAGCATTTTATTTATACAGAGCAATATCCACAGCACTTCCCCTTTTCTTTTTTCTCAAAAAGGAAGGTTTTAACTTTCACATAGTAAAATTACAGATAACAAAACAATTATCAAGCAAGAATTACAGTTACAATATCTAGTCTATTTATAATAACTAGTCTATTTGGCAAAATTAAAGAAGATATCCTATCTATCCTATATTTCTGAGTCTAAGGTTTCATATCTAACTTATCTCTTATCATAACTAAGGAAAATTATAACTATTTAGTCTTCAACTACATCAAAGACCCCAGAAGGATATACTTACTTGAGAAATGGGAGAAGGATGCAAGCAAATTTTGGGAGTCTTGCGACAATAGACAGAGACAGCTGGTAGCCTGGACAGTCATCCAAAGTTCCTTTGTAAAGTTGGGGCATCTGTCTTCAGTCCACAGGCCTAGAGTCTCTCAGTCATTTCTCTCTGTGTCCTGTAGAATGTCTGGCAGTTTCCTCTGCAAAGCAGGAACCTGAAGGACCATTTTGCCAAGCAAAGTTCAGTGGTTACCTTCCCATGGGTCCTGCATGCCCAGTCAATCAAGCATTCCAGGCAAGAACAGTTTCTTGTCCAAATGGCTATTTTTGCCAAGAAGAAGATAAACTCCATATAGAGTGTCTTCAATGCCCATCCTCCTCTCTGAAGTAAATTGGTGCTGCCAGGAGCAGACATATCTCACTGTCCAGAAAGTCTAAATTTTTAAAACATTTTAAATGCCATATTCTGTAGGTCTTTGAAGTGCTTGAAGATTACCTATCGATCTGAAATATATCCATGTATACCTAGAAAACTTAACTAACATGCTACAAGTTTGACTATCATAGAAGACTAATTAATCTGTATTTCTTAATTATCCATTTCAATCTAAATGAGTTACATAAATATAATACCTCAAATTAGAATAGAAATATATATACAGTATAACAAAATTAAGTTTAAACTTGTATCAATAAACTAAAATCCATAGCAATGTAAAATATTTTAAACAAGTTGTTACTCTTTAAAAGTAGGTTCATTAATCTACCCTTTCATCCTATTATATCTATATCATATCCCTTTTTCTTCTTTAGAAAGAGATCACATTTATAATCAACCTGATTTAAATAAAAATATTTTTTCTGCCCCACACCAGAATATGGATATAAGACAAAAATTGAATCTACTTTTAAAAAGGAACTACTTGTTTTACATAAGATAAGTAATGAAAATTTTTTTGTCTGAATTTATCAAATGTTACTGGACTGGACATTGTTAATATATATAATGGAGTTTTTATCAGAATTTGTCAAATGTTAGTGGACTAGACATTGTTAATGTAACTCTTGACTATATATTGTATATACTTATTGGATAGTTTTTCTTGTATTAGTTATAAGCTTTTTAAAAAAAATTTAGACAAGAAAGGGGAAATGTAGTGGTATTGTGTTCCCCAAAATACTGTGCACACTGATAAACTAATCTGGGGTCAGAGACAGAACAGCCACAATATTAAACATAGAGGATAGGCAGTGGCAGCACACGCCTTTAATCCTAGCATTCCAGAGACAGAGATCTACCTGGATCTCTGTGTGTTCAAGGATACAGCCAAGCATGGTGACTCATGCCTTCAATCCCAAGAAGTGAGCCTTTAATCCCAGGGAGTGCTGGCAGAAAGCAGAAAGATATATAAGGTGTGAAAAACAGAAACTAGTAGTATTTGGCTGGTTAAGCTTTCAGGCTTTGGAGCAACAATTCAGCTGAGAGCCATTCAGGTGAGGACTCAGAAGCTTGCAGTCTGAGGAAACAGAATCAGCTGAGGAATTGGCAAGGTGAGGTAGTTGTGGCTTGTTCTGCTTCTCTGATCTTCCAGCATTCACCCCAATAACTGGCCTCAGGTTTGATTTTATTAGTAAGAAATTTTAAGATTCCTGCTATAGTTATTTTTTTTTTTGCAGGGAGCATGTAGAGATCAGAGTACAACTTGTGGGAGTCTGCTCTCTCCTTCCACTGTGTGATTCCTGGGACCAAACTTAGGTCATCATCTTGGTGGCAAGAGCATTTCCCCATTGAGCCATCATGTTGATGCCAAAGCCCCTTGAATGAATATTTATTAAGCACTAATATTTGTACTAAATATTAAATTTGCATTATTTTTAAGCCATCAAAACCACTCTATGATGTGAATTTTACTGTTCAGTTTCTGTTCCTTGTGGGTTAATATACTATATTGGATGGGATGAGTTAAAGAGGTACACTCAGGGTTGTCACCAATGGGAGTGGGACCTGGGAGTTGTTGATGTAGGTCCTTGAATTCAAAGGTCAGATGACTCAGAATGCTGACATCTAGGGGCAGTAGAGGAAGTGTTTTAACTCCAGCATTGAGAGACAGAAAATGATCTTTTCTTTGTCTTTTGTGTTTCATAAGTCCATAGCTAACTGCTGCCCACCACATCAAGGGCAGAGCTCCCCTTTTTAGTCCATTCACTCTCCTGCTGCTTTCCTTTGGAAACACAGGCATGCCTGGAAAAAGCTAGACAGCCTTTATTCTAGTGTCACAACACCACCTTGAAGTTATCAAAGTATAAGTTCCCAATTTATGTGTATATGTGTTTGCTGTTTTTGATTGCTTTTGAATCAGGCTCTTGCTATGAGCCAAGCCATATTTAGGCACTAGGTGGCTCAATGGAATATTTTGTTTTCTTGCTTCTCCTGTGTCAGCTTCTTCAGATGCTTGGGTTACCAGCCTCACTCACCTTACTCATCTCCAAGTATAAACTTTAAAGACCAAAAACATGACTTATATAAAGTATGTGGAAACTAGGCATGGTGGCACATGTTTGTAATCCCATCTGATCCTGGCAGAAGGATCATGGATTTAGGGACAGTCTGTACTGCTCAGTGAGTTTGAGACCAGACTGGGCTACATAGTCAGATTCTGTGTAAAAGAAAAAGGAAGAATGAGTAAGAATTTAAAAACCTATTCTATTTCCTAATGAATGAGGAGACCAACAGAATGACCAGGCTGTTTCAAGGGAAATTAGAGGAAGCAAGTATATATAGTCAGTCGAAGAGATGCTAAAATGGATTTGCTAACAGATGAAAACCTGGCCAATGGTTTCAAGAGCAATGCAGCTGTAAGTTTTTGGTTCTTTTATACCTTATGTGCATTCATCAGAAGGGACATATGACTTCAGAGTATCAGTATTTGGAGCTTTTCTAAAACAGTAGGCACAAAATTCAAACACTGGCCTATCTAGGTCAAGGGCCATCACAGTTTCCAAAGAGTCACAAATATTCTTTCTTTGCAAGTAATATGATCTCTGCTGAAATTACTCAAATATAACCCCGTGACATAAAAACAGCCTTAGGTGATACATGAATGGATACAAGTGGTTATGTTCTAATAAAACTTTATTTAAAAAATATGGCTGTCAGTGAAGGATTGCCAACCCCTGTCCTGGATGACAAAATATTTCATTGAGCCAGTTAGTGCCTAAATATGGCATTATATCTGTCACCCTCTAATTGTTGGTTCATTTTTCTTACTGATACTGGGGGAGTGGAGCCTCCTGCGATTGCTGTGGTACCATCCTTTTTACTCACAGAGAGTTTTTGCATATGCTCAGATGGGATGGACCACATTATCACTTTACTTGTCTTCATCAGAACTGATGGGGTCACACTTGGCACCTGACCCTACCTTTACATTTGAAGTAGGGCTAGGCTGTCTGTGCTTTAGGCTGATTTTCATTTGTTCGGCTAGTGTGGTGGTTTGAAAGAAAATGGCCCCCAAAGAGAGTGGCACTATTAGGAGGTGTGGCTTTATTGAAGTAGGTGTGATCTTGTTAGAGGAAGTGAAAGACTAATTAGGTTCACACAAACAGGTGGGCAGAAGAGAAACATTCAGTTACAGAAGTGTGTCACTGTGGAGGCACACTTTGAGGTCTCATATATGCTCAAGCCATGTCCAGTGAGACAGACCACTTCCTGTTGCCTGCATGTCAAGATGCAGCCAGCACTAAGTCTGCCTGCACACTGTCATGTCCCTCCATGATGATAACGGACTAAACCACTGAAAATGTAAGCCACCTCAATTAAATGCTTTTCCTTTACAAGAGTTGCCTTGGTTATGGTGTTTCTTTACAGCAATAGAAACCCCAACTAAGACAGCCAGTTTTGTTGCTAGAAAGGATGTGTGCTTTTAGATTTATTTTCTTTTCCTTAACTGGGAAGTTGAAGGAATTATTTAGGTCAAGAAGAATCTAATTCACCTCCTTGCATCATAAATTTATGATTGATGAAGTGAAAGTAACAAGCTGTCTAATTCACTGGACAGTGTACAGTTGAAGGGTTCCAGTATATATGGAGCGCCCAGCTGTGCATAAGTGTGTAAAGTGTAAAGATTATATGCCTTGTCCTTCAGATCCCTCTCTTGACATCACTAATGGCACAGTGGTTATCGACTGGACACACTGCCTTGCCTTGGGTTGAAGACCCTCTCTTCTCTATGTTGATGCTTTATTTCACCATTTATGTCCAACTTTTGCCTAATTCCAGCTGTTTCTCTGTGTGTTAAAGTTCAGTAGATTTGCTCACTGCCTGACCTGCTTCTGTGAACAAGGAGACCCATGGAAGCAGAAAGGTTCCAACTGTCACAGAGTCATCACCGCACTCTTACCTTTAAATAGGTCATCTTTAATCTTCCCAATCACCCATGTTTAGGGCTGTCATTATAGCTATTTTATAGATGAGAGAAGTGACCTTTGGCAGGCCAGGTCACCAGCATCCCCTGTGTCTGAGGGATAGAATTTCTGTAGCACCCCAACTGGCTCCAGAGGTAATAAACACTTGTGTGCAACACAGAACACTTGTTTTCAGAGCACTCTTCCTTTGGCACCTTAGCTGCTTCTCCAGTTTTTGGCAAAACCAGTCCTCTGTGGCATGAAGAGAATAAACTGTTCAGGGGCCAAGATCAAACAAGAAGCTTCTAATGTGGTGTGCCCAAATACTTCAGCAGCTCATATCTCACTTCTCATTTCCAAGCCGGTCAGTAGAGAAGCACTTCGGTGTGGATTTCTCACTTCAGTATGGATTTCTCACTTCTCTGGAAGTGCTACTTGCCAGTGCTGCCACCAGGATCCAGAGAACGCTGCTCTCTGATCGTGTCAGGAACTCAGACCAGCGTCATATAAAAGCATGATGCACAGCTAGATCAGTTCAGATGCTTTATATTCATCAAGTATAGCTCCAGTTCTTGAGAAAAATATCTGTCTGTCTGTCCATCTGTCTGCCCATCCATCCATCCATCCATCCATCCATCCATCCATCCATCCATTTATCTATCTATCTATCTATCTATCTATCTATCTATCTATCTATCTGCCTAAAATGTCTTCATGTTAGTGTTAAAAGGATGGATCAATCAGTAACTTACCTTGAAAGCCTGAACCCAAGTTTGATCACTAGGACCCACATAAAAAGCTAGACATGGTGAATTGTACCTGTGCTGGCACTGAGGAAGGTGAGGAAGGCTGGACCCCTGGGGTTTGGTGAGCCAGTCTGGCTTATTTAGTGAGTTCCAGGCCAGTGTGGAACCTTGTTGCAAAACAAAACAAAACAAAACAAACCCCTAATGGATTGCCCTTAAGGAATGACATCTGATGTTTTTCTCTGGTCTTCACAAGCATACACATACAAACATGTGTATATATGAAAATACATACACACAAACACACACAGAAGTTCATGTCCTGTACTGGCTGGGGCCAGCCACTGTGATATCCTATAGAAGTAGCAACAGAGAAACTATGACAGGAACCTCCTGTACAGGATTTGACTTCTGATTGTGAGGTATTACAATATCCTGCTTGTAAAAATCATGGTAGGTTGGAGCCAGGGCTTTTCTCTTCAACTCCATTACAGATATTGATGTAGTACCAGATCTATGATCATGTGACCTAAACTGGATCGTCAGATGCTCCCGTGCATGACTTTGACTCTCGAGAGTATGACACATCTCCACAGAGGCAGCTGGAGATGACCCTGATTGCTGGTCTGGATCCTAAAGTCTCTGCATAGATAGGCCAGGATACCAATGTGTGCTGTGGGATGGTCTGTATGTCAAATGTGTTGCTGATTGGTCAATGAATAAATCACTGATTGGCAGTGGCCAGGCAGGAAGTATAGGCGGGACTAACAGAGAGGAGAATTGAGAGAACAGGAAGCTGGGTGGGGGGGACACTGCCAGCCGCCATCAGGACAAGGAAGATGTAAAGTACCGGTAAGCCACAAGCCACGTGGCAAGGTATAGATTAATAGAAATGGATTAATTTAAGCTATAAGAACAGTTAGCAAGAAACCTGCCACGGCCATACAGTTTGAAACCAATATAAGTGTCTGTGTTTACTTGATCGGGTTTGAGCAGCTTGGGACTGGTGGGTGAGAGAGATTTGTCCTGACTGTGGGCCAGGCAGGAAAACTCTAGCAACAAATGTGTCCAGGCTGGTGGCAGCAGTCCTGAGAGTTTGTTCCTGGTGTTGGGTCTTTATGACGTCATGCTCTCCCGATTGTTACTCATTTTCTGAGTTTGGTTCTCTAGGCAAGTAGTTTACCTTTTGAGGTGTTCTAGTATTTTCCAGGAAATTCTTCTATTAAAGTGATGCTACTTTGGTTTTAGAGTTTGGCAACAGAATTCTCTGAACAATGTGCTTCTCAATGGCCACCTGCAGGGCCTGGGTTACTGCACTTACAATCTCCTTGCTCAAAGGAGAGTCCCTCAGAAGAGGCAGTGGGTATTTTACTCAATTGGAAGAGAGAGAGAAGGCCTCAGATCGTTATCTATTGGGAAGTTTAACACTAAGCAGTTATTTGGGCCATCATTTCATGCTTACAAGTCCAAGACTTTTCTTCTCACCATCAGAATGTAAATTTCACTTGGGGTTTTGTCTTTCATAGGAACGAGAGCCATAAAACGAGTCATTTTGCTCTTATTAAAAGAATGCTAAGATATAGTCATGTGCAGCTGACTTCTGTCCAGCCTGACCTGAGCACAATTCCAGCCTCCTTACAAAGTGATTGCCTTCCTTCCTCAAATGCGGTGAGGTAGGCATCACTTTACCCATTTCTTACCAGAGAGCTGATAATGGCAGCCAGGATTAAAAGTGACTCCCAAATTCATTCCACTGTGGAAGAATTGGAGATATTGTCACTTTGAAGATTCAGTCACAGACAAGATTGTTCTGGCCAAAAGTGAAAGAATCTACTTTTTTCAAATCATACATATATATCATAAGGTTTTTTTTAATCGAACTGCATTTGATTTCAAAAAGAATTCTTGTAGTAGATACACAGATTGCCCATCTTATATCAGATAGCAAGACTGGATATTGAATTGGGTAATTTCTGACTACTTAAAGGGAAAATCGTTACAGATACAGAAATGCCTAATTTAAACCTCTATGTTGCTTGCTGTACTTTCCAGTTTGTTTTGTTGCTTGGCAAAAATAAAAGTCTGAATTCTTTCTGGGCTGTTTCATAACTGATAGATGAACTCCAGGCCAATTGTTGATCCATAGAGGATGGTTAGAAATATCAATACCCTTGGGGCAAAATTCCCCGACTTCTGCTGTGGAAATATTTAGTTGACTAGTGATCTCTCCCCTGTTGCTAGCTTTGGCAGGATATATGCCCCTTGTTTTTTTTTTTTTTTTTTCTAAATAAAATAAAGAGCGAGACAGAGAAAACAATCCTCCAGTAGGATTCCTACCTGTCTAGACTCCCGAAAAGGATGAGGGTGACCTGAAAAAGCATGAAGAAAGAAGTTTGATTCCTGGAAAAATACGACTAAAGAAAAGAAAATGTAAAAAGAAACAGAAAATACAGCATGTACATCCATAATATGACCCAATTAAGCAGAATGAAAAAATCATGTGAAAGTCATGGCTGACAATTTTTTTTTCCTTTGCTCTCAAATTTTTTTCTTTTAAAATTATTTTTTAATTTTACATACCATCTCCAGTTCCCCCTCCTTCTCCTTTGCCCACCCTTCCCCACTTCCCCCCTCATCTACTCCCCAAAGTGGGGTAAGGCCTCCCTTGAGGAGTCAACAAAGTCTGGCATAGGAAGTTGAAGCAGGCTTAGCCCCTCCCCCACCTGCATCAAGACTGAGCAAGGTATCCCACCATAGGGAATGGACTCCAAAAAGCCAGTTCATGCACCTGGGATAAAATTTACTTTTCTGTGTTCTTGTGAATTTCATACATGTATACACTGCAGCATAATCAAATCCACCCCCTTTGCACACGTCCTACTCCCTCCCACATGCTCCCAACACATCTTGTGCAGATAAACATAGCAGCTCTGGGCTCGTGAGTATAGTAGTCCTGTCACACCCAGAGGACAAAGGAAAGTTTCAAAATGTGGGTTTTCTAGGTAACATCTATGTAGCCTGAATGCATTTCCAACTGAGGCCAATTCTGTCCATCTGTCCATCCATCCCTCTTTAATACATACTGTACTTTAGTTTAGAAGAATACAAAGACATGAAAACAGGCTGTTCCCTTCAAGGTACCTAATGGAAACAAAACAGTGTGTTCTTTGTATTTTTAAGCTGATATTTACTTAGCATTTACTATGCAAGGGTGCAGGACAAACAAGCCATTTAGCTCTCACAACTATTCCATAACAATATGAGGGCCCTGTTCTTTCTTCAGGAAACCAAGGTCATATAATACATGAATAAAATAATCTGGTGGCAGATCTAAGTGTCCCATCAAGTCAACTTGACTTCAAAGTCAATGGTGCACTTTTAAGTCCTTTGATAGAATGTCAGTTTAGACAAGGCACAAAATAAAGACATGACCAGATCACAGCCCAACATCTGTCAAATAGTAATAGCCACGTTTCTAGAGTCTGAAAAGTATCATGGCTTTGTGTGAGTGTGTAGTCACTGAGTAATCCTGTGAACTCTTGAGGTAAAAGCTGAAGGAAGATTGAGAAATGGATCAAAACAGTTTAAATATTCATGGCAGTGAGTTTAGTGATTTTAACTGAATTAAAGGAGAATATTGGGCAAAGAGAACAGAGTGAGTGAAGGTATAAAGAGAAAGTGTCCTGTGAGTTCATGAGCAAGAGGGGAAGGGAGCAGCATCTCTGGACACTGTATGTCTGGTAGCTGTAGGGTGCCACCTGAGTTCCCAGCCACTTGAGAGCTATTTCTTTCTTTCTTTCTTTCTTTCTTTCTTTCTTTCTTTCTTTCTTTCTTTCTTTCTTTCTTTCTTTCTTTTTTGGTTTTTTGAGACAGGTTTTCTCTGTGTAGCTTTGCGCCTTCCCTGGAACTCGCTTTGTAGACCAGGCTGGCCTCAAACTCAGAGATCTACCTGGCTCTGCCTCCCAAGTGCTGGGATTAAAGGCATGGGCCACCACCGTCCAGTGAGAGCTATTTCTTTTGGACATCGGAAATGCTTCCTCTTTTTCAATACCAAACATGGGTACCCTCTTAAATACCAGAACAGGCTAGTCAATTTATCCTCAACTGAGAACTTAGCCAGGGTCCTTAAGGAACAGGATGGTGTATTGACACACATGTCCAAGGATATTTCAAACCATGAGTCAGATTAAGAGGAACCAAGGAGACTGGATTAATGTATTAGTTGCATTTTATGTTGCTGTGTTCAAACATCTGACAGAAACAAACTAAGGGAAGAAGGGCTTATTGCTGTTTGAAAAGACCGTGGTGGGAAAAGCATGGTGATGGGAGATTGCTTACATCTGAATGGACAGGGAAGCAGAGGGAGGGCCAGAAGCAGGACAGACTACAAAATTGGAGGTTTCTCACCCACTTCCAGTGACCCCCTTTCTTAACTAGAACCCACCACTTAAAGGTTCCACATCTTTCTAAAGCAGCAGGAGCTAGGTAGCAAGTGTTCAGACATGAGTCTGTGTTGGGGACACAAAGCGTTCAAACTGCAACAGTGAAGCATGCCTATGGCAATGCAGAGAAGTCACTATCTGTCTTTCCCAATTCCCAGATCATCAAGACAGCTGTAGCTGTAACTTGGGGTGCAAATACAGGGGAAAGGTGCATCCCTGGAGTTCAGTAGTCTTTGCAGAAGAGGCCCAAAATGCACAGAATAAGATACACCAGCCTAGCTTTCCTCCTTCTATCCAGGACCTTAATGGTGTCTCCCACCAGCCAGACTCAACAGGAAGAAAGAGAGTAAATGAACACTTTGGAGTTTGTCAGCGACACCCTACCCCAGGGCACAAAGTAGGACAGTAAAGGATGAAGAGAGGATCTGAAGAGGCCAATGGAGAATAGACAGCTCAAGGAGGCTCCAGGGACAAGCCAGGACAGAAGTAAATTGTCACTGATATCATTTAAAATAATGAAGGATGAAAATGATTGGTTTTGCTTTTGCAAATAAAAGCAGATAAGCCACTATCCCTACAACAGATTTATGTTCTCTACCTGTATTTAGAAGTGTTTGCACAAGAGGGAAGGTGGTGGTGTTGCCGCTGGTGGACTGAGGTGTATTGAAGATGAGTGGCCTTGATTATATGTGTTGTGAGGGGAAGAAAGTGGAATATTCCTCCATTAAGTTATCTATCTAGCCCAAGATAGTAATTGGTAGCTGCTCAGAATGCTTCTTGGGATTGTGATGGAGCCTCTAGTGATAGAGAAAGGAAGGGAAAGTAGTGGGCTTGTGTGTGTGTGAGTGTGTGTGTGTGTGTGTGTGTGTGTGTGTGTGTGTGTGTAATCATATATTTCATTTGGTCAAAAGTGGATTCACACACACACACACACACACACACACAGAGTAGAATTTAATATTAATTTGGAGTAGAATTTAATATTAAGGCACTAGTGAATCCCAGCTAGAGTTATCACAAGAGAAAGGCTGGTGAGGAAAATGTCTCCTGCAACTCAGAGACAGCCTGTTGTGTAGAGGCTTACAGGAAAGAGGTTGGAAAAAAATCTTCTCCTGACTTCTAGAATATAGATATTTTCCAGGAGATTTGAGAGAAGAAAGCTCAAAAGTGCTGTATTTATGCTCATAATTATCTATTTCCCTATTAAGAAATTAGATTTCATATATTATTACTAGCTGGGTATTAAGTATCTTCTTGGGGCAATTTTAAAATTGTCTTTTTACACACACACACACACACACACACACACACACACACACACACACACACACACACTCAGAGAGAAAGAGAGTGAGAGAGGGGACTTCATTCATCCCTGAACACATAATGAAACTTGAAAGCTTAACTGCAGCATTCTGCCTTAAGTAAGGCAAACACATCCTTGGCAAGACTTGGGGAAATGCTAGACATTTCCCAGAAATAAACAGTTCCATAAAAAGGCCATGAAAAAAAAAGAAAACTAAGATCTTCAAGTCTGCCTTAGTTCCATGGAAGGTCAGCTCCAGGATATGTACGAAGGTAGAACCCAAACCTAGATGCTACCTCTGAATTCCAGCACTCTTCTTTCAGTCCAAGCTGCTACTGGTGCAGCATTTCCATTATCATGTTGAGCAGTGGTTAAAGATGATTGAAGAATTGAGAATCCAACATTTGAATCCATCAAACTCTTTCCTGTAAGTAATTTAAAACCCTGAGAAATGCCAAACATGGAATTACTAATCCAAACAGCCCTTTGTATCTACATAAATAAAAATGGAAATCCATTTCCGTTTAATAAAGTTCATTTCTTATTATGTTTGTTCATGATTTACTGTTGTGACATGGATGCCATGGTTGCTCTCTACCGATGTATTGTCACTGTCATTTGAGTCACCCTGCAGGGAAGAATGAATGATTGATATAGAACACACCCACAAGATAGATGCAGCCGCCTCTGCAGATGATTGTTACTGAGGGAGCAAACTAGAAACTGCTGAAATAGTCTCTTCTTGGATTTTCTGGATGTTCTCACTCAAATAACCATACTTCCAATAGGATCTCTTTGTAGGAAATACGTGAGTGAATACATTAGAATTCCACAGGAAAACAAACAAAAACATTGATTATTGCTGTGTCTCTTATTTGAACCTGTGCTGTGATCATCCCCATTAGGGTCCATACATTCTCTCAAAATCCTCCAGGATAGGGGTATTCTATCCCTGCATATAACTAGATTTGTTTTTTAAAAGACCCTGGATGACTCAATTGCCTTAAGAATGGTAAGAATGTTGTGTGATGCTTTGATTTCCTTCTGACAATAAAACTTGCTTTGAGTCAGAGGGTAGAGCTAGCCACTAGCTGACCAAAATTAATCATAGAGGTTTGGAGGACTGTAGACACATAGGAGACAGGAAGAAGTAAGGTGGGGCTGAGAGGGGATCTCAGCCCTTTGGATGGAGGATGGAAGGGAGATAGGAGGTCAGTGGTGGCTTCTCTGCAGCTTCTCTGATATTCGAGTTCTTACCCCAATATCTGACTCCTGATTTTTTATTAATAAAGAAAAATTAGATGAACACATCACAAGAGCCAGTCAAAGTTACTTAGTCAAGGGGTGGGGGCAGGTTCTGCAATGTGTGGACCAAGTTCCACATCTTTCCCTCAAGGCCACCTGCTCTAGTAATCCAAGTTCTAAACTCGGGCTAGTTCTCACTTCTTCTTTCAAAGGACCTTTGTTCTTGTCATCATACTTAGCAAGGAGTCAGGGCACAAAGGGCAGCACTTCTCATCAAATTTCCCTTCTTTTTTGGCAGCAGAAGACATTTCTCACTCCACAGGTTGGAAGTGGTAAGCCTAGTCTCTGCTTCCCTTGGCCCTTTATATGAATACTTTTATATGAGGCAGCAGACACACAGGAATGACATCAAGCACTGGCCAACAGAGCAAGTCTGCTATGCAACCTAAGAAAGCTTTTGTTTTCCCAATTTGTAGACGCACCATGAACCAAATGTTGGATAAGATGGCGTCTTCCACACTGCAGGAGACTGTCAAATGACCAACTTCTCTGGAAAACACTCCATTTCACATAAAGTTTACACTTTGGCCCAGCAACTTCACTCCTGTTTTCAGTTCAGAGAAATTAAAATATATGTCTCAGGATTGCACGTGTGTGCTCAAAGCACAACATGTTCATAATATCCTCAAACTGGAAACCCAAATCTTCACCTAAAATATGGTGGCTAAACCCACCCATAAAAATGAATACTAGTCATTAAGAAGGAATGGCATACTGATAATGTGAAATTTCACAGATGAATCTCAGAAGCATGCTGAGTGCAAAATAGTACACAACTAAGGATAAATAGCACATGGTTGCTTTTATATGATTATACAAAGGGCTGATGTGTTAGCAGATGACAATTCTGTGGTTGTCTGCAACTGACAGAGGAAGAAGGCATTGTCTATAAGTGGATATGGTGCGCTTTGGGATGATGGAAATATGTTTTTACCTTGATTTTAGTAATGGTCTCATGAGTCTATACATTATTTAACTGCACAAGGAAACATGAACACATTTGTATTTGCATTTATTGCTATCTATAAACTTTATCTCAATAACAGTGATTTTTAAAAGAAAAGACATACAACAGGAATGACTTTCTTTCAGTCAGATGTTATTGTCTACCCGGAATGCTTCAAATTTTTATAATCACAAGGAGACCTGCCCACAAGAAAGTCAGGGTACATGGAACAGAAAATGTATGGGTTCAGAGCTCCTTGGTAAAACCTGTGTTTGATGGGTCCCTGATGACAACAGGGCTGCACAGGATGAAGTCCATAACATGGGCCCTCTGGGAAGATTGCTAAAGTCAAAGCTACCTTGCCGCATATTATCTGCATGACCTTCTAAAGTCCATTCTCTCTGTTTCAGTATTCTCAACTCTGAAATGAGGATAAGAGCAATACCATCTGCCCACAGGGCTTTGGAAACAAGATCATTCTGACTGAACTACCACTGCAGAACCAACCTCCTTTCTTCCCCCCTCTTTCTCTTCTGCCCTTTAACTGTGTGTTTATGTGGACAGGAATGTGGAGGCCAAAGGTCAACCTTGAACGTTGTTGTTCTTCCTCAGGTACCATCCACCTTGTTTTTTGAGATAGAATTTCTCACTAGGACCTGAAAATTGTGAATTAGGTTAGTCTGGCTGCCCAGAGAGACCCAGAGAAACACCTCTTTTTGCCTCCCCAGCTCTGGGATTCCAAGCATTCAGCACCATGCCTGGCTTTTTGCATTAGTCTGGCTATCTAACCCAGGTCCTCATGCTTGCAGGGCAAGCACTTTATGAACTGAGCTAGCTCCCTAGGCCACTTCTTTCTATATTTATACATTTACTCTTTGAAATATCTCAGTCACTCGGAACATGCTCTGTACCAGTAAGTTACTACTAAATACTCGCCAAACTAGTGACATAATGCTTGCAAACTGTGTCAGAAAAGTACCTTATAGCTAGTAAATAAAAGTTGTGCATGTTGTCAGTGGAAGGGCTGATTTTCTGTTGATGACTAGTTGACAGTTATAGCAACTTTGCAAGCACTAGGAGTGTAGGAGGGCCACACTTGTCACCCGTAGGCTCATACTGGAAGGGGCGGGAGATGTACCAGCACACACGCTGGCTCATTTAGTTTGGCCAACAATCTGCTTTGCACAAGGCTTAGAGGTTTCTAGGAGTGTGGAACTTACTACTCTAACACCTGAAGAGTTCTGGGTAAACAAAGCCAAATTATTCAAGGTAAATTTGCTAAATTTCAGCTGCTGAGAGACCACTGCCATGCAACAGTGGGGTATTTATTTAAAGGTGGCTAGAAGCCTTCATCTATCTTTCCATTATAGGGACTGCAGGCCCAATTTTTTTCAGCTCTGGAAATGAGGGACTAGATTGCTACAAGGGAACATTTAAATCTAAGATGCTGTCACTTTTGATCTTTGGATCACTCTGTCAGTTGAGGAGATCTAATTGTAACTACTCACAAAGCAATCTAAGAGAGCAATAAGGTTCTGGCCCTAGTGCAGGGATCAAGTTGTGTCTAAGGTATTGCCTTCAGAAGGAAGAGATGATAAACAGATGACATTTGACAAGTGTAGAGGAGACGTGAGAGTGGGGGGGCAGTGATCAAGCACCTGCTCAGCAGAAGTTAGCCACACATGAGAAAATGGGGTGGAGGACTCCAGAATGAACAGAGCAGAGTAAGTCAGAAGACACTGGAGGGAGCCAAGGCCATAGAAGGGGATGGGAGACACATCATTGTAGTGGATAGCAGTTCTGATTATGACCTTGAAGCACCACTCCCTAGAGAAGCAGCAGATAACTGCTACACCTGCCTATGACCTTGAAGTACATGTCCCTGGGGTGTGGTTGCTCAAGACCCTTAATACCTGGGATGCATATATACAGCACTCTCTTCGCTATCTCATGGTTTGGATGCCGAGACAGACCAGACAGATCTTGGACCAGGAAGAAGATCAGCATGGACTATAGCTCAGTTTTTCAGGCTATAGTGAGTTTTATCTTCTGATAAATTCTTTTGCTGTTATACAGACTCTGTGAATTAATAGCTATACATCATGTCAGGTATATTGGCCATAGTACAGAGCCCAAGCTGTATTCTGTGCTCTTGAAGGGGTTGAATTTGTGTCAGAGTTATAAGAACTGGTTAATCTTAACCACTAAGTCATTACTGCACAATTATGGATGACACATATAATCACATGTGTGGTGATATTTGTGATAAAGTTTGCCTGGAGATCAGATGAAATAGCAAGCCATTTTAAGTAAACAAAGAAGTCAGGCAGCAGTAGCACACGCCCTTAATCCTATCACTTAGCAGGCAGGATCTCTGTGTGTTCAAGGCCACACTAGGGAACAGAGCCAAGCATTGTGACATACTCCTTTAATCCCAGTACCAATCATAGAGTTCTGGAGGCCTATACAGACATGAAGTGACAGATCTGGCCAGGAAGAGGAAGTGATGTAGCTAGACAGAGAGCAAATCAGATAGCATATCTGATAAGCCTGGGTAGACAGGAAGAAACTTGCATTTGGAAACTGCACAGTTGGTGATGTAAGGTTGGCTGGTGGCTTTCCCTAGTTCCCTGATCTCTCTAAGGCTTTCACCCCTATATTTGGCTCCGTGTTTTTTATTTAATAAGACCATTTAGAAATTCATCTACACACATGGACTAATAATATAATAAAACGTTAAGTACATAATGTTCCTGTTCCATAAGGTTGGCTTTAATAACCTAAGAAGATCCTCCAAAGGTCTGGTGCAAGTTCATTACAATGTGCACCCCATTACAATAGCTTCACCCCATCACTTTGAAGTTTGGTGTCCATGACTTTCATGGCAAATGACAAAATGAATCTGGGGCTTGAATTATCCAAAACTGCCCCTTTGGGAGCAGAATGTTACTTGGAACATATCCTTATAATTAAGATCTAATTGTTATTGATGTTCAGACAAATGCTCCTGTTGGCTTCATCGCCAAGAAAGTAAATCACAGATTTTCCCCACTAGCTCTGTCCTGGTGCCAAGCAGCACTTGAATAAGTTGCCCAAGGAGATATTAGCCCTGATTTTAGATACTGACAGGAGTTTAAGACAGCCAGAACTACAGATCTGATCTCTGTTGGTTTAAGGTTTATCCTCTTCTTACTGCAAAAATATCTGAAGCAGATTTTAAACTTAATGAAAAAAATAGAGTAATAAAGGAAGAGAAAGAGAAAGAAAACAGGTCTCTCCAGCTCTCAGGAGGAAGTGACAATAGGTGAACTGGGTAAGTGGATTCTGCCTCCGAGTTTTCTGGAAATCAGGACAGGAAAGGAAATGGTGGTTTGCATGATGAATACTATCAGATTAAAAACAAAACAAAACAAAAAAACCAAATTCCCTTCAGGATTGCCTTGCAGAGACCTTTTAAGTCCATAGGGAGGGATTCATGTTGCAGGTGATTTTGCAGGAGACATTGGAGATCTAGTGGACAGTGCATCCGAGTTATTTTGAAGGGAAGACACGAATGCAGTTAGGAATGAATGTTTCTTGGGCTAGTGTCTATAAAAGTTAAGAGTGGTATAAATTCACAAAGGCACTTTTGTAGGAAGCCAAAGCATTGTAGTCCATATACTTTGCTTTATGACGAGGACTGCACTTAGAGAATCTAGAAGCAAAAAGGACATTTCTTATCCCATCCATTAGGCCCTCTCTTACAAATTGCAGCCGTTTTAAGCAAGCTATTGGTGGGTATTGAGTTGCAGTCAATTTGGGAGAGTACAAATTTCAGGGAACATGGGTGGTCAGGACTATCAGTCCAAATGTATCTAAATGGCTAGTGATGAAAGAGGCTGTGTCGTCCTGCTGGGCTGGGAGGTTAAGATACAGACTTGTCTTGTCCAGAGCACATTGTGCTTCATCATCAGCTTGCAAGAAAGATCATATCTTTTTCTCAAAAAGGAGCTTAGGGTATTCTTGAGAACTGGTATAAGTTTTGGTCTGAGTCCTATAGGTCATGAGGAAGTACATTGTGAGCAACTATTAAAATGAGCGTGTGACTGGGGGACATGGCTTCATGGGGATGCTTGTCTAACTTTTCAACTCTACAACAGATATTTAAGTTAAACTGACATATCTACTTACAGCTTTGCATATTTTCCTTTATTATTCCTTGTGTTTGAATTTGATTGCTTTGTGACTTCATATAACTCAGCAGCTGGATTATATCTATTTCCTTACAATTTGTGTATATATATGAACACAGATAATTGATACATTTGTTAGGGTATTGATTATAACACTGACAAGGAAGTCAGTTATTCCAAATTACATGGCTCATATGAGAGGATTTATATCTAGATTACCTAAATCTACCTGGTATTTTCCAAATGAAATGAATACACTAGACCTATTATTAATCTCTATATATGTTTCAAGGATGATCAAGTAATAGGCCCTCTCCCTAGGATTTCAGAAGGGAAAAAAGCATAATTTCTATATACAATAAGCAATAAATGCATAATTTCTGAAAAAGAAGTCAGTGAATGATGAGAGAGGTTCCCCTATAGCCATACTGTGGGGCTGAGTATGAAAGAATAGTAAGTAAGGACCAAGTGTGCTTGGGTGCGCAGGATGGAAAGCCACATCTTGTTGGATGAATCAGCAAAAGTCTTTTAGAATGGGTCATATTAAATGAGCAGAGAAGGATGAGTAGAATTCTACACTATGGAGATGGACAGGAAACAAATAGTGCTTATTGTGGTTACAGGGGCAGTACCAATCCCAACCCATCTCACACTGGTAACAGGCTTGCTTACCACCCTATGTGGCGGACAAATGATCCATGCCATGCCAATGGCCATTCCTACCTTACTTCACTCACTGGGGGAGGCACCTTGATGGTAAGAGAGAGTCCTTTCTCAAGCAAGGCCAATCAATCTGAGATCTGGAGACATGAAAGTTAATAAAGGGCTAGTTGGAGTGAATCATCTTGAAGGCAGACTCTAAAAAAACTCATTGCCTTGGCTGCTGAGCTTCCTTGGAATACTGACTTCCTTACATTTCTGTCTTTGAGATTGTCACCCACTCTGCAGCTAATATTCTTAACTTTAGTCATTTTTCCTAAGCCAATCAAATTCAGTTTCTGTGGATTGCAACTAAAGAGCCTTTTTTGCACACTAGGAGACTGCGGCAAGGGAGCAGGAAAGCGTGAAGGAGACCCAGGAAAACTGAGTATGTCAGCAGAATTAAAGTATGAAGAAATGTGTGTTATGAGTCACCGATTCTGCATTCACATGCTTGCCTGTTCCCTAAAACTTACATCTAATCCTATATCAGGTGTGATAGAGCCATCACTTCATCAACACACATGCGTTGAATGGTAAAAACTTTGAGTCTCTTGATGCACACAATCCCATCTGAGGATGAAGGTCATACAAGCTGATATTCTGAAGTTTTAATCCAATTCTCTGTGCTTTAAAATATCAAACTGACAACTGTTGTATATATTCTGAAATCATAACATGGTTTATGTAATGATTATCATAATAAAAACAACTCATGTTGGCTGAGTCTGTATACAATTGCACTCCTTATGATCTATTTGATGCCATGTATTTTGCAATTTTGTGCTTTTTGATGAAGATTCTATTATTTAGAATGACCCCTCCAGTGAAGCAATCAAGTGCTGTCTGGAGTTCAGAAGGATTTTGTATTTGTTTTAAATGAAAAATGTTTATTGGATCAGCTTTGGGAGGCATGAGTTACAGTCCTCTTGGCTGTGAGTTCAATGCTAATAAACTAATGAAATATATTAAGGTGTCTTTAAATAGAATTTATAAGAAGGCTATGTACCAGTCAGTTAATGAAAATGTGAGGAGAAACTTTTGGGAACTAAATCCAGAGTCTTCCTAAGGACTATGATCGGGAGTCAAGTCAGAATCCATCACACACAATTGCTATGGCTAACACAAACAAACTCTGTTTACAGTTAGCCTATTAAGAAAAATGCATCTGTAAAGGTTTGCAACACAGAACTCAGCAACTGTGCAGCAGCGAGTTATTTATGTATTAAGTAAGTAGAGTTTCAGAACTGAGATGCTGCAAATAGGAAGCGCAGGGTGGCTTCTCTTTCAAGTTGTCTTTAGTAAGGGAAATGCAAACTTCTTACAGGCTGTCACATTAAAGAAAAAACAATGCAGGTGAAAGGTGGCAACTGGAGATTGAGAAACTCAGGATCATGGGACCAAATTGAGCAGCAAAATAAAAAGGATGATGAGATTCTGAGTTGGGGTGAATGGCAGAAGTGCTGGAAGGTTGATCAGGCAAGAGTTGGGTGTGGGAGAAAGATGATGGATTCAGTTTTAGATGTCCTGAGATGGAAAGCCCATCAGCATATCAATGCATGTTTTATATTCAGTATACAATAGCTGCATGCCTCTGTTTCTCTCATGTAGTTGAGTGTGGTCTTGAACTCAGAGAGATCCAGACGGGTCTCTGCCTCCCAAGTGATAGGATTAAAGGTGTGTGCCACCACTGCCTGACCTCTATGTTTAATTTAGTGGCTGGTTCTGTCCTCTGATCCCCAGACAAGCTTTATTGGGATACACAATATATCACCACATGGGTTGATTTTGGGAAGTCCATATAATTTGAATGCGTATGTAGACACCTGGGAAATATATTACCCTTCCTTCCTTCCTTCCTTCCTTTATTCCCTCCTTCCTTCCATTCTTGCCAGCAGCCACTAATTGCATATCTCTAACATGTGACTCTAAAGGTGACTTTGCACAAGAAATGACACATTAGTTGTCAGAGTTGGAGATTTGTTCCTCATATCTTTTTAAAGCAGCATGTCTTCACTCTGCTGGCTGATGGGAAATGAGCAACTCCTTGGAGTGGGTGAACAGCTCCAGAAGATGCTAAGCAAGGTCCCCAGGGTAGCACTTAAACTTGCTAGCATCACAGTATCAAAAGAGAAAAGCTAGGCAGTTGCAGAAGAGACTCTCAGAATGACCATTTTCCTTTCATTGTGTGCTTGCCTGGCTCTTAAAGGCCCTCTGTGTCTTTCCAAAATAGAATAAAGTTAGGAGAGAAAAAATCAGTTCTTCTTCCCTTTGGATACATTGTAGTGGATTTTAAGGTTCTCCCAAGACTCACCAAGGTGAATTTCTCAAGGTGGCATAAAAGAGCCTTTCAGCCAAAGCACTTACAGATGTTACAGTGAAAGCAGCACCTTTGCAGCTGCTTTATTAAAACCTTTGAAGAACCATTTCAAGGCAGGATGCAAAGGCAATAACATTAAAGATGGGACATCCATTTCAAGGCAGAACTGTACTGCATGATCTAAAATAATGTCAGGGAGGGAGAAAGAGGAGGCACTCACGAAGAACCCTCTTTTCCCATTTTGTTCAAGTTGCTTTACTAGTGTCTGAACTGCAAATTTTACAGCACCTGCTTTGAGCCAGGTAGAGATACAGTCACTCACTTCTTAGAGCCTGTCTGTCATGAATTTGAAGGCAATAGATAGTTGCCTTTTTTTCCCTTTAGGTAAGTACAAAAAATACTAATCTCCTGTAAAGTCATGGCATTTGACAGTGCTCCAAAAAAGCCTCATCTTTGAATAAATGCATGCATCCAGTCTGAATAAACAACACCTATTACACTTCATCTTTAAACCTCTGCTGGGAAAAAGAGAAATGGAGGAGAGCATCCCAGGAGAACAAAGGTGTGTAGGTGTTCTTCTAGACACCCAGTGCTGGGAATGTGGAGAAAGGAAAGCAGGAAACTTGATGGCCAAATATACAGAAAGGTAAATAGAGATGCATTAGTCAGCAAATAGATGATAGATAGATTGATAGATAGGTAGATAGATAGGTAGATGATAGACGATAACCAGAGGAAGTAGCTCATGCAATTACACAGGCTAATAAGCACTAAAAGTTGGCCCTCTGGAGGATCAGGAGTGCAAATAATGTAGTTCAGGTCCATGGCTGCAGTTTGGAGATGTAGTACAATTTGATATTTCAATGTGGGTTTGATAGAAGGCCAACAATCAAGGTTCTAGTTGAAGACATTCAGGCAGGAGTAATTTGATGTCAAGGAAGGCTAGGCTCTGTCCTTTCCAGACCTTCCACTGGTTGGATCGAGTACACCCACATTAATGAGGGTAACTAGCTCTCTCAATCTACTGACTCAAGTATTAATCTCAGAAACAACTAGAACATCTACAATATTATTTGATTAAAAATCAAAACACCAGGGCCCCTGTTGAGTTAACATGTACAAATAATCCAAATGTGTATCAAATCTTTCCTCCCTCACTTTGGCACCATATGCATCTCCTTAAACTGCTCAATCATAATTCATAATTCTACTGACATGTTGCATCTATCTTCCTTCTAACCAAAATCACACTGACTTATTTCCTAGAAGAGATAAGTCCTGTTGAAGTCCTTACCTTTCTTCTTTACATTCCATAACTTAAATGCTATGAAGTAAAATTAGGAATACTTACATACTGTGACATAAAATCAGTACATTTTATGTTACACGGTAAGGGGAAGGGAGGCAATGAAACAAGGTTGCTTACTTATATATAATATATGCACAAACATATTCATGACAAATAGGGAGAGAATAAGATAGCTACAAAGCTTATTTCTGTCTCTGGGTATGTGGTTATAATTGGCATTTATAAACCTCCTTTCCACTACCCACTTTGTATTCTTTGTGCATTGTACCTCATTCAGTTGTTGTTCTTTACTTGGGTTGGGGTGATGCCATTTTTTAAGTAGGGGTCTGAGTCATATGTAGTTCTGCCTAGATTGTGTTGTCTTTCTTTGATTTTTGTCATGGAGTAATGTAAACACTAATGAATGCTAGTATCTATTGTGTGTGTCCCCCTTGCCTCCTTGGAAGAGTAGTAGTCAGGATATATTACCCAAACAACCTCAGTAATTCTCCTTTTTGTCTGTTGATTCCAGGGCATGAGCAACTCAAGCTGGTTAGATGGTAGCCTTAACTCCCAGGTTAAGAGAATCATTGCTTTATCCCATGGTGGGAGCATTCCTCTCATTAGAACTAAGTTCTCTGTGTCAGCAGAGCATAGTGATATCACAACAGGAGGCCAACATTGTTTTGATAGGGCTCTGGGAATAATACTGTGTGATGCCTTTCCTATATGTACTCCTTAATTTCTGGACCAGTAAATACGAGCTATGGGAGAAAGAGTATCATGCATTGCACGCTGATTCTGAACATCTACGGTCTTCTGGGGAAACTTGTTTCAGGTCTGAATGGAATTGATACTTACCTAGTACTGTATGTGGTCTTAGAAAGGTTGTTCATTCAAAACAATTGCATCAGAATGGTAAGGAATATAGTGAGAGCAGCAGATTATCTGAGCTCATACCCATTGCTACATTTCCTGAACAGAGACAATGCTGTGTGAAATACCACAACACTGAATGAGGCATTCTGTTAGTCCACAGATGGTAGTTTGGCAGAAGTACTATATAGGGAAAACAAATCCACAGACAGGGTAAGTGTATGTTCAGTATGATCAAAACGCTGCCCCTTCCATTATGGAAGATGTCCAATGCAATCAACCTGTCACCAGACTGTCCCCTTGGGTTTCAGTGTTGATCTCTATAGCTGGCACAGTGGATGCTCAATGATTTCTGTAGCCAGGTTGCCTTGGTGAAATTCTGTTGCTTAGTCCATGTAGAGCTTTCATCCCTGCCACCACAGGTACTTTGTTCGTGAGCCTACTGGCCAATGACAGGGTCACTAGGAAAAGAAGCTAATCAGTATATACTGAGAGGGTCATTCTATATACTGGATTATAAAAGTTCTGCTCTGGCTGAGGTCACCTTTTATGATTTATGTGGGGTGCAAATATCTGCACTGTTTTTTTTCTTTCAGAGAAGTCTATCTACATGCCTATTCTCAGAATTCCTTGCCACTAATTCCCAAGCATGTTCTTCCTAAGACCCTGGACACTGCCCATGAACGTGTACATAGTCTATGGATGATCATTTTTACCTTCAAGCAAAGAGAGCAGCCAGACACAGATGTTCTATACCGAGTGAGGATTTCCTTTTACATCTGAGCTTCAGAGATATCCTAGATGTCAGTGTCCACTTGAGGATAGTAAGTGCCTACAAGCAAGAGTGTGTTCTGGGGAACCATTTGGACAGTAGGTCTGAATCTCCTCTTACTGTTAACTGATTGTGAAAAACTGTGCATCAGGCTCTAAGGAGAGATTGATGACACAAATAAAATCTGATGGTTCATTCTCAGAGTGTCTTGAGGTACCAGGTTCAGCTACCACAAAAAGACTAGACTGCTGCTGGTGTCTGCTCATCTCACTGTCCCCACACTGACCCAAACTCTGCTAAGTCACCCACCCCAAACTGGAAACTGAGAGTGGAACTTTACTAACAGCCAAGATCAAGGTCATGTATGTGATTAGCTTAAAAATAGTCAGGATGTAAAACATAGATGTGAACCAGCCCTTGGTGTTTACTAAAAGACAAATGCCAGGTATAGTAGCCCGTGACTTTAGTTCTGGGACTCAGAATAAAGAATTAGGTGGGTCTCTGAAAGTTTAAAGTTAGCCTGGTCTATTCAGTGAGTTACAGACCAGTCAAAGCTACATAGCGAGACTCTGTCTCAATGCCTACCTCATGTCCCTCCAAAAAATTAAAAGAAAGAAAAATAAGAAAGACAAATACAAGTAACAGAGGGAATAACAAGATCTAGATGGCCTGGATTGTACCATTATGATTATTATTTAAAAATAGAGAAAAAGGGTCATATGTTAGGGTTCATAAACTGTTTTCTGTACTCAGTCAGTCTGGCTACCATTCCAGGTAGATGCCCAGTTTTTCAAGGTTATAAAATTAACTGCTTTGCTTTGCTACCCTGAGTCTTCAATACTCTTACCATGAAGTGAGACTGTTTCTCACATCTGGAAGAGAGAGGCAATATAATAGGGGGACATTTCTTCATATAATTTTTACCTTCAGGGTCTGTGTAGGCACAGCTATTTATAAACCACTTGTACATGATGATGTGTTGGTGAACTTGTATACCTTCATGGTTTGGGGTTTCAGAGAATACTCAGTCCACAATGGGAAACTCTGGCTGCATGGCAACATGGTGACTCTGTTGAACACTCCAAATGGCATACCCACAATGCCTGAAAAAGGTTCCATGTGAGTCAGACTTTGTATTATTGTGGCTAAATACATGATAAAAGCATATTAAGGGAGAAAAAATTTATTTTGTGCATGGTTTCAGAGGATTCAAGTTCATCAGAATAGGGCGAGCATGGCTGAGTAGCTCATCTTGGTGGAGAAAGAGCAAAAAAAAAATGAGGGCGAGACATAACCCTCAGGATAGGCATCTAGTGAGCTACATCTTCCAGTGGTCCCACCATCTGCCTTGCTTCACTTTCTCATAAATCCATCAAACTGTGAATGCACTGAGGGATTGATTTATTGATTGAACTGTCCTATGATGAAACTGCTTCTGTTAATGCTGTTGCAAATATACCCAGAGGTGAAAATATATGTGGGTTGAAACCATATTGATCACTTGACCTCTATGCCCATACTCTGATGGTAGATAACAGTAAGGTATGTAGCTTCTTAGAAAGAATGGCCTTTTCTAATTAGTTCCCTAAGGGTCTACTAACTTCTTGTTTTGAAATTACAGCTACCCCAGTAAAACAAATAAATGAACAAACAAAAACATAGGTCCTCAAGGAAAAGTAAATTTAACGGTCTTGGGGACTTCCCAAAAGGTGAGTTGGGTCTAGGAACAAGTTTTGGAAATGATTGGGGAATCTGCCTCTCTGATTTTATGTTTTAAGTTAGATTTTCATTTACTTGTCTTGGGTATTTTCTGTCTTTTAGAAATTAAAAAAAAAAAAGAATGTTGTGGCCTTCCTATCTATTTCATTTCTAGAAGAGCACAGTCAACTAGCCAACAAACAGACTGATGCAAATCAGGCTGTCCTGGCTGTTGTTTTAGCTCTGACTCTGACAGACAGGTCTTGAAACACAGGATGGTGGCATGGATGTATCCTGAATACACTGAGGGAAAGTGATCATGGGTTCCTCAGCCAGTGGAGGGCTAGTCTCAGCAGGGAGCAATGAGGGCACTGACTGGAGGTGGAGCACTACTCCAATGAGAAGTGGAGGCATCCCTTTTACTGGCAAAGAAACTATCAGAATTTGGGAACTCAATGTCTTTTGCTTGCTCAGAGTTTTCTCATTCCAATTTCCAGCATCCTAATCCTTCCCAACTACTTCTCTCATTATAAAAGTAGATAACCCAAAAGGTTGAGATTTCAACTTGCATTGTAGGATAGGAGTCTGAATTTATTTCTCAATACTCTCGGTCCTATGCTTCTGGGAGATTAAAGAGACTCCTTTTGGATATACACAGAAGCTTTAAAGTTATTTACACAGTGCTAGAGCTTGGAATTCACTCTTCATAACAATGATTTTCTTTCCTCTCGTTGTCCAGTGACATGAACAAAAGCTGATTTTGTTATGTTTATTAGTTTGATGAACACATTAGAAGCCATCATCTATTCCCTGTCACTCAGCTGCTTGACTTTTACTAGTGGTTGATTAGGAATGTCCAATGGTGACATTTCACATATCTGCACTGCTCAATCATGTAACAGAATGTGTTATCTTTCTTTAAGGTTAGAAATAGGATCCATAAATATAATCAGATTAGAGACCCAATTTTTGGAACCTCAAAACCAATCCAGAAAACATCCTTAAAATCCCATTCACCTGATAATCACTCTTAGTACCCAGATTAGAAGTAGTCAGGGTCCTAAAAAGAAATAGATATGTATGTAGATTGTATGTGGAGAGAGGCCAATAGAACCTATGTATGTAAAGTGTACATGAAGAGAGGTGATAAAGGCTTTGGCTCTTATGATTAAGAAAACTAACAGAAAATGAAAAAAGTATCTATATTTCATTATAAAAGAAAGAAAACTAGCAAGTCATTGGAAACTCTGGAGAGCTAACTATATAGTACCAGTCCAGTTTCCTAGACTACCTATAACATACTAAAACAACTATATAGAATATTCCCAAATCAATGGCTAATAAGAGACAAGAATCAAAGGGACAGTAGAGAGGAAGAATTCAAATATGCCCCCAAACTGATGAATATGACCGAACAGACTTTTGTCCCTGATATTCCTGGGCAAAGCAAGGAGAGAAAAGAATCTTCAGACTTGTTGCAAGCATTTTGTCTAGCTACATGTGATTCCAAAGCACTCGGGACAGTGAAGTGACCTTGTGTAGCTGTCTAATCCCCCTGTGTGACTTAATGAATGCTCATGGACTTGAGTTCCAGACTAAAGACTCTGGCTGGAGAAGCTCCACTTGGCACAGGCTGAGAAGACTGATCACTGTGGCAGAGTCCAGGACAGGAGCTGTCAGACTTCATGGTTCTGAGTGATCTAGACAGTGAGAAGCTTGGGAAAAATTCAGCCTTGAGTAGCCCAGGAGTTCAGGAAGTGTCTCCACTTTCCTTGGGTTTCTTGAGAAAGAAAAGGGACTAGATGACTTTCCATTCTGTCTCAGGTCTGGTGTTTTCTAAGATCAGTGCTCTGGACCATTTGGTTCAATTAAGATTTGCACAACATCAAGTAACTTGACTTTGGGAAAGCACTAACGGGAGCCTGCCCTGCAGTGGGCAGTGATGCCAGCTGCCATTCACTGGTCAGAGAGTGAGTTCTGCTTCAGTTGTGTTAGCATGCTCACCTCTGTTGATCCAGAGGCAGCTTCTAAACATTTTACAGGAAAAGAAAATCATAGGTATCATTTCAATGTGCAAATTTGCCCTCTGGGCTTGTAGGTGTCCAGGACCACCCTACGTGAAGAACTATAGGCAACTACAGAATAGTGGGAGTGGGAGAAATAGTCTTTCCCAGGAAAGAGCACATCACTTGGTTACCCACTATCAAATGATTGATAACACACATACAAGTAATATGATATAGACTGGCAACTTGTATTATATATATAAACACACATATATGCATGTAACAACAATTAATTTAAAAAGATGCCATAAAATTGAAAGGTTTGGAAGGAGGAAAGGGGAAGGGAGAAGTCATGTAATTATAGTATAATCTCAAGAAAAGCAATGATCTTCAATAATCCTCATAAAACACTCCATACTCTTTTCTTATTTTTATTTTTTAATATATTTTTTATTCTATAATTAACTTAATTTCACATATCAGCCATGGATTCTCCCGTCCTCCCTCCTCCCACCCCCCAGCCCTCCCCCGCAATCCACCCCTCCATTCCTACCTCCTCCAAGGCAAGGTCTCCCCTGGGGAGTCAGTCCAGCCTGGTAGACTCAGCCGAGGCAGGTCCAATCCCCTCCTCCCTACACCAAGGCTGAGCAAAGTGTCCCAGCATAGGCCCCAGGCTCCAAAAACCCAGCCCATGCACCAGGGACAGGTCCCGGCTCCACTGCCTGGGGGCCTCCCAAACAGTTCAAGCTAATCAACTGTCGCACTTATCCAGAGGGCCCGGTCCAGTTCCATGGGGACTCCTCAGCTATTGGTTCACAGTTCGTGTGTTTCCACTAGTTTGGCTATTTGTCCCTGTGCTTTTTCCAATCATGGTCTCAATATCTCTCACTCATACAATCCCTCCTCTCTCTCGACGATTGGGCTCCTGGAGTTCCACCTGGGGCTCGGCCTTGGCTCTCTGCATCCACTTTTCATCAGACACTGGATGAGAGTTCTATCATGACAGTCAGAGTGTCAAAAAGGATAACCAGACTGCAACTCACAACTCCAGGGAGGCTAGCTAGTAAAGAGGACCCTGAGATAGACACAGGGATCACCCAGCGACAGAGATATGGATAAGATCTACATGAGCAAACTGGGGGTGGGGGGTAATGGAGGGCAAGGGTCAGGGGAAAGAGAGCTTAGGGGAGTGGGAGGAACCAGCTGGATCAGGAGCAGAGTGGGAGAATGGGGAGGGAGATACCATGATGAATGAAGACCCCAGGGGAATAGGAAGAAGCAGAGTGCTAGAGAGGTCCCCCGAAATCCACAAAGATACCTCCACTGTAGACTACTGGCAATGGTTGAGAGAGTGCCTGAGCTGACCTGCTCTGGTGGTAGGAAAATACTCCATACTCTTGTATTCAGTGTTACAAGCAGAGCTGAGAACAGAAAGAAACATGTGGATGTTTGGCATCCAGGGATGGGCTGTGGCTCAGAAAAGGCCCAAAACAAGGTCCTTGTCTGACTTTTAGCCATTGAACAAATCACTGACTAATGCTGAGTGTCCGTTCCTCAGTTCAGTGGTTGGGAACCACCTCCCCCAGGAAACAACTACTGAACTACAGCATCCTTCATGTTCTAGGACTATGGTATAGATTTAAGGTGAAAAAAAAATCATGACTGCTTCCTCCCAGAGCTGGAGCAACTTCCAAAGCCAATGAGGGTAGCCTTTAAATGCACCCCAGAAAAGCAAAGAGGAAGTACTATGGAAAGAACACAAGACTTGGATCCTCAGCAGTTGTGTACCCTCATAGTAATTTTCTGGCTTCTAATACAAGAGCTCCATCACCTATTTGTTGAGAATGCCTGCCTTATCTGACTCAGAGGCTGTAGCCATTCCTCTTCATAGTGAATTTAAAACATACAAGAGAGGAGAGAATAGTAAATGCCTTCATTCTACAGCTGGATCCAATCATTGCCTCTGCTGGGCTCACTAGTTTTATATATCAGGGTTTCCTTTTTCAGCTAATTATTTCCAAGCAACTCTCAGGCTTATGTCTTATGCATCAGTTTGCATTTTTATAAAACATGGACATTTTCTCTTGTGATCAAAATGTCATTACCAACTCTTACAAAATTAACAACAATTTATGGTTTCTTTATCTTTTTGTATTTTCTAACTATATAAAAATACAATTTCACAATTGACTTGATCCACATGGTCCCTATTTATGACATAGATACTGGTTATCTCTCTTTGAATCCTTTGATACAGAAGAAAGACTTCTATATTCTCGTTTGTTCTATTGTCTAGCTGAAGAGAGTGTCGTAGAAAATTCACATTCTCAATTTTTCTACTTGCTTATCGGTGATGGAATTTTACGTGTTTCTCTACACTGCATGTTCCTCATATGTAAGACTTCAGCTGTAAGAGTTCAATTATTTCCACATTTAACCTTTCTTTTTTTAATTTTTATTTTTTGGGTGGCTGGAGAGACAGCTGTGGGTGCTGGGAACCGAACTTATATATTTTTGGTTGTGAGCCTAGCCTTTTAACAGCTGAGCCATCTCTCCAGCCTTTAGCCTTTCTTATAAAGGATACTTTGTGGTGGTATTGTGTTCCCCAAAATATTGTGCACCCTAATAAACTTATCTGGGGTCAGAGACAGAACAGCCACTAGATACAAAGACTAGAAAATGGTGGCACTCATACCTTTAATCCTAGCACTCCAGAGGTAGAAATCCCTCTGGATTTCTGTGAATTCAAGGCCACATTGGAAACGGTCAGGCATGGTGACACACGCCTTTAATCCCAGGGAGTGGTGGTAGAGAGCAGAAAGGTATATAAAGCGTGAAGACCAGAAACTAGAAGCATTTGGCTGGTTAAGCTTTCAGGCTTCTAGCAGCAGTTCAGCTGAGAGCCATTCGGATATGAGGACACAGAGGCTTCCAGTCTGAGGAAACAGGATCAGCTGAGAAGTTGGCCAGGTGAGGTTATCTGTGGCTTGTTCTGTCTCTGTGATCTTCCAGTGTTCACCCCAATAACTGGCCTCAGGCTTGATTTTATTAATAAGAACTGTTAAGATTCCTGCTACAATACTTCATAAATAGTGCTGTGTTTTCATTTGCTTAACTTTTATGGTACTGGGATCTAACTAAGGGTCTTCTGGTTGCTGCAAAAGTTCTCCACTACTGAGCTACATGTCCCAGTCCAGTGCTGTGGATTTCGTCTGGCTTTGGGCAATAATGGTTTCTGGCTTCTTGTGTAATGCTCATACCTAAATCCAGCAGTGGGTTTAGATGGAAGGAATTTGATCACCAGGAAGGCCAGATGGGATAGGCCAGAGAAGCAACAGGAAGACATGGCTGCAGGTGAATACCGTCCAAGTACTTTATGTACATAAAAGAAACTGTCTCCATGAAACCCAGCACTATGTATACTGAATATACTCCCCCTTTCCTCCAGAGGAGAAAATTTTTCCACATATTTTAAAATGTTAATTTAAAAATGTCATTGATAATCTTTACTTAATTATTTCATTAGAAGTCACAAAATGGTGATTTTTCTAATTCTGACATTTCTTCAATTCTTCTACCTTTATTAACTGAAATTCTTCAAAAAAGACTTTCCTTCATTAACTAGGGCTATTTTGTCACATTAAGTACTACTTGTCTGAGGAAGGAGAATAACTACTTAATCATTTTTCACTGTCAGTTTTCAGAGTGACAAGTTAATTTCAATACTGGTCAACGAGCTCTAGAATTTTGCATGAGCAAAATAGCCTTTTCCCCACTACATAAAAAATCTGTATGTTTTTATTAATTAACTGACATCTTTATCAATTAAAATTACCTGTTTTGATGTTCAAATGATTCTATCTTTGGTCACTGAGAGCCTCTCTGAGCTGGCTTGTGTATTCTTTTGATGTGACTCCTTGAGTGTGTGACTGTGTATCTGTGATGTGGTTGTAAAACAGAAGGTTCCCAGATACATCTTACATATTTTCTGACATGATCTGAAGCTAATCATTCCTTCTTGGTTCTTTTCACGGGTGTCAGTTTTGAGACAGGAGATCATGAAATGAAGTATAAATGCTAAAGGGCCTGAGATTGTCCTCTACTGTGCCACACTCTGTCTCCCACAGAGGGTCGGTCAGTTGATCTGATCACTTTCTCTCACCTCCAACAGGCTTTCCTCCCTCATCAACGCACATAATATATATTCTTTGTGAAGACTGTGTCTAGTTCATTGACTCTCATGAACCCAGTACAGATTCTAGGGCATATTAAATAATTTTCTATTATTTGAATGGATCTGTTTATCATAAGACAACTATCTTGTTTGAAATCATTTCTGTTTCTGTTTAATTTATGTTGCTGAGATAAATATGTCATAGCAAAAAGCAACTAGGAGAGAAAGGAGTTTATTTCAGCTTATGGTTTAGCCTACAGCCCATAGGTATAGGGAAGTCAAGGCAGGAATATCAAACTGTCAGTCGCATCACATCCACAGTCAAGAGAAGAGAGACATGAGTGCACATGTGCTCACATGCTTGCTTGCCAGTTCTTACTTTGACTTCTCCTCTATTCCAGAGTTCAGAACTCCTAGCCTAGGGAATGGTACTTGCTGTGGGATGTTCTGTATGGCAAATGTGTTGCTGATTGGTCAATAAATAAAACACTGATTGGCCATTGGCTAGGCAGGAAGTATAGGCGGGACAAGGAGGAGAATAAAGCTGGGAAGTGGAAGGCTGAGGCAGAGAGACACTGCCAGCCGCCATGAAGACAAACAGCATGTGAAGATGCTGGTAAGCCACAAGCCATGTGGCATGGTATAGATTTATAGAAATGGATTAAATTAAGCTGTAAGAACAGTTAGCAAGAAGCCTGCCATGGCCATACAGTTTGTAAGCAATATAAGTCTCTGTGTTTACTTGGTCGGGTCTGAGCGTCTGTGGGACTGGCAGGTGAGAGAGATTTGTTCTGACTGTGGACCAAGCAGGAAAACTCTAGCTATAAATGGCATCCAACGTGGTGGCAAGAGTTTCCACCTAAAAACTGAGAAAAAAGATTCTAAAATGGAGCTAAAAACAGCTTCCTAATTGTCTCTCTCAAATGAGCGGCAGCTGCTGGTTTGAGCTACTTGTGGGTTCCTGGCATGAGCGCTTGACCTGCAGTATGGCGGGAATGAGGCCTCTGCAAGTGGCACATTAAGCTGCATGGTGGATTTAGACTTTTCTAGTACAAAACAAAAAAAAAGAGGTTTCTGGGCTACACACTGCTTGGATAAAAGCATAGACCCACGATAGCTCCCAGAGCTGGTGGTAAACCACCGCCATATTGGGAAGCTGAGGTGGGCAGAGCCAGCAGCCACAGCTGCTGCAGTTTAAAGCAATAGATTCACAATAAGACAGATTCAGATGTAATAGTTTACAATGTGTGTAAAATATGTAGGCTTGAAAGAGACAAAAAAAGGTGATATATACAGTTATATAAACAAATACATAGTTTTAAAAAATAAAGTCTTTAGCTGGGCAGTGGTGGCACCCGCCTTTAATCCCAGCACTCGGGAGGCAGAGCCAGGCGGATCTCTGTGAGTTCGAGGCCAGCCTGGTCTACCAAGTGAGTTCTAGGAAAGGCGCAAAGCTACACAGAGAAACCCTGTCTCGAAAAACCAAAAAAAAAATAAATAAATAAATAAAAAAATAAAGTCTTTAAAGAGACAGTAAAATTAATATAAAAAATAAGCCACGTAAAGATGAATATTACACAGAGAATCTGGATTGTGTTGTCTTTGGGATTTTTAACTGCAGAAAAACATTTGATTGTAAAAGCTGTTGAGTTATGCCAAAATGTATATATATATATATATATATTTTTTTTTGTTTGTTTTTTGAGACAGGGTTTCTCTGTGTAGCTTTGTGCCTTTCCTGGAAAAATGTATATTTTAAAGGTACCTTGACTTCAAATTTGGATATAAGGATATGTTACTTTGGAAAGGAGACTCTGCTTTTGTTCCCACAGAAAGCCAGAGGCTATGGATTTGTTCCAGATTAAGATACATCAGATTTGACCAGCCAAGACCCCCTGAAGGTCTCCGATGACACCAAGGCCCAGATGATCCAACATCCAGAATGGTTTGAAGGCAACTGGCTCAGACAATACAGCTTCATGGACTATTCCATAATCCTAAAATTTTCTTTGTGTCCCCATAAGATACAGCGCCCCCCTCCAGCAGGAAGTAGTAAGAGAAGCTACACCCAAATTCCCAAATTATATGTAATTTTACTTTGTTAAGGTTAAAACCTTCCTTTTTGGGAAAAAAAAGAAAGAAAAGGGGAAGTGCTGTGGGATGTTCTGTATGGCAAATGTGTTGCTGATTGGCTAATAAATAAAACACTGATTGGCCTTTGGCTAGGCAGGAAGTACAGGTGGGACAAGGAGGAGAATAAAGCTGGGAAGTGGAAGGCTGAGTCAGAGAGACACTGCCAGCCGCCATGATGACAAACAGCATGTGAAGATGCCGGTAAGTCATAAGCCATGTGGCAAGGTATAGATTAATGGAAATGAATTAATTTAAGCTGTAAGAACAGTTAGCAAGAAGCCTGCCACGGCCATACAGTTTGTAATCAATATAAGTCTCTGTGTTTACTTGGTCAGGTCTGAGCGGCTGTGGGTCTGGCAGGTGAGAGAGATTTGTCCTGACTGTGGACCAAGCAGGAAAACTCTAGCTACAGATACTGTCTACAATGGGTTGGGTCTTCTTACATTGATTAGTTAAGAAACCTCTATCAACATGTTCACATAATGCAGACAATCCCTCAATAAGATTGTCTTCCCAGGTTGATTCTAGCTGTGTCAAGTTGATAGTTGAAGTTCACCATCACAGTGACTTTCTTGCCTCTCTCTTTTTTGCATCGGGTTTTCTTTCTGGGAATCACTGCAGATTATTTTTCCATAGCTTCTGGCACCTGACACAACGGCACATAGACATACAATATATGAACAGAAACCATATGATCCAGTTATACCACTTCGTGCCATATATACCAGAAGGATTCTGAGTTAGCACATCACAGAAGTTCTTGCATGTCCATAATTATTGCTGCTGCACTGTTCACAGCAGCCAAGATATGTGCCAGTCTAGATCACCATCAACAGATGAATGAATAAGAAAATGTGACAACAATAGAATTGTATTCAACTGTAAAAAATAATGATGGTTATGACAGTCACTGGAAAATTAACAGAACTCTAGAGATCAGTATGTCAAACAAAATGAACCAGAGTGAGAAAGACAAATATTATATGCTTTTTCTTATATATAGAATGTGGACATGAATGAGCACACACACACACACACACACACACACACACACACACACACACACACCAGGACATGAAAACAGAAACATATCTAAGAGAAGGAAAAAGAAGACCAATGGAAATCAGTGAAATAACCAATGGAATAAATAGGGTAGCTATTTTCAGAGAAGTAAAGGACACTAAGAGTGGGTGAGGACAATGGAGTGAAAATATAATATGAATAAAGCATTATAATGTATGTGCATGAACTTATCAGAATGACACACATTTATTTATACTCCAAGAAGCTTCTACTTGCACTAGATGGCGATGAAGACAGAGACCCACAGTGCAGGAAGTAAGAGACTGAGGCATTCTCAGCTTTAAATGGGACATCTGCACCATACCCTCTCCTCTCAAGGCTCAAGGATCATAGTGGAGGAGGGAGCAGGAAGAGTATAAGAGCCAGAGGCAGTGGAAGATGCAAGGAAATGGTTTTTCAGACTCAGCATGGAAGTTGCACATATGGACTCACAGTGGTTATAACAGCATGCATTAAACCTGCACAAACTCAAGCCAAATTCTAACATGAAAAGGGGGAGATGACATAAAGTCTCACCTCTAGCTGAGGAACTATTGACAATTAATAGCTGATGGGGAAGAGAGAGTTATTTTTCTTCAACTATATCCCCTGGTAGAAAGACTATGCTTCCGTGGGTTGAACAGATTGGACTGATGGGCTTTTTAAAATGATGACACAAAGGTGGCTTAGTAAGGGACCAGGTGTGAATCTGAGAAGAGTCAGAAAAAGCAGTTAAACATGATCAAAACACATGTTATGAAATAAATAAACATGTTTTTTTTCTTATCTATCTATGGGTCTGTTTTGCACTTGAATATATTTAGATTCCTTAAAGTGGCATACAAGGCCCACATTACTGGCATCATAGCTCTTCCTATCAATTTTTGGCCAATATTCTGCCACTTTTCTCCATGCCCATCCTGCTTCACAGGCTTTTAAAGTTCTTCTAAAGTACCTCACATCACCCTGCCTGTGAGCCATCATTCAGTCTGCTCATTACTGCATGACTATATACTCATCTTCCCTCTCCATTTTGTCCACTTAATTCCATTTCAGATTTGGCTGTCCATTTAAAATGATCTCTTCTAGAAGGCTTTGCTTAACTCATCCTGTGAATAGTGTCTCCTTTGGGAGCTGTGTTTGGCACAGACAATCTTGTTTCTTCTCCCTTTACCTGGCTTTCAAATTCCAAAGAAAAACTACATCTAAATAATAAACATATTAACTGCTCAAGTTAGAGAAATGACTTAATGATTACAAGCATTGGATATTCTTCCAGAGGACTCAGGTTCAGTTCCCAGCACCAATATGGTATCTCATAACCTTCTGTGACTCCAGTGCAAGGGTATCCAATGTCATTCATTTTCTGGCTCCCTGAGACACTGAGCATGAAAGTGATGCACAGACAAATACTCATATATATAAAAGAAAATACTCATACACAGTTGATATGTTTATCTAATAATTCTTTATAAATAAAAACTCAGGCATCATATATCAGGGTAAGAACCTGAATGATCAGAGAAATGGCACAGAAGTGACCAGTGACCTCTTTCTCTGTTGTTTCTCCATCCCAAAAGGGCCGAGACCCAAACCCTCTCCAAGCCCTGCCCTAACACTTCATGTCTCTCTATCTGGCCTCAGTCCTCTAAAACCTTTATGGCCAGTTTTGATTAGCTAGTAGCTAGCTCTGTCCTCTGATTCAAAGCAAACTTTATTGTCATAATTCAATCAAAATATCACAAAACATTTCCCCCTTTTTGTCTGAATAAAAAGGGAAGGTTTTAACTCTAATATAGTAAAACTATACAATAAGAACAATTATTAGGTAAGAATTACACTTACAATATCCAGTCCATTTGCATTTGGCAAATTCAGAGAAAATTTTCCATTATCCATCCTGTCTTGGTGAGTCCAAAGTTTTATACCTAATTCACTTTCAATCCTAATTTGAATTACCAACCCAAAACTATCCTTTTATGTCTCTCAACCTTATACACTTTATACCTCTTTTGTGAGTTTCTTTTTCTTTTTTGAATTTGGTAATGGGAAAACTATTACTATAACTATCTAGTTTTCAACTTCCTCAGAGACCTAAGAAGGATATAATATTACCTGAGTAAACAGGAAGTGTAGAGCAAACAACTTCCAAAACAAGAAATGACAGAAACAGTTGGCTGCTTGAACAATCACCCAAGGTTCCTCTGTAATGTTGGGGCATACATCTTTGGCCTACAGGCCTAGAATATTCAACAGACTTTTTTTTGAAACAGGATTTTTAAAGGACTATCACACTTTGTCTTGGCAATCTGCAGTCACTTTCTTTTGTGTCCTGCTTGTCCAATTTGGACAGCATACTGTCAGCAGTCAAGGCAAGGGCAGTTTCTTGCCTAGTGGCTACTTTTGCCACAAAGAAAGCAAACTCTGTATTGGGGTTCTTTGATGCCCATGATTTCATCTGAAGTAGATTGTTGCTGCCAGGAGCAGAGACATCTCATTTTCATGAAAAACCTTATGTTATTAAAACATCTTAAATGCCATATTCTGTAGATTTCTGAAGATTTTGAAGGCCACCTGTCTATCTAAAATATATCTCTGTTTGACCCCGAAACATACCTAACATGACTATCAGTTTGATCAGAATAGATGGCTAACTACTAACCTGCATTTCTTTATTATTCTAAATAGTTTGGAATAATAACTTTCAAGGACTACAAATTTACATTACATGAACTGCATGGGTATAATACTTTAAATAAGTGTAGAAATATATGTATGGTAAGTTCTCACAAAAATAACTTGAAATTTGAATCAATATAGAAAACACTTTAAACAACAGTAGAAACATGTATATAGTACAATGAAAAAAACCCTTAAATTTGTATCAATATACACAAGTCCATACAAACATAAAATAGTTGCTTTTTTTAGTTTAAAAGTAAATTCAGTAATCTACCCTTTTATTCTATCATTTCTATATCCTCCCCTTTTCTCTCCAGAATGAGATCCTTGAATCTAATCTCCTTTGTTCAGCATTTTTTTTTACCATTTCCAATAACTAATTGTAACCACCCCCCCTAAATAATGACAAATATCTATAACCTATTGAATGATCAAAAAACACCCACCTCACCTCTTGGGAATGTGGGCATTGTGTTCTCTAGATTGTTCCTGCTGTCTGGGGAATGACAGTATCTCTGGGGGGCCCTAAAAAATTGAGATATGGTCAAGTCCTGGGAGAGCTAGCTGTATCATTTGTTGCCATCTCTGTGTAATGGGAAAGCATAAGGCTTATCTGAAGTCCCGGCTTGAGTAGTGCATAAGGCTGGACCATCTCAGCTAGCTGACTTGAAATTGTTTTGAGCAGTTTGTAGTCCAAAGCTGATCTTTGGGTGGTGGTTGTCAGCTTAGTGGCATTACCACAATCCAGGTGGAAATGTTGTTGTGAGGCTCCATCACCCTTTTGGAAATTTCAAAGGTCACTGTTAGGAATGGTCATGGTTCACTGCAGAAAGTTAACATTTTAAATGTCATATGCAACAGATTAAAGGACCACAATTTGTTAAGTACATCTGGAGTACATAAAATTAATACCTAGCTATCTGATTCAGAATCAAGCCCCAAATCATGTACAGGAAGCTAGATTGTCTTTTTCTAAAATTGGTATTTTATATGACCATTAATATCACAACAGAAAGTTTAAATATATATATATATATATATATATATATATATATATATATATATATATATATATGTATATACACACACACATATCTTACAAATTTTGAGATAATAGTCAAGAGGGTACCTGAATTGCCCTTCCCTGTAATTAGATTGATGACTCACCTAATTGTCATCATAGAACCTTCATCCAGTAACTGATGGAAGCAGATGCAGAGACCCACAGCTAAGTACTGGGCAGAGCTCCTGGAGTCCAGTCAAAGAGAGGGAGGAGGAATTATATGAGCAAAGGGGTCAAAACCATGATGAAGAAAAACCACAGAGACAGCTTCCTGAGCTAGTTGGAGTTCACTGACTGGACTGACAGCTGAGGAACCTGCATGGGTCTGAACTAGGCCCTCTGAATGTGGGTGACAGTTGTGGGGATGTAGGCAGTTTATGGGGCCCCTGACAGAGGAGCTAAGATTTCTCCCTGGTATATGAACAGGCTTTTTGAACAGGCCTTTTGGCGCCCATTCCCTATGGAGGGATGTCTTGCTCAGCCTTGATACATGGGGGAGGGGCTTGATCCTGCCTCAATTTAATATGCCAGACTTTGTTGACACTCCATGAGGCCCTTTAAGGTATTTCCCAATGGCAAAGGGTTACCTTGCCTGTCCATGCTGATGTGCATTCATTAGTCCAATGTTGGCCTTTGCCACACATTCTCCATATTCCAGAAGGCTGGGGGCCTTTTGCTTGGTCTATCTCCAGAAAAAAACAATTGTTCCTAGGAATGCCTTGCCTACAATCCCTTTTCATATGACCCAGTTTACCACAATTAAAACATCTAACCTTCTGATTTTTCTTAAAATTTTTAGAAGTCACTTCTATCCAATTATCATCATAAGTATGAGGTCCAAAATCAGCTGTATTTCTAATCCATTCATTTATGGGTGCTGATCTTGCCTTTAAAAGATATGATCACCCTTTTATATTCTGAATTAATATTTTCAAAAGCCAAAGATTCAATTAATATTTGTCTAACTTCTGGATCTGATATCATTCTATTTATAGTTGAGGTAAATAAAATCAGTGTTGGCTTCTTTTGGGCCTTGTGTAATTTTAGTAAATGGCTCAATTCTCTTTCCTGATTCTTCAATCTTATTCCAAGCATTCAAAGCTGATGTATTTCATAGAGCCAAGGTATGATCATCAAATGTAATTTGTCTTTCCAAATCAGCATAATGACCCTCACTGAGAATTTGATCTTGGGAAATCTCATAACTTCTAGCCCTACCTCACTGTTCTATAACCCTAACTCCATCTATCCACTGTGTTTTCCGCTGTAACTGAGGACTAGCTTCCAATAATGCTGTAACTAAATTTCTTCAGTCTTGTGGAATAATTTTGTTCTGAGTGGCCTATGAATTTAATATCTGCTTCACAAAAGGTAAATATATACCATATGAAAATATTGCTTCTTTAAATCTCTTCAAATATAACACTTCTATTGGATCCCAGCTAACTTCTGTATAGCCTTGGAGGTACCTATTATTTGGTGGTCATTCTTGAATGGTGATTAGATAAATTAAAGTTGGTTTTCTAATACCCTTGGGATGCTCCCTTTTGGCTTCATAATGCAAAGGTGCTGGAGTTTCTGCTCTAAATTCTGTCTGTGCATGAATATTTTTCTTTGTTTCATTAGTACGTCTTCCTTAGGATTTTATCTTATCAGTCAATTTTTCGTATTTGACACTGATATCAAACAACACTTTTAGAGCTGAATTACCAAAATGATAATGATTATAATTGACATTATGTCAATCCCAGCTAAGCTGATTATCTCTTCATTTAATTGTTCCATTTTCAAACCATCCCTTGTGTATGGTTAGAGACCTACCTCCCTGCATTGTAATATTTTGCATTTTTTATATGGGCATGTAGGGGAAGACTCTTTAAAAATCTCCCCTTTAAAAATCTCCAGATGTCTCACTAGATCTGCTGATGATGACAGTGAAGCATGAGGCTAGCTGTCACCGCATAGGATGGCTGGGCAGAGAACACAGGCAGTGCACAGTCTGACTAAGGGCAATTGCAGCTGAGAGCTACAATAGAAACCCGAGTGGGTGTTGAGTTAGCTGACCCGGTGTGGTAGTGGCCTGAGGAGGGGGTCCAGGGGAAGCCCACAATGCACACAGAGAGGGAGCCAGCTGGCTAAAAAGCAGACACGGGAACATGCAGAAGAAGCATAGGAAGTGAGGGCATAGTGAGGGCTGCCTGAAGGCAGAACCAGCTGGCAGTGAGTGGCTAACTTAGGTGGTATTTGAAGCCCAGTTGTCTGTGGAGTTTGAGATCAGGAAAAAGCAGCAGCTGGAGGCTGTTGTAGAATGACTGCAGCAGGAAAATTCCAGAGTCGCTCAGAGGGCTTGGGATGAGGGGGGAAAAGCCAGCTGATAGTGGTGGTTGTGGAGGCTGCAAAGCCAGAGGCAAGGAGCTATCTCATGACTTCCTGCCCTGAGTTGGGTGCTATATGATACATTTATCTAATTATTCTTTATCAATAAAAACCTGGGAGCCAAGAACATGAATGATCATGGCAGAAAACCCATCAGTGACCTCCTATCTCTGTCATTCCTCCATCCAAAAAGGGTACAGACCCAGACTCTCTTCAAGCCCTGCCCTACTATTTCCTGTCTATCTGTCCTCAGTCCTCCAAAACCTCAATGGTTAATTTTGGTTAGCTAATGGCTAGGTTCACCCTCTGATTCAAAGCAAACTTTATTGTCAGAATGTGATCAAAATATCACACAACAAGTCTCTTGCAACTAGTTTCTGTTTTCTATCTACAAGCCTATGTTTTCTTTAAGTTGAGCCTCAGTAAACAATTTATACATTAGCATTATTTGAATCACAAATTTAAAGAATAAACAGGAATGTTTACAAATTCTGATGTTACCCAAAGATTGTCAGATATACTTCATTTTGTAAAGAAGGATTATTGATTGGTTAATTATCCTGTTTATTCTTTAAATTTATGGTTCAAAGGATGCAAAATGTATAAATTGCTTGGTGAGGTTCAACTTGAAGAAAATATATGCTTGTATATAGAAAATTCAGGAATTAGTTCCAAAAATCAAGGTCAATTGTGATGTTCTAGCCAGGGATTAGAGAGAGGAGACACATGTCCCAGATGAAGACACAATTCAACTCATAGTTTTCCTTCCCATTTTCCAAATGTACCTATATTCTTTTGCTGTAAACGTCTTTTTGTGTGCTTGGCTTCTCTTGAAGGTGATAACCTCCTCTGTTGTCTGGTAGAGCCCTAGAATCCTGATCTCCTTCCTGGCAAGTCTTCCAAGTACTGGCTTTCATGTAGTGAGCAGCCAGATGAGTAGCAGACTTCCCTGGGCCTTCTTGATACAGATCTCCATGATCTTGTTATTTAGCTGTCACAGTATATATTACACTGGTGCTGTGTCACTATGTATTTGTGTCAGTATTCTGCATGAGCCATAAGTTCTACTGGAGGAAAAAAAAACATTCCCATGAAGCCCAGCATTCTGCCCTCCATGTAGTAGGTACTCAGTCAGTAGGAGCTGATTCAAAGGTATTAGATTTTTGTATTAGTAGCTGTTGAAATTCTGGGATAGAGGCACCATACTATGTCTGCTTTTGTGTCTCTTTCAGCCTCTAGATGGTTTGAATGATCATAAAGGATTTAGAAAGTGTTGGTTGAATGAGTAGTTATTGTCCCTAATCAAGGCATTCAGTTGCCCTAACTGCAAGTATAAAGCACTTCCCAGAACAGGCTACCACTCTATCCTGTATTCTGACTGTGAGGTGGCCTTCCTCCTGATACCTCCCAGTGCATCTGTGAGTCCACTCTCACCCTCATCCCAGCATCCCTCAGCTCTGTGTGATTCATTGCCAAGAGCCTGGCAGCTGGGAAGGTGGGCTTTGAAGACTGCTATACTTGGATCTCATTGCATTTCTTGCTGTGCAGGTAAGTACAGTATTTGACCTCTATGACCCTGCTCTGAATCTTCGAAAAGGTTGGATACAATTTTTCACAAGAACTCTACCTTATCCAGCATGGCTTAATTCTTAGGAAGCCATGTAAGCACATGCTATGAGTCCTTTTCATCAGCTGCTTAGTAATAGAACAGCTCCATATCTGTTACAGCCTTAGCCATGACGGGAAAGTCGAGTGCCACCTACTGCATGCAAGACAAACTGTTTTGTTTACATAAGAAAGTAAATATAACCTATGTAAAGCAGGCATAGTGTGTGTGTGTGTGTGTGTGTGTGTGTGTGTGTGTGTGTGTGTGTGTGTGTGTTTAGTATGGTCACTGAGTATCCTATTGTATCATTAGCTACCATATTCCCTTCAGACAGGGTCCCTCACAAACCTGGGGATTACTGCTGTAGCATGGCTCTTTGTCCAGTGATCCCTAGAGGTCCTCTTGTCTCTGCCTGCAACATCATTGGAGGTACACATGACACATAGCCATGCTTACCTTTATATAGTGGCGCTGGGGTTAATCTCAGCTCCTTGTGATTACAAGTTTTCTTATCACTGAGCTAACTCACTTGCTATGACAGACACAGTTTGAAAATCTTATCAACTTCATTGTGAACTTTTGATGCAAAGAGAACAATTCATTTCATTTAATTTAGGACAGAGTTCTCATGAGCACGAGTGAATCAGCAAATAAAGAATCAATCAATGGTAACATCAGTGATAAAAGTGCTTAATAACTGGGACCATAGATTCTTCCATACTTAATATATTGCTTTGGAAAATTCCGTATCCAGAAAATAGGACTGATTGCTTGTAAAGTAAGATAGGGTAGGTGAGAATGGGGAAGTGCTTGGTGTCTGGAGAGCCACCCATTAGAAATGTGGTTTCGGGGCCAAATAGCTAGCATTTCAGACATTGGAATCAAGACAACTCACATTCAGAATCCAGCCTTGGCACTTAGAGTCTGGGTAATCATGGATAAATTTCACAATTTCTCTGAGTCTTAGGTCCCTTGTTTGTAAAGTGGGAAAATCATAAATATAAATAAGATAATCTTATAACCTAGCTTATAAGATTGGTGAAAATAAATTGTTTAGCTCCTGTGGTGGCTAATCTTGATGTTCAAGTTGATATGATTTACAATCACCATGACAACAAATCTCTGGGCGTGTCTGTGAGGGATTATTTAGATGAGGTTAACTGATGTGGGAAGACCTTTACCCTTAATGTGGGTACCATCACATGGGTTGGAGTCCCAGACTGAAAGAGAAGAAGGAGAGCTAAGCACAAGCCTTCGTTACTCTGCTCCTTGACTGTGGATGCACTGTGACCAACTGCTTCACCTTCTGCTGCTGTGCTTTCCCTGTTATGATGGACTGTGCCCTAGAATTAGGAGACAGGAGAAGCCCTTTGTCTATTAAGTTCATTTTGTCAGGAATTTTCTGTGGCGACATGGAAATCAACTGAGATGGCTCACCTGATAGAAGGGCATCATTAGAGGGTTTTTGAAGATGCCTACTTCCATAAAAAATTCTTTTTTTTTAATTTTTATTTTGCAATACAATTCAGTTCTACATATCAGCCATGGATTCCCTTGTTCTCCCCCCTCCCGCCCCCTCACCTTCCTCCCAGCCCACCCCCCCATTCCCACCTCCTCCAGGGCAAAGCCTCCCCCGCGGACTGAGATCAACCTGGTAGACTCAGTCCAGGTAGGTCCAGTCCCCTCCTCCCAGGCCGAGCCAAGCGATCCTGCATAGGCCCCAGGTTTCAAACAGCCAACTCATGCAATGAGCACAGGACCCGGTCCCACTGCCTGGATGCCTCCCAAACAGATCAAGCCAATCAACTGTCTCACCCATTCAGAGGGCCTGATCCATTCTTAAGGTGCTGCTTTGATATGATTTTTACTACAAAGATGCAAAAGACACAGCTCAGGAGAACTGGTACCTACACATCTAATTGTAGAATGACTTGTCCATTGTGTAGTAGACTGTGGGAAGTGGAAGAAAGGAATATGCCTTGTCAGGAAGGAAAGAGAGAGGTGGTGATTGCTATGGGCCTTAAAGAATGAAGAGAGGTGCAACCAAGATGAGTGAGGTAGAAGGGGGATAAAGGGAGAGGTCCCAGAGCCTTCTAAGTAAAAGATGTTTCCAGGGATTACAGAGTTGCCTGGCATAGGGCAAGTGAGGGGGCTTTGGCATGATGAGTCTCAGAGAATTCAAGGCCCTAAAGGAAGACACAGTGACCCAAGCCTAGCTGGAAAAGAAAAGAGTAGGGACAGATAATCTGTAAGCAAAGGTCTTGGAAATCTTGATGGGTAATGGGTGTTGAATGTTCTTGTCTCTCTACCATGCACTTGTGCTGATTAGATTTCTGTCCGCTTAACACAAGGTTGGGTCACTTAGGAAGAGGGGATCTTAACTGAGAAAAGGCCTCCATCTCGTTGACCTGTAGGGAATCTTGCATTTTCTTGATTAGAATTTGATGTGGGAGGGTCCACTGTAGGTGTTGGTGCTCCTGGATAGGCAGTCCTAAGTTGTATATGAAATCAGGCTGAGAAAGCCATGGAAAGCAAGCAAGTGATCAGAACTCCCATGAAGCCTCTGTATCAATGACTGCCTCCAGGTTCCTGCCTTGAGCTCCTGCCTAATTTGCCTCAGTGATGGACTTTGATATGAAACTTTAAGTGATATAAACTCATTCTTCTCCAAGTTGCTTTTGGTCATCATGTAATAAAAAGCAAACTGTGAGACATTGTTTTTCTATCTTCTTAAAATAAAAACTGTTTCCCCTTTGGGTATTACTCCAACCTGAAGTTTCTGTCCATAGGATTTTGATGGTATTAATCACATAACCCCATTCTTTTTTTTTTTTTTTTTTGCAAAGGTGGTCATGTGACCCAGGCCTGGAGGTTAAATTTATTCCATCTGCTTGACCACACAAATTGGTTTAATGTTTGGGTAGCTACTAGAACACATAAGCCTGAGGTGCCAGAGGTTACCACACATCCAGTAAGAAGATAAAAGAGAAGAGAAGGAAGACATACATGAGAAGGGAAACATAAAACTTTCAATACGTAATTTGAACTCCTGGATTCAGCTACACCTGATGGACGTCTCCGTTCCCAGACTTTCTATCTACTGTATCTTCTGCTTTAAGCAACGGTGGTTGGCTTTTTATTGTGTTTAAGCAACTGACAAAAAAACCCATGGATGACTGAAGTCATTAAAGATTACAGTGTCATGCACTTGTAATTCCAGCACTGAGGAAGCAAGACAGAAGAATCCTTGGGGCTCAGTGGCCAGAGTGTCTAGTCTAATTGTCATGTCTCAGGTCTCAGTGAAAGACCCTTCATTACAGAGCAAGGTAGATGGCTCCTGAGAAATAACACCCAAGGTTGACCTTTGGCCTCCACATGTACACAGACACAGGCACACACATACATGCACAAGCACATGTTACTGCATACACACACATACATAATACATACACACAAACACACATCATTTGCATTTTCTAACTCATGAGGCTGCCTCACTGTTATACTTGAAAAGAATTATTAGAAACTATTAATGCATTTCTCAGAAAAATCAAGCACTTCTCTTTCCTAAATCAAGCCTTCAGAGATGAATTATGTGATCCCACAGAGGGAGGAAACAATAAACTCCACAGGTAGGGAAGAAAGTTATTGTAACTAATTTGCAGTTAACTTGTAGAAAATTGAATTTAAATCAATAGAGCGTATCAGTTTTTAGACAATGGAGATCTGAAAAGCTTCTGTATAGGCTTTAAAACTGCCTCACAGAGTGGGCTTGTGTTTCTGACTCCACACTGAATACCTAAAAAGAGAGGGAAAGATGAAAGGGCTCTTTACACCTGCCAGGCTTGATTTCCAGGCCCTGCACAGCATCCTATATAGAATCAGCATGCACTCACATCAAGCCTGGCAGCCAGCCAGCTGCTGAGAGAGAGAGAGAGAGAGAGAGAGAGAGAGAGAGAGAGAGAGAGAGAGAGAGAGAGAGAGAGAGAGAGAGAGAGAGAAACAGGTGCTGGCATGTTTGCTCTCAGAAGCTCAGGCTAGGACCACGATGCTCCTCAAGGAACGCACCTGTACGTGGTGCACAGAGTCCCAGGCAGTGCAAACACATGTTCATGGAAGGAGCTACAAAGTCACAACAGATGAGAGTTTGGGGCTAGTTTAGGTCACTGTAAGATTCCAGCATTACTAAGTCCCACCAACAACAGGGTTTCCATTGTATTTCCTTCTTTCTTTGAGGAGTGAGTAAAGGAAGAGGAGTCACCTCCAGACCTCACCATGAATCATGAAGGCTGAAGGCTGCTCTGAATGAAAGGAAAACACCCTTTCACAGTTGACCAGGACATGAAGCAACCCAAGCTCTGTCTGCCTTCTGTGTCTGCAATGGAAGAGGTGGATTCAACACCAGGTGAAAAAGAAATCACATATATTGCCTATTACAGAGCGTCTTAGTTGGAGTTGATATTGCTACAACAAAACACCATGACCAAAAAGCAGTTTGGGAAGGAAAGGGTTTATTTGGCTCACGTTTCCACATCACTGTTCATCACTTAAGGAAGTCAGGACAGGAACTCAAACATGGTAGGATCCTGGAAGCAGGAGCTGATACAGAGGCCATGGAGGGGTGCTGCTTACTGACTTGCTTCCCTGGCTTGCTCAGCCTGCTTTTTATAGAACCCAGGACTACCAGCTCAGGGATAGCAACACCCACCATACATAGGCTGGGCCCTTCCTCATCAATCACTAATGAAGAAAATGCCTTACAGCTGGATCTTATGGAGGCATTTTCTCAACTGAGGTTCCCTCCTTTCAGATGGCTCCAACTGTGTCAAGTTAACATAAGACTATCGAGAACACAGAATAAAAGTCTCTAGAGGGTATTTTCTCTTTCTTACACAATATTATTATTGTATAAAAAAGCATCTTTGTGGGTTGTTATTCATTTTAATTAAAAATAATTAAAATACAACTACATCACTTCTGCCTTCCTGTTCCTTCCTCCAACCCCTCCTTCCAACCTATCCCATGTCCCCTTCCATGTCCCCTCTCACTGCTTCTCAGATTGATGAGCTTTTCCATTATTATTGTCACATAGATATATACACAAATATATAGCACAACCCTCTGATTCTGTCTAGTATGGCTTGTTTATATATGATTTCAGGGCTCAATACTTTGTATTGAGTAATCATCCAGGGGGCTCATTCCCGGGAAAAACTAACCTTTTCTCTGTCAGTCCTCATTAGTTGCCTGAAGTTCTTTGTCTAGGGTTGGGACTTCATGAGATTTATCCCTCCTTGTGAGCATGTCTACTGCTATTGTTATTGTTCAGGTCTTGCTTTGTTAGGCTAAATAAGACACCTTGTTGAGGTATCACGGGTGTTATTAAAACAAATATAAGAAAAATGTCATCATTTAAAAATTTTCCCTAAATACTGAAGGTTATCTGGATGACTCTGAATCACCCTACACAGGCATTCTTGATTAACTACTGAGTCTGGCATTACGCAGTGTCTGGGTCCAAAATGATCTCCCACTCCAGACTGTAGAATCTAAAGAAAATGTGTAACAATGTGGTGCACACACATCATCCCTATGGCACTTGCTTTTATTACACACTACATCCACAGGTGTAATAAAGAATATGTTCTGCAAAGCTCCCATTTCCTGACTGTTCCTACTAACATACAGGAAGCTCTGTGGATGATGACAGTTTTGATTTATTATTACACCCCCCTGTGCCTATCACAGATCTGGGAGCAGAGAAAGTAATTGCTACATATATGCTCAGTGAATGCTTGAGATGGAGGAGCATGGAAGAAGAGGGAGGGACACTAGAATGTACTGTAACTAAAAGACTAAATACAGTACTGTGTATAACATATTGTGTATGTCATAGAACCATCATTTTGTGAAGAGAGACACATAAAGTGGGCCCACAGGACGAGGTGTGGCCACAGCAGCAGCACACACTAAGTACAATACCCTGTGATGGGAACAGAACTTCCTTATAGGAAACAATGTTTATATATGAAATCTAGTCAGAGCACCCATGAAAGGTGAAAGGGTTAGATAAAAATGAACTTAAAGCCTGTGTTCTTTCTGGTGACCCTCAAGAATCAGGAATTGGGGCTCCCCAAGATATAGCAGGGTAATAGTGGGTTACTTGGAACTGTCCTTAACTGTGATCTTTGGAACCTCCTACATTAGAATCATGTTGGAGTTTTATAAAAGTTCATAATTCTGGACATTAACTGAAATATCTATTGAATAACTCTCCCTAGGGCCAAATACTAAGAAAAACACCCACAACTTCCTGTTTGATTTTTTTTTCATACTTTAAATTTTGATACTCATTGTCAAGTCAATAAGGGCAACTTACTACAATTTCATTGCCTGAGGAAAATAACTCTTAAAATGTTACAGTTTAACAAAATTTGATTGGAATGTGGTTTCAAAATGTGTAATTAGCTTTACTCAAATATGCAAAATATTTCTTCAAGCCCTTGGGTGTACTTCAATTGAGCTCTGGCTTGCTTTGACATTTCTATATTTTATAAAATGGTTCCCATCTTTGGAATGATGATGAGTGAAAACAGTAATGTTTTGGGAAGGATGAAAGTCAGGTGGATGGGAATGCACACCATACAGGACTATTTTAAGGATAATGTTTGTAGGCTAACAACAATAAGCACCCAGTTGTGACTTTTTAATAGGGGCCACAAAAAGTTCACATTCCTTTCCAGCATTCATGAAAACTGTTTATGAGATCAGGAAAGAGAAGTCAAAGGAATATGGGTGGAGACTACCTGGTAGGTACCTGAAGGTGAAAGAAGATGGCTTTGGGTTTGTGTACTGATGGGCAATAGATCGAGTCAGAGATGTGAGAGACAGAATTTACAAAACATGGTGACTGGTTGGCTTTATCAGAGAGAAAATAAGTAAGAATGACTTCCCAGGATGGGATATGGCTAAGTGGATAAAAGTGTGTGTTGTTCAAACATGATGATATGAATTTCACTCCCTGGAAACTATTTTAAAAAGCATTAGCATACATCTGTAATGTTAGCACTCCTGGGGTGAGATGGCAGGTAGAGGCAGGAGAGTCCAAGCTGGTAGACCAGATATCCTGAAATATACAGTGCAGTAGTGAACAAGAAGAGATTCTGCATCAAAACAAGGTGGATGGTAAAGGCCAATACCTGAGATTGTCTTCTTATTTCTAAATGAGTGCAACGTCATGCATGTACCCTCACACACAAACATGTGCACAGAAAATATACATATGTACAAATAAATAATAAATAAGAAAAAGAATGATTTCCAGGTTTCTGACCCATACAACTGTTTGGTAGTGATATTTCTTTAGGCAAAAGGCCAAGTGATAAGCAGGTGAGTGTCATTAAGAAGAGAAGTCGCTCATTTAAGTTTGTGTCTTAGAAGTTTGAAACCATAGGAAAACATTCAAGTAGATAAATAAGGTAAGTACATGCATCCAGAATTAAGAAGGATATTTGATCAGTATCAAGAACATATCTGTGAATATCTCCAGGAAATGAAGGAAGATTAAAAAAGAATTGTGGCATAATCATAGAGTGATGGTGAAAATATAGGATGAGAAGTTCAGAAGCCTGGAACTATAGGAAAGGAAAATAAAGAAGTAAGTAAAACAGCCTGAAGGAAACACAGAAAGTGAACAGCCTGGAAGAGAATTAACCAGGTAAGGAAGAGAATTTGGCTTTAGGAAGAATTTTCTAGTGGTGGTAATGCCGAGGCCATGTTAAAGATGGCTGCACTTCCATACATGCAAAACACACCCATGCAGAAGAGAAATACTTCTTGTTGTGAAGTGGAAGATCATAGTAGAGACACAGATCATAGCTACAAAAATGTCAAACACAATGTACTCAAGTTTCAAGTAAGCCTTTCTTTTACTTAGAAGAGGTTAGAAGCCTGAGTTAATTTATGGTGAATGATGTATATACTGATAACTGAATACTAAGTCCTCATGAGGCAGGCAAGCATAACAGTTGTCTGAGACTCCATCTAGTTTGGGCCATGCACACATTCTTCTAATAATATACTTGCAGCCTAGGGCCTTTACCTCCACTGTTATGGATACATCTTTTAACTATATACCTAGCAATCTGTTAGCAACCCAGGACCTCTTCCCTGAGCTGTAGGCTCATCCATTTCTGACCAACAATGTATGTTTTTCTTCCCCTTAAGTATCTTCAGACTGAGACACACCATTCCAGTTGTGTATGGATAGAGAAGGTAGGAGGCCACACTGGCTTGAACTGATTTGCGGTGCACATGCAAAGAGTCAACCCACTTTCACCATCTTATGTCTCACTGGGCTTGCATATCACGAAAATCAGATACATTATGAGAAGGGACATGCACAACAAAAAACAAAGGTCATATAATATAATCTATCAAAACAGAAAACAAAACTCATTATGACCCTTAATAGCCAAACTCCTTCTCTTTAACACCATAAAAGAAAGCCTAAATCAATGAGTGAGACCACTGAGCACACTCACTCATATGGTCTACTGCTACTCTATTTTTTAAGTTCTTCTCTTATGTAATACATCTTGACTGCAGTTTCCTCTCCCTCCACTCTCCCCTGCCACTTCCCTTCTCCCCCAAATCCATGCCTCCTCTATTTCCCCACAGAAAAGAACAGGCCTCCTAGGGATATCAAACAAATACAGCACAGTAAGTTACAATAAGACTAGGTACATACCCTCATATCAAGACTGGAAGAGGCAACCCAGTAGGAGGAAAAGGGTCCCCAGAGCAGTCAAAAGAGTCAAAGACAACCCCTAGCACCACTTTAGGAGTCCCACAAGAACACCTAGCTACACAACCATAACATATGTGAAAAGGACCTAGTTCAGACCCATACAGGCTCTGTGATTGTCCCTTCAGTTTCTGTGAGCCCCTACGAGCCATGCTTAGTTGATTCTGTGGGCCATGTGCTTGTGATGTTCTCTACCCCTCTGGCTCCTACAATCCTTCCCCTGTTCCATGGAGTTCCCTGAGCTCCACCTAATGTTTGACTGTGGGTCTCTGCATCTTCTCCCATCAGTTGCTGGTGGAAGCCTCTCTGATGATGATTGGACTAGGGGTTGGTTGGTCTACGAGTGTAACAGAATGTCATTAAGAATCATTTCACTGCCTGTTGACACTCTTGACAATGTACTTGCCCTGTTTCATTGGTTTGCTTTGAATTCTTGCTACTTCACAATCCTTGTGAACCTTTATTTCATTTTTGAGTGAGACACTGAGAACTTAGCAACCTTGACCCATTTTGGAGTTCAGTCCTTTTATAAGAATGACACAGTTCAAAGTAGCATCTATTTAATAGTTATTTGGAATCACTTTTTCATTTAATTGTTCTTGATCATTACTGTACTAGATTCTGACTTTTCTGAACATTTCTTGTTTGCAAGCTGCTTAGGATTCTTTCAATGAAGCTTCCATTTCCTCGGGAACTCCTTCTTTCACTTGGACTGCACTCCTGGATTTCATGTCCATTTGGGTATTAGAAACTTGCTCCCTCTGTTTCCCGCTCCTAGCCAGGTCTCCTGGTTCTGTGGTAGAACAGGCTTGCTCTGTCTACAGAGAATTCTTCTTGGACTACTTTGAAGATGATACAGTGGGAGCTGTTAGGCTCTCAAAGGATAGTGCACTTCACAAACCACAAACTATCATGTTAGAGCCAGACGTTGCTGGGTTGTGATCTAGTCCCCAGAACCACGCAGAACATATTAAAAATAGCAGTGCACATACTTACCCAAGACTGTGCCACAGTGAAGGGAGACCAGGAAGCTCTAGCCTAGAGCTCTAAATGCCTCTTGAAAAATTCTATTTCCTCCTTTTGTCATTTGATTTCCAGAAGGTAAAATTTGTTCATATTGCCTGGTTCAGATTATAAATTCATGGGACAATGAGACTCCACCAGAATTTTGTTTCAACTATTGGGAAATAGTCTCTTGCTTCAACGGTGTTTGAACTTGAGCAGCAACAAAGGAGGGGGAAATCCACCTGAGAACAGAGCCAACACAACAGAAGACAAAAGAGAACGGGAAAGAAAACCACCCCCTTGTGTGCTGGTCTGAGGCACAAGTCAATCATGTCAGAAAAGTTTCACTGTTGAATGTGTCACCTAAATGAACTTTGCTTTCTGTCACTTATAGTGGAAGGGTCCTGATTAATAAATCATTAATTTGCCCCTGTCCATTTCTTAACTGTGAAAGTCAGGTGACTCTTCAAAAAGTGAACTGGCTGTTGTTCTGAACTGAAGACTGGGGGATTCACAAACAGCCTTGGTCAGTCACAAGGCAACTTTCTGAGGCTAAGTCCACTTCCTAAGAAAGCCTTGGCTTGAACGACCTTCCCTCTCAACCCTGCTCCCTCTGGTTTTTGCATTATGAAACTGGGTGAAGAGGATGCATCCCTGATTCTTGAACACAGTAATCACCAGACCCCAGGAGCCATGCTGGGAATGAGCTGGCTCAACTTCCCCGAAGTGGACCAAGGAACCCTCAGGATCAGTCCTCCATCCTTCCCCTGATTGAAACCAAAGGACATTTTTAGAAATAAGAATTGATTGCTCAACAAGAAAAAGCCTCTGAAGTTTTGGCATGGTTTTTCCCATACTAATCACAGGTTTAAAATGGTCCTCAAAGCGTCTCCTGGAGAATAATGATAAAAGTGTGATTTGGGATTAGAAGAGCACAGGTCTAAATGTAAAGTCAACTGCAGATATGAGTTTTGTCACTTTCCAGCTCTGTATGCTTGCTCTCTAGATTTCCATTTCCTTTCCAAAGGTTTCAACAGAATAAAGGAGCTGGATTATTTATTGCATGGTGGATACCTGTGAAGTAATAAATGGCAGAATTGGTGAGAAAATGCATTTTGGGTCAAGGTTCTCACATTGCAATCCTATCTATTTCATGATTAGAAATTCAGGGAAATGAAACTGTTTCCATTGTAAGTGTGTTGTGCTTGTAATAAGTAAGATTACACACTTAGAATTTAGCTCCCATCATGAGTTAAATAAACATCAACAATATAATTTTTAAATATCACTTAAATTTATCTCATGGATATGAAGTATTCTATCATTTGGGTACCAAATAATTACTTTAACAAATTCTTACTGGAATTTTGTTGCTGGTCATTGGATATGACAGATATCAATGAGTGAGTGAGCTTTCTTTGTGTGCACATTTTTGTTTTTATCTATAAATATTTCACCGTTCAGTGGTATGGAAATAAAATACTTTCTTTTATACTGCACTTCTGAATTCTGAGTTTTGATCTCTCCCTGGGCTGATAATCTATTGCTGTCTATACAGTAGCAGCAAGTTCACCTCTGGGTCAGCTCCACACTGGTGAACATGAATGACTGAGATTGCAGTATATTATGAGGCAAAGTCACAAAGAGTTGGTGATCAAATGTGTTCAATTCATTATCAATTTAGAGCCTCCAATATAAAAATTTTATAAAATTCCCAAAGAGCTGGGTTCTTCAGACACAGTGCCTTTAATACCACCAGTGGGGAGGCTGAAGCGGGAGGGTTAGTCAGAGCTTTAAAGTGGGAAGATACAGAGAGGGAGGGGGTAATGAGAAATATAAATTCAGATCAATTATTATTTGCTGTGATTCAGATACATCTTAAAAGCACAAAGCCTAGGTAGGGTATGTAAAACACAGGTAATGGAGGGGTGTTCATCTTTTTCCTGCTTAAACAAGTTAGTCTATTTAGTACACATACACCCCACAGGAGAATGGAAGAAGAGCCTTTAACTAAGACTGTGTCCATGAGGTGTGTATTTGCTCGGATAACCTCTGCACGACTCAGAATCTGATCCTTAGGCCCATGAGATTGGCTCTGTGTGGATCTTTTAAAACAGCCTGCTGCTGCTGGTGGTCATGAAAAGGACATTATATATCCTGTTAGCTTTATGGGACCCTTGTCACAGTGCCACAGGATTTGAATGTTTGTATAAAAATAATAAAGAAATGGGCATTGTTTTAGTTCAGCACAGTCTGAAAAATGTAGGTTTCTGCACTGGATGACTTCATGGTGTCAGAAAATATTTCGTTTAAATGTGTTGTTTTAGAAGACCAGAGACAGCAAGCTTCAAACATCTGAAAGGTTTCCAATTTTTTTTTATCACATTGTCTTTCCACACATTCTTGTGGAAATATGACAGAAGGAATTGCTTTATGAGAGAGAAGACTTATACTCAATGCTGTGTACCAGTGAGAGCACAGCCCTCCTCCACAGCATTTCAGTTCTCATCAGGCTCAAGTAATAGTGAAGAGACGTTTGTCAGGAACACAATTTACTCTTCACAGAAAAGAAAAGAATTCTAAATAATTTATTGCATTCACATATAACCCAAATATAAAACAGGAGGGAAACTAATTTTCTTATCAAAGGAGTGATTTATAGGAAAGGGGGAATAATTAATTTATCATCTTATAAGGCACGGGAAGGTCTGAGAACAAATCATTGTGATTAGAAAATATATATGCATAGAAAAATGCAAATGTGATGCAAAATCCTTTGATCTCAGAGCCTTCCTTTTTGTGTGTCTGACATCTCCCAGTCAAATCTAATGAGCATAGATTCTTGGGAAGGGTGTAGCCTTGATTTAAGCTGTAATGTTCCCCCCTGCTGGAAGTGTTTCATACCTGACCCTCTTCCCACTCACATTTTTTAAATTTAATTACTTCCTTTACATACAAAGGAAATAATGCTAAATGAACAGCTAAAAGTAATGTTGAGCATGAGGTTGATGTTCACTTGAGAACTTGTATCCACTAAAAATACATTATCGACTTTCCCCTCAGGTTGACATGAAATGGGGGAGACCCTGATCTGGCCCATGACATTTGGACTTTTTTAATCATGGAAGGAAAGAGCACCCCCACACTTGTGGAGTCCCCAGTAGGCTTTATTCTGGAGATCCAGTTGTCAGCCCTTGCCCTTGTTTCTTTCTCTATAGGAGTAATATCTAAACAGTGATTGGACAATTCTAAATAGATCTTTCTGAGATCTTTTTAAGGGATAAACTGGTTGGTGTTGTAAAATGCTGTACTCTTTTAGAAAACTGTCACTTTTCTCGGATAATTAACCATGAAATTGCAGTTACCATGTCATGCCTTTTTTCAAATGATTAACCATAAAGTGACCCTATCACCCAGAAGTCCTCACCTCTAGAAATATACACAAGATAAATGAAAACATAAACTGTCTATACAGTTTTCTAACTTCATTATTCACAATAATCAAAGATAGAGCCAACTCATGTGTTTATTAAAGGACAAATGGGTATATCCATACCGTGAACTAACTATTGGCAAAAGCAGGGGATCCATTACTGATTCATGCCGCAGATTAAATGAACCTCGAAAACATGACGAGTGAATGAAGCCCAGGCATCACAATCAATCCACATAGCAGATGTTCCACTCATGTGAAATCAAGAACAGAGAAGTCTATAAAGATAAGACAATGAGTGCTTGGAGGGGCCAGGAGACAGGAGCAAAGGATTTCTGTATGGCATTTTCTCACAAGTGAAACCTTCCTTCAGGGTCGGGGCTCTTGAGACTCAAAAGAAACCATAATTATGGCCATATCAGTTCTGTACTGTATCCAGAGCTCTTGATAGCAGATTGGATTCATTTACATTTCAGTCAAAAAAAGAAGGTCACGGCAAACCTTGTGGTCACTATATATAAAGGACTTGGAGGGAATTCGTTTGGGTTGTCACTTCCTTTCACTACCAGCATTCTTTATACATTACATCTACTTGTTTATTATGCACATGCAAAAAAAAGTCCAGCATCAGTTCTGTGAGAAGTCTAGAAAACCTAAAATATATATAAAGGATGAATGGCCTGATTTAGGCTTCATTATTACCTCACTGTACCCAAAAACTGTTTGTGAACTATGAGTAAAATGGTTCTTTTCTAAATGCAAGTGAGCAGAACAATCAGAAGACATCATTACAGTTGATTTTCAAATGAATTCAAATCACAGGGTGATCTACCAGGATGCATACAAACACATGCATTCAAACAAATGTAGCACCACCTGCACCTCACACCTCTCTCATGTCTGGACTTAGGGTGATTTTGTAATTGGTGTTGGTTGAAACAAATGAACTTTAAATCAGCTAAACCCCAAAACAGTTGTGCTTCCTTGTTGTCTAGTTAAGTAAGAGTTGAGGGAGGAAGGCTGTTGATGCTGAGAATAGTTAACTCCCTAGAGAAGTCTGCCTGAGCTCCTCTTTAGGTAGGATTTCTGCCATTTAAATGAGATAGAAATTAAAAGCCAAGGGAGCTTGGTCTTGCTCGTAAGAAACAGGACCTAAGGAGTTAAGAAAAGTCAGATTAAAGGAAAATACCCTGTTTTGCCCTCCACAGACTTAAAGGGCCAGAAGCCAACACAGAGAAGCAACAGTGCTCCTTCCTGCCCATCCTAACTTGACCTGTCCTTAAGATGCTTAAGTCTCAACATAAGAACATTTTATTTTTAAAGACACTGTAATATTAGAATGTTTTTAAAGACCTGATATGGACAGCAAGGGCCCAGGGTTGCTAAAATGATTTGTTGTCAAATCATCTTTAGTAACCAGGTCTGACAGCTTATACCAATTAAGTCAAAACCTCAGCCTCCCTTGCCCTATCTTGAACTCTTAATTATTTTGGTGTATTCCAATAATAACCATATGGTAGGTGTCATACTTACATGCTTTTCAGATAAGAACATTGAATAAATGAAGAAGCTGGAACTTGAACTCTGATCTGTCTGCCCTCCAAGTGTCTGCTCTGGAAAGATCAATGTGGCCACTTCAAGTTGAGTCATGCCAATCACTTTTAAGCATAAGTTAGTATATATTCAACATTAGAATTAATGAGTAAATTTGAATGATTATGGATACAAAAATACTTAAAATTTCTAAGCACTAGCAGCAAACAAAAATTACATATTATAAACAAGAATAAATGTGATGAAATATGTGGCATGATAAACTCTTAACTTAAATGTTTAAATAAAAGAGAACTAGAGTACTGCCAAGTAGAGAGACAGAGCATGTCATTGATTAGAAAATGTTCTATTTAAATGTCATGTTCTTCCAAACCTATCTATTATATATTCAGTGCAATCTGAACCAAACTACCGGTTGCTATTTTGTTTTATTTTTTTAATGGAAATTAACAAGTTCTTTTTAGAATTTACATGATAAAGAGTCAAGAAAAAAATCACACAGAAAGTAAAGCTATAATATAAAGCTTATGTAATCAGAAACCAAGTTTTCAGTAAAAGAAATCTACAGTAATTAATAGTGTTCCATCTGCTCAGAGAAAGACATAGATCAATATTCACAGATCAGAACAAGAACCTGAGACAGACCCCACTGATGTAATCTCTTGATTTGTGAAGCTTCAGCCTACAAGGGAGATGGATGAGTTCTTCAAATAATCAATCAACTGGATACTCACAAGAAAAAATAGTCTTACTCTTTTAATACATTAATCAGTTCATTAAAATCAGTCCCTGAGGCTAGAGAGGTGGCTCAGCAGTTAAGAGCACTTTACTGACCTTGCAGAGGTTCAGTTCCCAGAACTCACATGGTGGTTCACAACTATCTGTAACTCCATTACCTGGCCGTCTAGAACCCTTTTCTGGCTTCCATAGGTACCAGGCCTGCACATGGTGCACATTCTTGGATTGTGCAAAAAAAAAAAAAAAAAAAAAAGATTAAAAGACATATGAAGCTCTGCTTACAAAAATATTAAATCAATTATACTAAAATCAGTGCTTCTATTTATTGAGGACAGAGAAAGATGATGGGGTTGAGGGAAGGAGTGTGGAGAAGGACAGCCAGCATTGAGGGGCATTTGAGGGGTGATATGGAAACCTATTGCAGTGGAAACTTCCTTAAATATATCAAAGTGATCCTATTGAAATCTCAAAATAATGAAACTATCTATCTCTTGTCACCAAATAAAGCTTCCAGTACTGGGACTGGTTATATCTAATTGAGATGTTGGGGGGCCCATGAAAATCCCCAAGCAGCCTGTTGCCAAGACAACGGATTTCGCTCCACGAACTGACAGCAAGGCCCCATCGCTGAGGATAACAACCACACAACTCACTGAGCATGGAGAGGGTTAGCTGGTACCTACATAGAACCTTCATCCCTACATTCTTGTGTCTTTGGTATGGGGAGACACTCTGAAGCCTACAAAAAGAGAAACATGAGCAGCAACAAAACTTTTGATCTATAATCTGTCCAGCCTGAAAGATATGCTAGGGTAATGGTGGCACAACGCTTGTGGAAGTAATCAACCAATGTCTGGTTTGACTAAAGCCCCACTCCACAAGATGGGACTCATACCCTACACTACTTGGGTGACAAAGAACCAGAGTCTAGATAGCCCAGAGACTCAGAGTAAAGCCAAATACTATTAGTCAAAAACAAACAAATAAACAAACAAAAAGAATCCTAAAAGTAAACGGACTTCTAATGCTGTTCTAGTGTTCTTAGAGATCAGTGCCTTATTCAGCCATCATCAGAGGCTTCCTTATGCAGCAGATAGGAACAAATACAGAGACCCACAGCCAGACATTATGCAGAGAGAGAGACCTTGGACCACACAGTTTTAAATGGGATGACTCCATCAAATCCCTCCCCACAGAGCTCAAGGAACCCCATGGAAAAGGAGGCTGAAAGAGTGTAAGAGTCAGAGGGGATGGAGGACAGCAGGAGAACAAGGCATCCGAATCAAGTAAACAAGGCTCATGTGAAATCGCAGGGACAGAAGCAACAAAGGACCTACACGAGTCTGTACCAGGTCCTCTGAGTATATGTTATAGCTTCCAGTTTAGTATTTGTATGGAACTCCTGAATGTGTGAATGAGTGGGTCTCTGATTCTTGAGCCTTCTCATTGGGCTGTCTTCCTTCTGTTGGGTTTCCTTGTCCAATTTTAATGTGATTTTTTTTGTATTATATTTTATTTTTTTATTTTTTAATCTCTTAGAAGCTTGTTTTTTTCTAATGATAGATAAAAAGGAAGTGGATCTGAATGGGAGGGGAGGTGGGGATGAACTGGGATGAAGTGGGGAAGGGAACTGTAATGAGGATTTATTGTATGAGAAAAGAATCTATTTTTAATAAAATGGAGAAATTTTAAAAGCATGTGCTGAGGCATTTGGGGCCAAGGAGACAGATTAATTGATATAACACTTGCCTGGCAAGCATGGGGTCTTGAGTTGTACCCAAAACACACAGCAAAAAAGCAGGAGCATAGGCACACATTAATAATCTCTGTGCTGCGGGGGATAGAGACAGATGGATCCCTGGAGTTCTCTAGCCAGCCAGCCTAATCAGTGAGCTCCAGGACATTGAGAGACCCTGTCCCAAAGAAGAAGGTGGGTGGTGTCTGAGGGCCAACACATACATGTACCCACAGAAGGACAATTGTAATGCAGTTTCCCATCGAATTTCCACAAAAGAATAAAGAAATGTAACTTAGCTAAGGGAATAAACCGACAAAAGACACTAGAGACACTAAAGGAGGGTTGTAAAAGTGCAATAAGCATAAGAAAAACAAACCACTGAAGCTGCTTTACTTCTCGGTAAAGTGGGCATTAGCGATGAAGTGAGACTGCAGCCCCCTGACCTGAGTGGCTAACTGGAAGAGACAAAGTCTCGGTTTGGAGGAACGAGTTCATCTCCCATGAGCAGAACAGGGCATCTGCAGTCGCTGTGGATGAGACCAGTGATTCTTTTATGAAAACTGAAGTGGTCAAGTAGCTTCCAAATCTGAACCCTGTGACCCATCAGTTCTGCTTCTGGTCATACGTGAACAACTGTGTACATACATCCACAAAAGAGACTTCTCTGCAGGACAGAATGAATGGATTTTATGGACCTGATAATGGGAGCAGCAAGGCTGGTAGGTAGAGAGAGTGTATTCTGCATGGTCTGTTTCTATAAACTTCCTAGGCAGAAAAACTAACCTTTGATGTTGGGCATGGATGGTAGTGAGTGACTCAGTAGGACCTAAAGGGGAATTTTTGGTGTTCATAATATTCCATTATTAAACTTGACATTAAATATATGAATTCCCACTTCAGAAAAATTTATTAAAGTGTATTTTAATGCACACATTAGACTTCAAAAAAGTGACAATGAGTAATATAATACAAATTCCTGTTTGCCTCAGAAAGATTTAGTACAGAGTCTATGCAACATTGTCTTCGTCTGCTTCGAGCCTCACACCTGGTAAAGTACACAGATTAGTGAATGAATTTATTAACTATTTATAATAAAAAGGAATGTCCATGCTGTATTCCTTTTAAAGAAGTATAACTCCGTCAATTTCAATTGAATTGGGCCATATATGTGGTCAACGTTTTTTTCTTTTTTGCCATAGGTAGGTTCAAAATTGACAGTTTAAAGGGCTTGCTTTCTATTTTTGTTGCACACACTTGTACAATTTCCCCATCTTATGGTCCTATTCTCGGAAGAGTTTGAATCTCATCCTCATTTACTCACAGAAGCCAGCAATAACGACGTAGGTTGTACTCAGGGTGCCTTAGGCTGCCTGGCCTTTCCTCTTCTGTCTGGTCATTTTCAGGAGGAGGTGACTAAGGAGCAAAAAGAAAGATTATTTAGCCACAGCAGTAGAACCAGTTAGTGACAGAATTATGGTTAAAACCCAGTTCTAGAGCTTTCTAGTCTGTCACCCACTGTGATGTGTTTCTCGATGCTCTTGTGACAGTCATTATTCAATTCACCTGATTCCCCATGCGATGCTTATTAAAATGTGCAGTGTGCTGAGTGGCTGTTATTCTGAGTTCAAACACTCTGCCCCGGAGCCAGGACAGAAGCTCCTAAGACTCAGAAGACGGAAAAGGGTGACAAAACAAACGAGCCCCAAACTTACAAAGCTCAGAAAGTTACACTTTTCACAAGGCCCCTCCCCTGACTGCACCAGTGCAGCTGCTGCAAGTGAGGCAGGATGCAGCGATGCAGCTGCTGAGAGTTACTACCCACGATACTGCAAGGGATCCCAATAAAAACATTGGCTCACTAAATTGGATCCTTCCTACGGTCTGTTCTGTCATACATGTCCTGTCTGGGGAGAATAGACATTTTTCTTTTCCGTAAAATGTCTCCAACAAGAATGTTCTTTTCTATCCAGCAACACTGTAGTTCTGTTACATTCAGAGTGAATTGTGTGCTTGAGCTCGCGTGGGTCTGACACACAGTAGGATTTCCCTGGTTACCTGCACGCCAATTCACAAGACTATAATCAATGCCTTCCTGGATTACTCAGAGCCACTTTTCCTCAGGCCATTTAAGAAACACAATGGCAGCATGAAATAAAGTAGTATTGTCCTTGGGAAGAATACCAAGACTGGACTAGGGAGCCATGGCCAGGTTAGCACACCTTAGACCCCACACTGTGCCTTTGGACTCCCATCATCCTTCAGCAAATGCAGGCTATTTGCTGTGTACAAAGAACTCAAGCTGAAGACCTCAACCAAGCATACTTTCGCTGGCTCCTACTTCTGTGCTTCATTTGTTTACTTGGAGCTGAAAATTGAAAGAGACAAGAGATATTTCCATTTTATTCAAACTCAGGTTTGTTTTCCATCAAATTATAGTTTTCTCCTTAAATGGGTATATTTTATTTCTTGGCTCATTATTTATTATCATTTCATTTATTTTGAAGTGGAAACTTCAAGTAGTTTGATTAAGAGATTAAATATAGTTCCTTTCTAGAGCTAAAAATAAATGAGCAGATCTAGGTGCCGGGGGCATTCGGTTTCAAAATATTTGGGTTTGTGATCAAATCTCTAATCAAATTGTTGCCAAACGCTCCCCACTTCTTTCCAAATTTTAAACACATGTGTATTTAAAGGGTAAAACAATACAAAGTTTTCAAAGTCAGTGCTAAACTACAAGGGCTTTTTAATGACCTTGTCTTTAAAAGGTAAAATGAATGAAATTGATGGGTGAAGAAATCCTGATGCTGAAAACACAATCATTTGGTCTTCATGCTCTAACTAACCCATCAACAGCTACAGATAGGAGTTTTCAAATGCCTTCACTTTTTCCCAAGCAAAGTTCCACAAAATAGTAACACAAGCCAGTCATTGGTACTCTGCGTTTTACATATGGTGACAATTTACTTTTAAGAGTGACTCTTGGGTGGGGGAGTTCTTAACTTCTGAGAAGTAAAATCTATCAGTGTTTCAAAGGAAGGAAATGACAGAGAAGAGATGTTCTACATCAAACTCGTTCATTTATAAGGACTCTGAGCTTCCCAAAGAATTTTCATTGAGGGTCTTTGAGCTGAATTCAGATGTGAGATGCAAATATATATCATGAGGTGCCCATGTGGTGGCTCAGGTGAGCAGGTAATTTTTGCCATGTAATTCTGAAAATGTGAATTTGATACCCAAAACCCATGCAAAGGTGGAAAGAGAGAACCAAATCCAAAAAGTTTTTCTCTGACCTCCATACATGTGTCATAACATGTGTGCACCCACACTGACATACATGCAATGATAATAAAGTTTGCATACACCCACATATATGCTACATGAAAATAAAAAATTACTTTATCTTAGAAGAAAAATATTAAATTAAGCATAACAGAGTACCCCAAACACTCTGTGTGTGTGTTTGACTGAAAGTCTCAGTCTCCTATATACCTAGTGAGGACCACCTAACAGCATCTATAAAGTGTGCCTTGGGAACCAACAATTAATTGGCAAAATTAAATGAATGAACAGAAATTATCCCAGCAAAAAGAGCATTCTCTGTCATGGGAAGGAAGCTTCCTTTCTAGCCTCTAATGAAAAAAGGACCCTGTCTGGAGAGAAAGAAATGTACATGGGTTAAAAATTACCTTGAAGAAATAAAGTAGATCGAACGACAACTCATTAGATGTCTGAGTTCTGGTGAGTCTTATAATCTCATTTAAGCCTCAACACAACATACATTTATGGACCACTCTAGAGGACAATGAACCCATCCATTAAAATGTCTCAGAAGACTCATTAGAATCTGGAACACTATTATTGGTGAAATTATTAAAGCCACTCCATGTAGTTAATAGGGAGGTTTATTTTGTGGGGTAACTTACAAGTGAAAGGATTGGTTACAGGGTCTGGGAAAGGTGTAGCACAGCCCGGCGGTGTTCTCTGGAAAACTCTACTCGGTCTACCTCCAGCATCCAGGAGCCAGGAACCAGTTTTCAGGGCCCTCTCGTGGCCCCGCCTTGTAGGCATGACAGCTACTGAAGCCTCAATGGGGGTTGGAACTTCTAGATCAAAGCTGGAATGACTACCCACTACACATTATACCCAATGGTTAGACTCAGACAGGTTCTAAAGAAACCAAGAGATTTGTGTAATATTCAAGTGTCATGAGACATACAGATTGAGAAATAACCATCATCACCTCTCTCTCTGAGATCACATCACACCAAGGGACTCATGAAACTGGAGATTGATTCACGGTCATGTGACCTACCAGATATTAGTGCCATCTGCTATCTCCTACGTTCTGTTCAAAAGTTTCTCATTTGGGCAAATTGTGCAAATGGTACACATGTAACAAGATGTATTATCATAACAGATGGTTTGCATGCTGATAGGTACTCATCATTCATCTTTGCTAACATGGATACTCTTGAGCATGATGGGGTTGCAGAGCTAAGCCACCATCTCCCACTTTAAATCAAAGCAATGGGCCACATCTCACTGCCCTTTCTTCTTCCCGTCAAGTAACCACACAAAGAATATTCTGTAGTCCCAAGGAGATTGATTCTAGTGTATAGAAGAGGATTTCAAAGGAATCTAGTAACTGGTTCATGTTCTATTTCATGCACCATAAATACCAAGTTTTTATAACTGGTGAAGAAACTTCCAGGAAGCAAGAAACAAGCACAGCTGGAGGCAAAGCCACTGAACACATTTCAGTGTCCAAGCCTGCTTTGAGGGGACATTGGGAAGAAGGCTTTTAATTTTCGGCATAGTGATTCTGGAAGGTCTATAGAGTAATCTAAGAAATTTGTCTACATTGAAAGAACAGATGTCACCTAAGGCCACTGATGAATTTTTTAACCATTATCTTCAGTCAATTATATCTTATAAACAAAAAAATTATATTGACATTTATCAAGCAGATATTATGTAGCAAATATTGTAACAAATACATTGTGGGGACAAAATTTTACATGAAAGTAGTTTATTCAACATTAGACAATTCTAGAACAGCTTTTTAAAAATTATTATTGTGAACATTGATCTAAGAGGTTTTTGAAAAAATTACTATATTTTAGGTTAGCATAATAATTTGATTTTGCTTGATAACATATAATAATTATATATGTAGATATAGTATTATACTTCTTTACATATACAATATGTACTGATCAATTAAGAGTCATTAGCATTTCCATCTTTTTTTAATGCTTGGGGACTTTAAGCTATCCTTTTGAAGCTCTTCATAAATTATGCACTAGATATGTAAAGTACTTGCCGCACAAGCATGACTGCCTGAGTCCTGATTATAGCACCCACAGGATAGGAGTGGAGATCGAGGTGCTGCAGCCTATACCTGTAATCCCAGCTCTGTGGAGGTGAAGACAGGAGGATCCTTGTGAATTCTTTCTACATCCTTGGTTTTGTATCTCATCTTCTCCTTCCTGCTCCAATGCACAGCTTCGTGCCCCCTGCCAAGTTAGTGGCCCTGGATAAACCCAGTGAGTCACAAAGCAAAAGCAAAAACAAAATAAAAGAAATGTGAATCCAGGATGGGGACTTGGGAAGACAAAAAGGGCAAGGTTGTTGAGTGAGTGGAGGGCAGGAGAGTGGGGAGAGGGGTGTGATCAGAATGTTTTATGTACATGTGTGAAATTGTAAAAGAATAAATTAATTTCAGAAAAAAATCATAGACTAAGATGAAAGGTAAATTAGCCATAACGAGAAGAGAAAGAAAAGCACTTAATAAAGAATAAAAAGTGCTGCCGATCTTTAGGTTTATTTGGTGCCCTTCAATCTCACTGGATTGGTTTGTTAGTTCTAATAGACTTCAGTAAAGTATTTAGGTTTATTCTCTATAAAACCATAAATGTGAGAATAATGATAATTTGGCTTCCTTTTTATCCTCTGCCTCCTCTGTGTGTGTGTGTGTGTGTGTGTGTGTGCACATGAGTGTGTTTATATGTGTGTGGAGTCTCAAGGTTAACCTTGGGGGTTGTTTCTCAGATGCTATCCTCCTTGGTTTTAGAGAATGATTCTCTCATTCTCAACACACACACACACACACACACACACACACACACACACACACACACACACGCCTGTACACACAGGTACATAAATATACAAAGACATATAGACACATAGACAGGTGCACGTGCATCTGTATGTACATGTGTGCACACACATAAATGTGCACGCACACAAATGTGCACACAGACACACATGGAAAGAATGTTTCCATCTGCATTCTTAAGGCTTATCAGTCTGTAATGTGTTGATGTGTTGTGAACTTCTCAGATTTGATGTCAGGTCATTGTGTCCCGTAGAATAAGTTTGGAGAATTTCCTTCTCTCTCAGTTTACTGGAATAGTTTGAAAAGAATTGGTGATCTCTTTAAAAGCATGGTAGAATTCAGCAGTGAAGTCAACCATCCTTGATCTTGTCTTTATCAACAGACTTTTAGTATTGCTTACCTCTTGTTATTTGCTATTGGCCTGTTCAGATTTAGTGACTTCATGGTTCAGCTTTGATAAGTTATGTTTCCATTTGTTCTAGGGTTTTTTGTTTTGTTTTGTTTTTGTTTTTGTTTTTTGTTTTTGTAATTTGCTGGCACACCATTGTTCACTGTGATCTTCAGTTATCCTTTGTATTTCTGTAGTCATTACATGCCCTTTCATCTCTCAGCTTTCCTATTCACCACCCTCCCGCCTCCCCTCGTGAAAACAGTATACCTTCTAGCTAGGGAACTGCAATCCTGGTTGCTGGTGAACTTTTTGCTACTCTTTACCATGTTATCTCAGTCTCCTGGTCTTTCCCAGCTCCAGCCTTTCTCTTCCTGCACTTCAGTGCTATTCTTTGTCCACTCACCTGCAAATGCAGCTATTTTTTGTCTGTTAGGATGAGGGGTTTTTTTTTGGTTTTATTTTTGGTTTTCTTTTTATTCAGGGTTTTGAAGTGAGACAAGGCTAGCCTTGAATTCCATATGTAGTAGAGGTTGGCTTTCAACTCCTGATTCCTCTGCCTCCACCCCCTAGTGCTAGGATTGGAGGCACGCACTACCACCACTGGCCATTATTTGCTTTTGTAATTATTGTGGAGGAGTGACCAAAAACTGGGAACCTCTGTTCCGTTATGCTGCCCATCCCTCCCAACTAGATTCCAAATCAGATCAATAGAACCATACTGTCTTACCTTCCATAAAACACACTGAGTGCCATTGTTTTCCGATGCATGCTTATGACATAGAACCCATAATGCTGTACTTGTGCATACCTGTGGCTGTGGGTGATGACTAATTTTAAATGAATGGATTGTTTCCCTTCTGTATCTTGAACCATAATGTTTAGCAACTGGACTTTGGTTATGAAAAAGCATTAAAAAACGAAGATCAGTCATTAATTAAAGTAATGTGCTGGGCAAAGATCCAGAAAGGAAGAGAAAATAGGTGCAAAAATTGTTGCTTTTTTAATGAGTAGAACATTTATTTGTCCACAGAGATACTTCTGGACCAATTAAACAATCCCCCTATCTTGTTCTAATCAAACTCTGGGCAGTTCTTGCTTCATCTAAAGTAATTGCCTTTCGATGATGCAGAATACCAGGGGGACCAAATCACTTCTTGACCACAGCAGACACCACAGCGTTCCTTCAGCTACTCCTGAAGATGAATGGGGAGAAGCTGGGACATAATTTTGTTCTCGACCAGCCACAAAATGTTCAACCAAATAAATTACTAAGAAAAGTCAGAGCAGAGCTGAAATGTCAAGGGCACCATCATTTCTCATGACTTCCATTTACCTGCAATTCTTTTTTCTCTTCTGGATAGCGCAAGCTTGCCAGAACAAGAATGGCTTTTACCACAGAGTATACTGGGTCAAAATGACAGAGCTGGTCACAAAGGCATGCAGAAGAACAAAACAACATCAATCCACAGTGTAATGGCCTGCTCACTTCACTGCCATCTTCTGCCTCTGTCTGTTGGGCTTGTTCTGTGAGTGCTGGATGCAGAGATGCTGTCTCACCTGTGTGGTGTCCAGTGAAGGAATGAGTTTTCTTCTGAGGATACTGGTGATTTTTTTCTGGAAAAAAAGCTTAAAAATAAAAATGAACAAACATCTATTGAAGGTTGGTGGTCTGTAAATAAGTACTGTACACCCTTGCCTAAAATGTGGTCCTTGGAGATGAGCAACAAACAAGAACCATCCAGTCTAAGAATCTTCCATTCCCTTCTGGTCCTTCATTTAAAGCAGCATTCACTGGAGTTGGTTCTTTTCTCAGAAGATGTTTTCTTTTATTCTAAGCCTTACCAGTTCCCAGCCTTTCACCTTTTCTAGAATAGGTAGGAAGGACTCTTTTCCCTTCTTCAAGGACCACTAAGGGAGCAGGTTATCTGACTCATTCTTACCATTGACAGCTGGAAAGAGCAATGGTTAGCTATGCTGAGACTCAATCCTATTTCCTTAGACCATGTGAGGTGGGTTCAGTGGCGAGTCTTCTCCCTTCTTTGAAAATAAATGTGAAGACCAAGGAGTCACAATTCTGTGTGGGTTTCTAGGGAAAGCAGTTGTTGTTATACACTGCATCTGACACCACCTGTTAAATGTGTGCTTCTGGCCAAGTACAATGAACATCTCAGTGAAACTTTCTTTATAGTCTAGTTTAAGAAACCATCCATTTGCCAGGCAGTGGTGGTGCACACCTTTAATCCCGGCACTCTGGAGGCAGAAGCAGGCAGATCTCTGAGTTCCAGGACAGCCTGGTCTGCAGAGCGAGTTCCAGGACAGCCAGCACTACACAGAGGAAAACAAAACCCTGACTCCAAAAACAAAAATCACCCATTAAAAGTATTTTCCAGCTGCAAGACTGATGTATATGTGTGCTCACAGAAACGGTGGGATGTGTATGTGTGCTCACAGAGACAGTGGGATGCATATGTGTGCTCACAGAGACGGTGGGATGCGTATGTGTGCTCACAGAGATGGTGGGATGCGTATGTGTGCTCACAGAGACGGTGGGATGTGTATGTGTGCTCACAGAGACAGTGGGATGTGTATGTGTGCTCACAGAGACGGTGGGATGTATATGTGTGCTCACAGAGACAGTGGGATGTGTATGTGTGCTCACAGAGACGGTGGGATGTGTATGTGTGCTCACAGAGACAGTGGGATGTGTACGTGTGCTCAGAGAGACAGTGGGATGCATGTGTGCTCACAGAGACAGTGGGATGTGTATGTGTGCTCACAGAGACGGTGGCAGCACACACAAAGCCTGTGCAGATTCAAGACAGATGGTTCCTAGCACCGAATGTGGAAAGTGAGGAAAAGACCACAAGCTCCCAGCCCTAACTAAGAAGCTGTCTGCAACTGATATCCACTGACAAAAAAAAAAAAAAATCAAATTTCTCCCATGGAATCTCACTGGGTTTATCAACTACACTGCAGGTCAGCTCCATGCCCAGGAATAGTTACCAACACAAAATGAACTCAATTGTGGTGATACATTGTGTAGCCTAATAAATTTGCCTAAAGATCAGAGAGATAAAGGAACAAGCCACCTCTTACCTCCAGGACTCCTCAGCCTGAAAAGCTTTCCTCAGCTGAAAGACTTTAGTTCCTGTCTCCTCGTACCTTATATTCCTTTCTCCGCCCACCCATATCATTTCCTGTCTCCACTTTCCTAGTGCTGGGATTAAAGGTGTGTACCGCCGCCACTGCCTGGCTCTGTTTCTCTCCTAGACTGAATTAATCTCATGTAGACCAGGGTGGCTCTGAACTCACAGAGATCCAGACAGATCTCTGCCTCTTGAGTGCTAGGATTAAAGGTGTGTGCCACCATTGCCTGGCCTCTATGTTTAATCTAATGGCTTGTTCTGTTCTCTGATCTTCAGGCAAATTTTATTAGGGTATACGATAAATCACCACACTCAATGGTATTTTTGTAAATTTTCATCTCATTTTGTATTGAGCACTTTTTTGTCTTATTAGTCTTTTGCTTATGTATTTTGGTTTCCGTTTTTGTGGTTTTGTGGGGTGGTTGTGTATATGTTTCTTGTTTTTGTTTGTTTATCTGTTTTTGTTTGTTAAGAAGAGAGTGATTAAAAAAGAACATAAAGTTGCATGTGTAGGGAGGATCTGGAAAAAGAGAAAATATGACTAAAATATATTGTATGAAAAAATATTTTCAATAAAAAAAGGAAACCCTCCATTGTTCAATGAAGATTAGGATATTGGTAGGATATTGTAAACTTATACAAAGGAATTCACCCCATGGTCTGGTCTCTCTAAACACACACTGACCTTGAAGAAGACTGCTCTACAATGTGGATTTTACATCTCTGTTCAACCTTTCAAGACTAGAAAGTTCTTGGACCTTGTTAAATCCGAAAGTCTACAAATATGATATGAGATTATCTGATTGGAGTAGCATTACGCTAGGAATATATTCTTAAAGGTTTCTTACACTTCAAAATTTGCATAATTCAGGACCAATTTTCCCATAGGGATACATGTAAAGTAAGATTCACATTATTTCAAATTTTATGCACAGAATAACTCTTTACACTTTCTTGTTTAACATTTGCATAAAGCAAAACTTCATTGTAATGATAATAGTGCTATAGCCGTATGTCACTTTTCTGAGCAATCAGCAGGATAATTCATGCATATAAATACTTAGCACCTGGTACTGTGCTTGTGAATTATCATTATAGGCCTAAGTATATTGATGCTAATACTAGTGTTACTGTGAATATTATTATTGCCTGTGCCCCAAACCATGCATGCCTCAGCTCCACCATTTCAAAAATAACTGGCAATTTCTCCTTTATTCCAGCACAATCATTCTTTTAAAAATTGATTTTTTTAAAAAAAATTGGTCTCTATAGACTTGCCTTGACTAAATTATGCCTGAAAGTGAGAATAATCACACCCAAGGTTATTATGCAAAGGCGTCCAGTGCCTGTGTCAATGCTCTTTGCAGCTTGCTCTTGAGGGGCCCAGTCCCAACATCCCACAAGAGAAATTACTGTCAGGTCAGAGCACGGCGATCATTTCAAAATTATGACCTCTGTGAATTGAGAAAGTGATGAATCTTACCTCTGATACTTTCAAAGAGCCTAAGCTAAAATTGTAGCCTCTCTAGGACATTTATGTTTTATCAGACCATTAATGATTGTCTTAACTTTTCAAATCTTTTCTCCATTTTCAAAGTTTCTTACTTAAATTTTTTGTTATTTATTTATTATCAATTTTATTGTATTGAAATTTGCACATGGTATACATTTTATAAGTACCTGTATTCTTTTTTATTTTTAAATGTATGTTTTATTTTTAAATTTAAGATATAATTGCATCACCCCTCCTTCTCATTCATCCTTCCAATCCTTCCATGTGTTCCCCAACCCCTCTCAAATCAATAGTGTTTTTTTCTGTAATTGTTTCTCTAGTGATTTTTACATATATATGCATAAATATTTAAGAATAATCTGCTGCTGAATCTGTTTAGTGTTGCATATATATACATACACACACACACACACACACACACACACACACACACACACACACACACACATATATATATATATATATATATATATATATATATATATGTATATATGCATGATTTGGGGACTGACTGCTTAGACTTGAATAACCAATTAGTGGACTCATCCCAGAGATAGTGAATTCTCCCTCTCTCAGCAGTCTTAGTTGCTGATAGTTCTCTGTTGATGGATGAGGCCACATGAGATTTTTTTCCCTTTCCACCATAGCATGTCCATTGGTGTTGTAATTGTTCGGTCCTGTTTAATATCTGTACTTTTTCCTGTAGAAAGTCTATAGTATAAGAGAAACATTCCTCCCCTCTCTCTCCCCTTTCTTTTTTCTCCTATCTCCCCTCTTTCTCTTTTCCTCTCTAAGAAGCAAGGTTGATCAGTTGTCCTCCTCCACAGTCTTGAGCCTGTGGGGAACACTGAAATAGATCTTCATTTTCTTCTGTAGTAGATGATATTTACTTTATTTTTATATGCTCAACATCAATCCATTTATTTGTATATATCTGTACATATGTGTTTGTGTGTGATATGTGATAGATGTGTATGAATGTTCATCTATTTATGGGGACACGTGTGCAGATGCATATTCAGGTGTGTGCATGTCTATATGGAGGCCTGAGGTTGATGTTAGGAGTCTTCTTCAGTCACTCTCCAACTTCTCCTTTGAGTCAGATTCTCTTAATCAAACCTAGAACTTTCCAATATGGGTAGTCTCCTTAGCATGATTGCTCCAGAGACCTTCTGTCTCTGCCTTCCACGGCTGGCATTGCAGGTCGGCCACCATGTTACCTAGCATTTACATGGATTATAATGATCTGAACTCTGTTCCTCTTGCTTAGACAGCAAGGGCTTTAAATACTAATCTATCTCCTCATCCCATCAGTCTGTTGCTTTCATTTATAGGAATATCCCTGTCAATCATATGCTTTGTCGTTTTGGAGGAATTCATACCTCTCCTGGTCTTTGGTCTCCCAACCCAGCATAAGACCACATCACTCCTCCACGGTCTCAGTGATTGTCTCCTAAATGTGTTTGCAGCCTCAACTGAGACCGTGGGGATCACTCTGGAGCTTCCAGTGTCATTTCCTCAAAAAGACGTCCTTTCTTCTATTGTTTGCACAATGCTCTACACACAATATGACAAGAGCATCTGAGAAGTGAGTTAGGAAGAGTGAGACTCCCCAACTTTGGGTGAAGTTACCTGAGCTCTTGAAATTCACACACTCTGCCTGCTTATGAAATTTCTTATTATGACACATTTCACTTCCATTTTCACTTAAGCTGATATGAGTTATTTGCCACTGATAGGCATTCTATTATTCTATTTCAAGTACTAATATTTCAGCTGGCTTTTCCTCATATTGAGTGGAAGACTGTGACTAGAAAAATCATGGTTGTTAGTCTTCCCCTAGCATCTTCACACCCGTCATAGTGGTCTCAGCCTGACCATTTCCTCATGGTCAGAAAATGCATCACGGAGGAAGCTTAAGATTTCTGTTTTAAGAATATGAATGGAAAAAAAGGAAGAAAATTTTTGCCTTCAGATCTGCCTGTCCCACAAAGCTGGTAGTTGCTATGAGTTGAACTTAAGAGTGTGTTGAGTACATGTGACATGCTCTCCATGATGGAATCACATCATACCAAGTACTCATATAACTTCTAATTAATGTCAATGCTAGAGTGATTGCAGTGTTGGGAAAGCTGTAAAAGCACCTTTGATTTAGCTTTCTTGAGAAAATACCTCAGAAGACCTTCCTGTGTTCTCTGTGACCACCAACATTATCAGTACAGCATCTACGATTCTAATTAAATACCAGGGTCCCAAGCACTGCTTCAATTTACTTTCTACACCTTGGGTATTATGAGCATTTCATAATTCAAAATCTACATTTCACTATATCTTTGACTAGGGTTAAGATGGGAGAGGACATTTCCCCCTTGCTCTCCCATCTCACCGAGGGCAACTCTACCCACCCAGGTTTGGCTCTAAATTCACTAATCCATAGGTCTCCAATGGAGCATAAAGGCCACCACATCTGTTTATCACTTTATTTGCATTCCAAAACTAGGCCATATTCTTCTTCTAAATTTTGTTTGTGTGTGGCTTGCATGAGTGTGTACACAGTCATGTGTGTGCATGCAGAGACTAGAGGTAGATGTTGTTTGTCTTCATCTATCACTCTTAACTTTATGCTTTTCAGTGAGAAATGGATTCTTACTGAATATGAAGCTCACTGATTGATCCAAACTAGCCAGACGCTGAGCTCTAGGGATCTCTTTGTTTCCTTTGTCTCCAAGAACTGGGATTATAGCTCACGCCCCATTTTTCAATGGGTACTGGAGATCCAAATTTAGGTCTTCCAGATTATGCAAGTACTTTGTAGACTGAGCCCCCACTCCAGCCTGCACATTCTTCTTTATGTATGGTCCGTATTCTTCCCTCAGAGGAAGTATCTCCTACTGTTAAATACTCACTGATGGTTGGTTATGGAATCATGCCCCTCCCAGTCATGGGATCACACCCCTCCTACTGAGATTGGTTTCAAGAGAGCAGGACTCATTTCTAACTGTGGCCACTCTTGTTTGCTTGGCACCTTCTAAAAGGCCTCGGATTCCCAATAGCCAAATTCCTGCCTTTGCTGCATTCAGACTTCAACAGCTTTTGATGCAAATGGTCATTTCTTCCTCAAAATATTTATGATTTCAATTACCAGGCCTCCATTCTATTAGGCTGCTCACCTCTCTGGTGGTCTCTTTTCGGTCTTTTTCCCCTTATGAGCCCTCTCACATCCTCTTGCGTTTTCTGAAAGGTCATATATTCTTCTCTTATAATCCTATTGGTGGGACCTTCCCATAGGCATGAAAACACCACATGGGAAGAAACACGTATTTCTGCATGTTAACATGCAATGTGACAGCAAACAATGCCCAACACAGGTGGGCTAGGGCAGAATAATATAGTGACAGCCACTTCATGGGGTTCTTATTTACTTCCCAGTAAAATAAGAAGCAGATATTCTGTCTGGTGAGAAAAATCTTTTCTGAAAATTTCCAATGAAGAAATGATCTGTGAGAAGCAGAATGCAATAAGCATGTTTAAAGTATGATTATGCATTTGTAAAAATGTATATAAATACATATGTGGTATACATGGGGGGAAGCAGGTAAGATTTTGGGATAAAAGATTTCCTCCTGTTTTCCAAATGTTCATAATTTATAAAAAGAACATTTATATAAAGAGAAAATCATACTACAGTACTTTAAACATAATAAAATTAATATATTTATAGAAATGTCATAAAAACGAAGTTACTGAGGAGTATCCACAAATAATTCGAGAACCTCCCCTAAATTACTTTGGGAGACAGCAGGGCTCTGCTTGTGGTTCTTCTGAAGTGTCGGTCACAGCAAAGCTTCCCTTGGTCATCTCAGTCCTAGTCTCAAGAAACAGGTGACCGTGGTGGCCTTTACAGAACACGAAGTGCCTCAGCCTCGTTTTCGGGTTATTTCCCCTTATCAGCTTCAAGAAAGCTGCTTGAAGCTGTGGGTTTCAGGAATCAGTGGGATGAGCGGTTACCTTTGCCCAAAACAGCCATTTTAACCACAGGTTGCCACTCAGAGTGTACAATGAGAAGCAAATTTAATTGATTTCCAGTAGCTCTTGAGAATGAGATTCACTGTCAACTTCCTTTAAAATAGAATCCCACTGATCCCTCCATCTGAAGGTGTCCCACAGAAAATGGATTACTACACAGTAAATCCTGTAGCTACTACTAACAAAACTACAGAGCAAAAAGTTTATTGAATCCCGCTCATCTCTCCATCTGAAGGTGTCCTGAAAAAAATGGATTACTACACAGGAAATCCTGTAGCTACTACTAACGAACCTACAGAGCAAAAGGCTCCAACTGTGGGGTTTTTAGCGCCCCCAATCATAAGTGAAAGATTGCAGCAATCAATGTAAACAAACATATAATTACATAAATCACAGAATAATCTTGAAGATTATATAAATCTTTTTAAATTTTTTTTTATTTTATAATTTAATTTAATTTTACATATCAGGGACGGATTCCCCTGTCCCTCCCCTCCTCCACTGGGGATTCAGCTCAGCCTGGTAGATTTACTCCAGGCAAGTCCAGTCCCCTCCTCCTGGGCTGAGCGAAGTGTTCCTGCATAAGCCCCAGGCTCCAAACAACCAACTCATGCAATGAGTACAGGACCCGGTCCCACTGCCTGGATGCCTCCCAAACAGATCAAGCTAATCAACTGTCTCACTTATCCAGAGGGCCTGATCCTGTTGGGGGCTCCTCAGCCATTGGTTCATAGTTCATGTGTTTCCATTAGTTTAGCTGTTTGTCCCTGTGCTTTTTCCAATCTTGGTCTCAACAATTCTCACTCATACAATTCCTCCTCTTTCTTGCCAATTGGACTCCTGGAGCTCCACCTGGGGCCTGGCCATAGATCTCTGCATCTGCTTCCCTCAGTCATTGGATGAGATTTCTAGCATGACAGTTAGGGTGTTTGGCCATCCTGTCACCAGAGTAGGTCAGTTCCGGCTGTATCTCGACCATTGCCAGTAGTCTATTGTGGAGGTATCTTTGTGGATTTCTGGGGACCTCTCTAGCACTTTGCTTCCTCCTATTCTCATGTGGTCTTCATTTATCATGGTCTCTTATTCCTTGTTCTCCCTCTCTGTTCTTGATCCAGCTGGGATCTCCCGCTCCCCTAAGCTCTCTTTCCCTTGAACCTTGCCCTTCATTACCCCCACACACGTCCAGGTTGTTCATGTAGATTTCATCCATTTCTCTGTCATTGGGTGATCCCTGTGACTTTCTTAGGGTCCTCTTTTCTAGGTAGCCTCCCTGGAGTTGTGAGTAGCAGTCTAGTCATCTTTGTTTTACATCTAGTATGCTCCTATGAGTGAGTACATACCATGTTTGTCTTTCTGAGTCTGGGTTACCTCACTCAGGATGATTTTTTTCTAGATCCATCCATTTGCCTGCAAACCTCATGATGTCATTGTTTTTTTTTCTGCTTAGTAGTACTCCATTGAGTACATGTACCACATTTTATTTATCCATTCTTGAGTTGAAGGGCATCTAGGTTGTTTCCAGGTTCTGGCTATTACAAACAATGCTGATATGAACATAGCTGAGCATGTGCTCTTGTGGTATGATTGAGCATTCCTTGGGTATATGCCCAAGAGTGGTATAGCTGGGTCTTGGGGGAGATTGATTCCCAATTTTCTAAGAAAGCGCCATATTGATTTCCAAAGTGGTTGTACAAGCTTGCATTCCCACCAACAGTGGAGGAGAGTTCCCCTTGCTCCACATTCTCTCCAGCATAAGCTGTCTTCAGTGTTTTTGATCTTAGCCATTCTGACAGGTGTAAGGTGGTTTCTCAGAGTTGTTTTGATTTGCATTTCCCTGATGATTAGGGATGTTGAGCAATTCCTTAAATGTCTTTCAGCCATTTGAGCTTCCTCTGTTGAGAATTCTCTGTTTAGTTCTATAGCCCATTTCTTAATTGGACTGTTGAGCATTTTGATGTCTAATTTCTTGAGTTCCTTATATATTCTGGATATTAGCCCTCTGTCAGATGTGGGGTTGGTGAAGACCTTTTCCCATTCTGTACACTGTCACTTTGTCTTGTTGACTGTGTCCTTTGCTCTACAAAAGCTTCTCAGTTTCAAGAGGTCCCATTGATTGCTTGTTTCTTTCAGTGTCTGTGTTACTGGTGTTATATTTAGGAAGTGATCTCCTATGCCAATGCATTCAAGACTACTTCCTACTTTCTCTTCTATCAGGTTCAGAGTAACTGGATTTATGTCGAGGTCTTTGATCCACTTGGACTTAAGTTTTGTGCACGGTGACAAATATGGATCTATTTGCAGCCTTCTACACGTTGACATCCAGTTATGCCAGCACCATTTGTTGAAGATGCTTTCTTTTTTCCATTGTACAGTTTTGGCTTCTTTGTCAAAAATTATATGTTCATAGGTGTGCGGATTAATGTCAGGGTCTTCAATTCAATTCCATTGGTCCACATGTCAGTTTTTATGCCCGTACCAAGCTGTTTTTATTACTGTAGCTCTATAGTAGAGCTTGAGGTCAGGGATCGTGATGCCTCCAGAGGTTGTTTTATTGTACAGGATTCTTTTGGCTCTCCTGGGTTTTTTGTTTTTCCATATGAAGATGAGTATTGTTCTTTCCAGGTCTGTGAAGAATTGTGTTGGTATTTTGAAGGGGATTGCATTGAATCTGTAGATTGCTTTTGGTAAGATTGCCATTTTTACTATGTTAATCCTGCCTATCCATGAGCACGGGAGATCTTTCCATTTTCTGACATCTTCTTCAATTTCTTTTTTCAGGGACTTAAAGTTCTTGTCATATAGGTCTTTCACTTGCTTAATTAGAGTTACCCCAAGGTATTTTAAATCATATGTGGCTATTGTAAAGGGTGATGTATCTCTGATTTCCTTCTCGGTCTGTTTGTCAATTGTATATAGGAGGACTACTGATTTTTTTGAGTTGATCTTGTATCCTGCTATGTTGCTGAAGGTGTTTATAAGCTGTATCAGTTCCTTGGTTATATTTTTGGGGTCACTCATGTATACTATCATGTCATCTGCAAATAGGGAAAGCTTGACTTCTTCCTTTCCAATTTGTATCCCCTTAATCGCCTTATGTTGCCTTATTGCTCTGGCTAGAACTTTAAGTACTATATTGAATAAGTATGGGGAGTGTAGACAGCCTTGCCTTGTTCCTGATTTTAGTGGAATCGCTTTGAGTTTCTCTCCATTTAATTTGATGTTGGCTGTTGGCTTGCTGTAAATTGTCTTTATTATGTTTAGGTATGTTCCCTGTATTCCTGATCACTCCAAGACCTTTATCATAAAGGAGTGTTGGATTTTGTCAAATGCCTTTTCAGCATCTAGTGAGATGATCATGTGGTTTTTTTCTTTGAGTTTGTTTATATGGTGTATTACATTGACGGACTTTCATATGTTGAACCACCCTTGCATCCCTGGGATGAAGCTTACTTGATCATGGTGGATAATTGTTTTGATGTGTTCTTGGAGTCTGTTTGCCAGTACTTTATTGAGTATTTTTGAGGGAGATCGGTCTGTAGTTCTCTTTCTTTGTTGTATCCTTGTTTGGTTTAGGAATCAGGGTTATTGTAGCCTCACAGAAGGAGTTTGGTAATGTTCCTTCTGTTTCTATTGTGTGGAACAATTTAGAGAGTATTGGTATTAACTCTTCTTTGAAGATCTGGTAGAATTCTGCGCTGAAACCATCTGGTCCTGGGCTTTTTTGCTTGGGAGACTTTTAATGACTGATTATATTTCCTTAGGGCTTATTGGACTATTTAAATAGTTTGTCTGGTCTTGATTTAACTTAGGTATGTGGTACCTATCCAGAAAATTATCCATTTCTTTTAGATTTTCCAGTTTTGTGGAGTAGAGGTTTTTGAAGTATGACCTGATGATTCTCTGGATTTCCGCACTGTCAGTTGTTATGTCCCCCTTTTCATTTCTGATTTTGTTGATTTGGATGCTCTCTCTCTGTCTTTTGATTAGTTTGGATAAGGGCTTGTCTATCTTGTTGATTTTCTCAAAGAACTAACTCTTTGTTTCATTAATTTTTTGTATTGTTCTTTTTGCCTCTATTTTATTGATTTCAGCTCTCAATTTGATAATTTCCTGGCATTTATTCTTCCTGGGAGACTTTGCTTCTTCTTGTTCTAGAGCTTTCAGGTGTGCTGTTAAGTCACTAGTGTGAGATTTCTCCCACTTCTTTATGTGGGTGTTTAATGCTATGAATTTCCCCCTTAGCGCTGCTTTCATAGTGTCCCATAAGTTTGGGTGTGTGGTATATTCATTTTCATTGATCTCTAGGAAGTCTTTAATTTCTTTCTTTATTTCTTCTTTAACCCATTGGTGATTCAGTTGAGCATTATTCAGTTTCCATGAGATTGTAGGTTTTCTGTAGTTTTTTTTGTTTTGAAATCTAACTTATACCATGGTGGTCTGATAGAATGCAGGAGGTTATTCCAATTGTTTCGTATCTGTTGAGATTTGCTTTGTGGCCAAGTATGTGGTTGATTTTAGAGAAGGTTCCATGGGGTGCTGAGAAGAAGTTATATTCTTTTTGGTTACAATGGAATGTTCTGTAGATATTGATTAAGTCCATTTGAGTCATAACATCAGGTAAGTCTTTTATTTCTCTGTTAAGTTTCGATTTGGGAGATATGTCCCGTGGTGAGAGTGGGGTGTTGAAGTCTCCCACTATTAATGTGCGGAGTTTTATATGTGGTTTAAGCTTTAGTAATGTTTCTTTTACATATGTGGGTGCCCTTGTGTTTGGGGCATAAATGTTCAGAATTGAAACTTCATCTTGGTGGATCTTTCCTGTGATGAGTATGTAATGCCCTTCTTGATCTCTTTGGATTGATTTTAGTTTGAAGTCTATTTTGCTGGATATTAGGAAGGCTATACCAGCTTGCTTCTTAAGACCATTTGATTGGAAAGTCTTTTCCCAGCCTTTTATTCTTAGATAGTGTCTATCCTTGAATTTGAGGTGTGTTTCTTGTATGCAGCAGAAAGATGGGTCCTGCTTTCATATCCATTCTGTAAGCCTATGTCTTTTTATAGGTGAATTAAGTCCATTGATATTAAGGGATATTAATGACCAGTGATTGTTCATTCCTGTTATTTTTTTGGTGGTAGTGTGTGTGTACTTCTCTTCTTTGGGGTTTACTGCTGTGGTTTTATCTATTGCCTGTGTTTTTGAGGATGTATCTGACTTCCTTAGGTTGGAATTTTCCTTCTAGTGCTTTCTGCAGGGCTTAGTTTGTGGATAAGTATTGTTTAAATCTGGCTTTGTCTTGGAATGTCTTGTTCACTCCATCTACGATGATTGAAAGTTTTGCTGGGTATATTAGTCTAGGCTGGCATCCATGGTCTCTTAGTGTCTGCATTACATCTGTCCAGGTCCCTCTGGCTTTCAAAGTCTCCATTGAGAAATTGGGTGTTATTCTGATGGGTTTGCCTTTATAAGTCACTTGATCTTTTTCCTTTGCTGCTCTTAATATTCTTTCTTTATTCTATATGTTTAGTTATTTAATTATTATGTGGCGAGGGGACTTTGGGGGGTCTAGTCTGTTTGGTGTTCTATAGGCTTCTTGTATCTTCATAGGCATTTCCTTCTTTAAGTTGGGAAAGTTTTCTTCTATGATCTTGTTGAATATATTTTCTGTGCCTTTGAGTTGGTATTCTTCTCCTTCCTCTATCCCTATTATTCATAGGTTTGGTCTTTTCATGGTGTCCCAAATGTCTTGGACATTTTGGGTCATGACTTTGCTGGCTTTAGTGTTTTCTTTCACTGATGAATCTATTTCTTCTACCGTATCTTCAATGCCAGAGATCCTCTCTTCCATCTCTTGCATTCTGTTGGTTATACTTGCATCTGAAGTTCCTGTTTGTTTACTCAGATTTTCTATTTCCAGAATTCCCTCTGTTTGTGTCTTCTTCATTTTTTCTATTTCCCTTTTCAGGTCTTGGATGTGGGAACCCATTTTCAGGTTCCTCGTGGCTTTATCCAGCAGGTCTGCCTAAAGAATGATTAGGACCACGGGCCTGAGTGCAGGTGTCTGAGATGGTCTGCACTTGGTTGTGCTGGGGGGAGGTCTTTTGCTCCACCCCTTAGCGTCTCTATAAATACCCTGGGGCAGAGACAGTCAGGGCCCGTTGGAAAAGATTCCAGGCCCTCTTGAGGCTATCCTTCATTTTCTGTTTGTTTATCTCCGCAGTATTCTCCGCAATATAAATCCTTCTATCTAATATTTCCTGCTGCTCACACTCAAGAAAACTCTGGGGAGCTGTGGGGTTGGTGGGTAAACGCCCCACACTTGGACTGTTTCCCTCATCTGTTTCATTGCTTTTTCATGGTTTTCTTTCAGGGACTTATTGTTTTCTTCTGCTTTATTTGTCCTTTCCTCTAGTTTTTTATAGCATTCTTCCCATTTTTTCTTTGTCTGTTCCTCCATTTAATTTTTGATTTCTTCTTTATAAGCCTCTAGCATCTTCATGATGTTATTTATAAGGCTGCTTTCTTCTGCTTCTTCCATTTTGTGATGTTCAGGTCTTGCTGTTGGAGGAGGGCTAGGTTCTGGTGATGCTGTATTGCTCTTTATTTTGTTGTATGTACTTCTGCCTTAATGTCTGCCCATCTCCTTGTGGATTCGTTCTTGGTCTTATCAGCGCTCTTGGTCCAGACAGAGCTGATAGATTCAGGAAGCCTCTCTCTGGTCCAGATTTAAGCTCTCTGGTCCAGATGGGAGTTCAGGGCTCTGGTCCAGATTGGGACTCCAGGCAGGATGGGAGCTGGGGGCTGGTCTCTAAGTCTCAGGAAGTGGCTAGGGACGTGGGCAATTGGGTGTGGCGGCAGGGCGTGGAGATTGCAAGGTCTGCCGTGGTCTTGGAGAAGGGGAACCTTCGGGGGGGCGGGTGAAGGGGTCCTGCCCGATGGCCAGAACCTGGGGCCAAAATGGGCAGGTCTTCCCCGGAATGGCTGGTGCACAGGGATGGGAATTAGGGGCAGGCCTCTCTGGGTATGACCCCAGGCACTCACCTCTTGTCCAGACAGGAGCTCCAGGGTGGGATGGGAGCTCGGATTATATAAATCTAATTTAGCTCAAACTAATACTATTCATAATACACTTATACATATAATATACAATAATAATAATAATAATAATAATAATAATAATAATACACTTCATTTTCTGTTGTTATTTACAAAATCCCCATGGCTAGCTCATTTATAAAAAGAGTTGTTTATTTCTCTTGTTGTCTTGTAGCCTAGGAAGACCAAGATCCTGGTACCATTGCCAATCCAGCTCCTGGTGATCTTTTTATTCCTGGTGACATGTTAGAGGCTATCATCAACTGGGACAGAGTAGCACACAAACATACAAGCTTGGGTTTGCTTTCCTATTCTTATAAAGCCAAATTACCTCATCTAATTCCAATTACCTCCTGAAAACCCAACTCTAGGCACATGTATACCAGGAAATTAAATTGTTACCACATGAGTCTGAGAAGATATGTCTAGACCACAGAATGGGCTGTCATCTATCTGGCACCGCATTCATTTTATTATTTATAACATACCTGGGAGTCTCATTATTTTCTATGTTGTAGACAGAAAACTGAGGCTATGTGAGGGTAATAACTAGGTAACCATCTTGGTAATTGCTTCTGAGTTTCTTTCCATTCTCTGCCCCCCTCAAAACTTTCATGCTTTATTTCATTATGTCACTGGTTAAGCCAAGTGGATTTAATGTTTTCCCAGTGTTATATAAATATAACATATGTATTGAATGCTATGTAAATCACCCATCTATAAGCATGTTTATATTTATAATGACTTAAGATGCATGCTGTAACTGAACCCATCCTCAATTGCTCTAACCATCTTGTGAAGGTGCTAATTTTCCTAGGGGCTTGATAAACAAGGTCTGCCACACCTGCCAAGCTCTTCCAGAATCACTGAAGACCTATGGCAATCATTTTCTGTAGGCCAATCCTTGGACAGATAAATCCATCTAAGGAATGTGATGTGGCACCAACAGTTATCCATACATTGTTTCCTGATACATGTAGTAGCAATTTTCCACTGGCCTTCTAGGTAGTTCCCACCACTCAACTGGAATTGCTTGGCAAAGGGAAACCTCTTGGCCATTTGGATTCTACCCTACTAATCTGTTGGTGTGGATTAAGTTCTGCTCTGTTTTTCAAGCAGGTTGTAAGTGGTGGTCACAGACAATACAGTCTTGTGTTTTCTAACAGAAAGGACACTATGATACAGAAGTTCAGAACATGGCCTGGCAGGATTACTTGGTTCTCTTGGTGGCTTCCAGATACACGAACGTATTGCCACAGGACCTAAGGCAAATTTGCTAACTACTTCATGTCCCAGCTTTTTGTTGTATAGCAGGAATCTTAAAAGTTCTTATTAATAAAATCAAACCTGAAGCCAGGTATTGGGGTGAATTCTGGAAGATCAGAGAAGCAGAACAAGCCACAGCCACCTCACCTCACCAGTTCCTCAGCTGATCCTGTTTCCTCAGACTGGAAGCCTATCAGTCTTCATCCAGAATGGGTCTCAGCTTAACTGTTGCTCAGAGCCTAAAAGCTTAACCAGGCCAAAAGCTTCTAGTTCCCGGTTTTCATGCCTTATATACTTTTCTGCTTTCTGACATCACTTTCTGGGATTAAAGGCTCACTTCCTGGGATTAAAGGTGTGAGTCACTATGCTTGGCTGTATCCTTGAACACATGGATTTCTGCCTCTGGAATGCTAGGATTAAAGGCGTGTGCTACCACTACCTAACTTCTATGCTTAATATTGTGGCTGTCCTGTCTCTGACCCCAGATAAGTTTATTAGGGTGCACAATATTTTGGGGAACACAATACCACCACACTGTTGGTAACTTGGGAACAAAATACTAGTCTATGTTTGTGTTTGCATGTGTGTGAAAAAATAAAAGAGAACCTATTTACATTATCATCAATTTATGTTTGTTTCTATGAATTTATGCGTCTATCTATCTATCTGTCTGTCTCTTAGCAAGTTACATAAGAAAAACTTATGCATATAATTCACAAAAATCTCATGAAAGAAATAGCAGATCAGATTCTATAAAGCAAAGGCACAAAGTCCTCAGTAATTTAATTTTCCATTCTACATGACATCTCTTAAGTCACTGGGTGACCCAGAGGCTGAGCTCATGTAGCTTCCTTGCTAACTCAGGCAGGAAAAAAAAAGACTGATGAATAGTTTGCCCTCCTTCTAAAGGAAAATAAAACCAATTTTTAGAGGCCAAGGAAAATGGGCTCTTTTCAATTTACATAAAAAGAAAACCTCCTGAGAACAGAATTGGGAATTTTATCCCCTAATTCCTTTATACGTGAACACTGAAGGCTTCCCTTTACTATTGGTTCCATCTATTGAATGGTCCCTGGGCTTCTTAAATGAGGCAAAGCTAAAATAGGGGTCATCAGAGCCCACACCCTACAGCAGTTCTCTTAGGATCTAAAACCACTTATGATACAGGCATGTGTGTAAGATAAGAAAATACTCACCATTCACATTAAGTAATCTCTTTCTTCTTTAGGGATACACTGAGAGTATAGACTTTGCAAGGATTGCGTGCTTTCTTTAGTCTACTAAGTTGGCTTAGCTGTAAAGAATCCAAATGGTAACAACCCTGCAGAGTAGAGCTTAAGTTTCTATTTTTCTAAACTATGATCCCTGAAAATTATCCTTGATATATTCACCAAACACTACTGGATATAAAATGTTTTGTTTTAATATGAGGAAGTTCCCATAAATCTTTGAATGCTTAGAAACATATATTAGATAATGAATATACTGAAATAGTCAAATTATAATGTTAAAATCACTAGTGATATGTAATTCTGCTTCCTCTCTTCTCTTCCTTTCCCTGTGAGCAGAGATATGTCATGAATGACTTATGTTCTGATGCCCAGAACAAGGCAGACAATAAGATCTGTAACCTACATGATACTTTATATAATCTTGTCTCAAAACTAGATTGTTCTTGTGGTATATATGATAACCCTGTAAACCCCAAGTTTGTGTTTGCATTAATTACATAAAATTAACTTGGGTCAGGAAGTGAAGCTAGAAACTTGCTGATAGAAAGTAATCACAGAGAGTCAAAGGGCATCGGGAAGACTGATGGAGAGACATACAGGAAGTAGTAGGGAGGGGCTCTGAGTGTGGCAGTCTTTTTTGGTTTGGTGGAGCAGAAGAACAATTTCTATTAGAGACACTGGTGGAGAGGGAAGGTCAGCTAGTTGCTCCTCAGCCTCTCTGAGCTAGCAGGTTTTCACCCCAGCCTCTGACTACCAAGTCTCATTGGTAAATAGAAAGATAGAGATTTAGTTAAAACTACATTTGGTGGCAGGGGCAGGAGGTGGACCAGAGAAGTGGGCCAGTAACTGCAGAGAAGCAATTACTGGTTGAAACAGCAGTAGATTCAGTTGTAGCTGCTGTGCCAGAGACGAAACAACAGATTTTACTACACTTACACTTACATTAACCTCACTTTGTGACTGAAAGGAATAGCTATCCATTTGTGGGTCAGGTACACCTGCTAATAAAAACATAATAACTCTGGAAAGGGCCTGACACTAACTGCAAAGAAAATACTAATTGAAAAAGTAAAGTATCATTTAAAGAGAAAAATGAATATTTTTCATTTCATAATTTCATCTTCTTTTGTTTACAGGGAGATGCTAAGAAGTTAGCAGGCTCGTAAGAATCTAAGCAACAACACAAAAATCCAATAAAATACTTCTTGGTCCACTTCAAATATCAACTGCTCATTTGGTGGACACATCCCATCAAGACTGATGGCTTCTCATTTATGGTCAGGTGTTGATGTCCTTGAAGATTTTCTTCTGCTTGTAGAAGCAAACTGATGAATTGAGTTGAAGCTCCCATGAGCCATCACAACCAGCAAGGGACAGGATGTGGTAATATCCATCTTATTTAACTTCCTATTGCTGTGAAAATAAAAAAGTATTGACCATGACCAAGGCAATGTATAAAAAGAAAGCATTTAATTGAGCTTATAGTTTCAGAGAGTTAGAGTCTATTATGGCATAGAAAAATCATGGTGTCAGGAACAGTTGAAAGGTCACATCTTGCTTTGCAAAGTAGGAGAGAGAGAGAGAGAGAGAGAGAGAGAGAGAGAGAGAGAGAGAGAGAAACAGTGGGAATGAGACAAGTCTTTTGATCTCTCAGATTCTGCCCCCAGTGACACACCTCCTCTAACAGGGCCACACCTCCTAATCTTTCCCAAAGAGTTCCAAAAGATGGTGATGAAGTATTCAAATGTATGAGCCTATGTGGATTATTCTCATTAAAACCACCACAGCATCTTATGCTCCTGTACCTTAAAGAGAGAATCTTTCAATTATAATTCCAGCTTGGAGGAAATGTCTGAATGAATAGAGTGCATGGGTCTAAGAAGCAAGGGAGAGAGGGAGGAGCAATATGTCATCTTTTATCCCCAGTGGGTTTTCTCTGTATTTTCCACTCTGGGCACCTCTATATTGGAGATCCTGGACTTGAAGAGGATACATTATACAATGAGGACATAACATAGATGCCATTGCATTACTAACCATAATGGTATGGTTATCATTTCACTGGACCATTTTCTTTTCAGAGGTTCTTCAGAAATCATCATGTTGATGGACAATGGCTTTTGATAAAGAGAAGAGGGGACTGATAATTTTGTTTAAAAGGAATGGAGGCTAGCTATGAAACCCAAGTGCTGTATAGAATAATCTTCTTGCACTGTGTGTTACCTGAGAACAGATGTGCATGAAGTCTAAACTGAGAAGTGTATGACTATGAAGTTTCCATATAGCTCAGTTATAAGGGTCTAGGTGACATCACTATGACCTGAGAGTTGCACCTTAGAGTTACAGCAATTTAGAAAAGATCACAGATGAGAGAGAGAGGTGGGGGGAGGAGAGAATGAATCACTTGGGGTTTCAATGTCAACAGCACCCATGGCCATCTGTGTGCCATATACTTAACCTCCTTCATCTGAGCATGTTTAGGAAGAAAATCTCAATGAAGATGTGAATTATGGAAGTTCTATGAATAATGCCTAAGGATCTCTTACTACAGGGAATTTAATCATTGAGAGTCACAGACAGTTTGAAGTCCACTGCAGCCTTTGTGTTGAGGCCATGTTAAAGACTTCAGGAAGTAGGGATACAGGAAACACACCCATTCCCACAGGAGAGGGAGTTTTGATGGCCTCCTCTCTCTTTCAAGGACTCTCTAAGGGCTTATGACAGATGTAGTTAAATAATTTTCTATTAAACCTTTTCTCTATCCTCTCCCTCACTCAGGATTAGACTTGCATGGAAGACTAATGGATCTTCAGCCTTCTTTAGCCCCCCATTCACTTATTCCCATGCAAACATTTCTCTTAACAAAAGCATTTTGCACTTAATTCTGTCTTGGTGTCTGCTTTCAGAGGACCTGAACTGCCATAATATTGTAAATTAGCAGTGGGAATTAAAAAGAACCTTCATCATAGCAGGCTACTTATCTTACACAACCTAACTTGAATGTATTGAGGAACTGAAGAGTACTTTAGGGAAAAACTAAGTATGTTACTCTGCTTCAGAAAGGCTTTCCCCTTAAGTAAGAGAAAATCAGCATCCTTGTTTGAAGTAAAGATGCAGAAGAACAAATGACATTTCTGTACATGACCAGAACGTCCTACAGTTATTAGTTATTATAGACATTTCTCCACCAACTCTACCCAGCTGCACTCAGTAGGATTTGCCTTTTTAATATTTGAAAATATGCTAACGTGGAACTAGTTTGGGTGTATCTTTTCTTCTTAATGCCATAAAACTTCCTGAGATTGTTTGTATCAAAACTCAAAATAAAAACTCTTTCAGACACATTATTTATATGAAATTAACAAGAGGAAATTGTTTCTCTGTGTGTTTTCATGATCCAAGAAGAAAGTAACTCAACTGAGAAATGAGGGCCATTCTTGTAATTTATAGTTTTAAAATTAAAGGCATAAAATATATCTTTCAAATAAGGGAATAACCTGAGTCTTAATGAACCAAGTCTGCCTTTTGAAATAGAGGAATCTTCAATGTGCTTTAGATGTGAGGAAAATAAATATGAAAGAAAGGGAAGAAAGCAACCAACTACACATAAAGGCAGGAGACTGATTAGTACTAGTGGCTTTGTTAGTAAAGCAGGAAATGGGGCTGAAGAAAACGTTAGTGAGGAGAATACCTAATAAGTTAAATGAACACAGGATCTAGACACCAGACAGCCAGTATTAGAAACATAAAAAATTAATGGATGCTAGAATATTATTTTAGTTGGCTCACATTTCTATTAAGTAATGTCTTAGGTTATTAAATTTTATGACCTGTTACTATTTTCTTATTTTCTGTAAGCCACACATATGAGGAAATATTTCGGTAGTATTCAGAGATGGTAAGGGCTCCACCTGTCCTATATTTGGGTGATGATGATGGTGATGATGTTTGATGGTGATGATAAAATGTGTGTGTATGGGTGCGTGCATGTGCACGTGCATGCGTGTATGTGTGTGTGTGTGTGTGTGTGTGTGTGTGTGTGTGTGTGTGTGTGTGTGTGTGTGGTGTGTCTAAACAGGAAAAGCAGGCTATGAGGAGAATGTGTAGTTTAAAGAATGAAAGAGGCAAACCTACTCTATGTAGTAAGCACTAGGAACTACTGAAGTATGGCCTTCTGTACATGTCACTTCCGTCTATCTTTCTTTTGACTAAGTGGCCCTCTCCTTGAATACTGTCATTTGTCTTTTCTTGAAACCTTAACTTCCTTCTTCCAATTTTATTTCTGTCTCCCATTTTTTTTTTTTTTTTTTTTTTGGTTTTTCGAGACAGGGTTTCTCTGTGTAGCTTTGCGCCTTTCCTGGAACTCACTTGGTAGCCCAGGCTGGCCTCGAACTCACAGAGATCCGCCTGGCTCTGCCTCCCGAGTGCTGGGATTAAAGGCGTGCGCCACCACCGCCCGGCCTCTGTCTCCCATTTTTATGCTTGCACAACCTCACATATAATTTTGTCATTCTCTTTGGGAAATACATTTAAAAGTGCTAGATAGAATTCCTTTGTCAAGGAAATGGATAGGCTGAACAACTCATTAGGCCCCATAAAGCCTTGGAGGGAGAAATTAAGTAGAAAACTACACAGGAGATGGGTAGGAGAACAGAAAATTCAACCTGGGAGATTTGTGTTCCAGAATTGACAGCTCAGAGTCCTTCTTTGACCTACTTGTCAAAACTGTCTACCATTTTGGCTTGCTAACCTTTTCTTCCAGTCTTCCTTGCATCCCAAATTTCTATCTTTTGTTATTGGGAATTAAGTTCTACATCCATGAGCTTATTTTAGCTCCCTACTTGCTAGTGTTATTCATTATGACTCTGATCATGATAGGTGCAGCTGCATATGGCTGATCATCAAGCAGTGAGTGACTAGATTCCCCCTTTCATGTGAACATTTATTCAGTATGTCTTTATAGCAGGGTATTGCATTAGTTGTATGATTCCTATCTTCAATGAGTTTGTAATTTTGGGGAGGGGTAGAAAACTATAAGAAATGTTTGTTTGTTCTGATGGGAAAATTAGCACCCCTTTCAGTTTCCTTTGTATTCAGGACATAGACAACTCACAGCTGGCTCCCGAGTCCCTCAATAACAGTGCTGGAACTTGTCTGTTTTTTTCTGTAGATGTCCCTATATTTGGAGAAAGCAAATTAGATGGTGGGGACAAAGACAGAAAAGTCTCCCTCTAGGGGAAAATTTAAGTAATTCTTAGGTTTGGGACTTGGTCATTATTAGTCATGAGAAGATATTCCAGATGAAATTTGCTGAGCTCAATCCTTGCTGTACATTTAAAGTGGTCAGTCATTCTATATCTGCTGTTTACCTACTATGAGCTGTTTTGAGTGCTGAGCACTGGGAACTCACTGATGGACAGTTGATTCCCTTCATTTCTGAAGACAATATTAATCAATTAAACAAAATTCAGTCAAGATAGATAATGTATCATCTCAAGCCTATAACAATTTATAATCAAGTGATGTGGTAAAAATAAGTGCATACCAACAAAAATGTAGAAGAAAGTGATAAAATCTATATGAATTGCACATTGAAGGGGAGAACAAAAATCATTGTTTTACTCAGTGTCCTCTGAGAAAGGTCATGGCAAATTAAACAGGTATATCCCAGGAAGAATGATGCATAAATATTCTTGATGGAATTAACAAAAAACATTTCTCAGTCAAAAAAAACTTTTAAATCATTTTCATTCAGAGGCCTCAAATCAAAGCTTTTATTCAGTAATCTCTGCCCTGCTTCCCACATATTGAAGAGAACTTTGTCTCTACATCAGCCTCAAACTTCAAGTGGTGCTTAAACCGAAGCCCACACCTACCAATCATCCCTAAAGATGTTTATCACACTCCTTCAACTCTTTCAGCATCAATTTTCTATCGGCAAAGTAGGGATGAAACTACCCTTTCATAGGCTTAATGTGCCCAGTAGGTGAACCAAGATGTGTTATCTAAGTAATTGTTCAATATCTGGATCACAGTGACCATTAGCAACACAAAAATCAGTGTGGAGACTCTCTTTCACCTCTACATAGAGATCATTCCAGCTAATGTCTTCCTTTTCTTTTCTTTCTTTCTTTTTCTTTTTTTTCCGCAAGACAGGGTTTCTCTGTTTAGTTTTGGTGCCTGTCCTGGAGCTTGCTCTGTAGACCAGGCTGGCCTCGAACTCACAGAGATCCACTTGGCTCTGCTCCTGAGTACTAGGATTAAAGGCGTGCACCACCGCCACCACCACCCGGCTAATGTCTTCCTTTTCATATTAAAATTTATATGTGGTTCACCCTGCCTCTTGGGTTTCAGTTCCTTGGAAAACGAGAGTCAAGCTGTGTAATTTTCTAGGTACCCTAGCTCTTTGAATGAAGTACATAATAAAGTTGGCCATGAGCCTTAGAGTACGTGCCATTTTTTTAAAGATGTACAGGTCTACTCAAATTTCATATCTTTTCCTTGACTTAGTCATTCAATTTTCTTGTCAGAAATTATCCTCTTCTGTTTAGCTTTTAAATGTAATAAAATTGTGGTTTTCATCATTAGCATTCTAAACTTGAAACTTGTTGGGTTCCATTGAGCCATGTAGTGGTCACATCACTACAGTCAATAGCAATAAGGCAAGGAAGTACTTGGAGAGATGAGTTCCCAGGCAATCAACTGTTCTTGGATATGCCAAGCCTATGCTTATACTGGGTTCTCTTCAAAGATGCTGTTGTCACTATTTAGAGGGGCTTCTGACAGACACAAATAGATACAAAATCCAAAAGAGATACCTGATGGTGCCATGCCAACACCCAATCCCCACCCTTTAGCCTTTCCTTCAGTCTTACAACACAATTCAAAAAAGTAAAACCTAATAGTTTAATGTGCAAATCAAAGGCCAAAGAAATACCTAGAGTTCTGCTCAGCATGCTGATGAATGTTTTAGAAAAATTGTGATTAGGGAAGGAATACAGTGAAGCAGGGAATTATGCAGCCTGCTCATGTTTTATGGAATCATATAGAGAATGGCAGGTGGACAGCAGCAGGCCTCTTCTGAATGCTAATGGCACAAGCATCGTGCACTGCTTATGACTTTTTTTTTTAAACGGAGTGTTGAGATTTAAAGTATCCAAATCTGGTGTATGTCACACTTTCAACATCTTTTTTTTTTTATAACAACAGTTTCAAAGAAAATTGGGTCCATTTGCATGAATGGAATCTTTTGTTTCTGGTTTGTTTTGTTCTTTTTTCGTTTGTTGTTGTTGTTTTTGCTTTTCAAGACAGGGTTTCTCTGTGTAGGTCTGGCTCTCTTGGAACTTACTCTGTAGACCAGATTGTCCTCAAATTCACAGAGATCCTCCTGCTTCTGCCTCTCAAGTGCGGGGATTAAAGGCATACACCACAACTGCCCAGTACATGAATGGATTTTTTTTTTTTTTTTGTTTTTTTTTTGTTTTTCGAGACAGGGTTTCTCTGTGTAGCTTTGCGCCTTTCCTGGAACTCACTTGGTAGTCCAGGCTGGCCTCGAACTCACAGAGATCCACCTGGCTCTGCCTCCCAAGTGCTGGGACTAAAGGCGTGCGCCACCACCGCCCGGCCATGAATGGATTTTTAAAAGACCTTTTGTTTATACATGTGGAGAGAGAGAGAGAGAGAGAGAGAGAGAGAGAGAGAGAGAGAGAGAGAGAGAGAGAGAGACCCTGGGAGAACCAGCAAGGAGTTTATCAAAACAATTGATATCTAAAGTTTTATTTCAAGGCAAGATCTAGGATGACTGTATATGGAAGGAGAAAAATGAATTTATTTTCCTATTCCTTTACTTATTTCATTTAGTCATGAAGATTCCAGATCTGCTGTGTTCAAGGATGATGTGTTCCTAGTCTATCCTTATCATAATAACATGACACAGGTTTGCAGTGCTAGGGAGCTCATGATGTGTTTCCCCACATGCTGTTTTGATTGCTTACTGTGTTATTTCAGAAAGATAAACAGCATAGATATCGGTTCCCCACTTGTAAAGGTGAAGAAGTGAGGTTCAGAGACTCATAACTGTTCAAAATGCTGAGGGCAAGTGACTCTTAGTGTTCATCTGTGGATGGAACATCTATGTTAACTAACCCCAGAGGCTCAGAGACCATCTAGAAAGAGGACAAAAAAAAGTTAGGGCTAGGGGGTTGGGGAGGAACCCTGTGAAAGGTGACCCCTGGACATGGTAAGGTTGTTCTTCGAAGGGAATCCCAGCCACTGTGGTTTCCCACACAAGACCTGCACAGGATCAGGAAAGTGAAAATTCCAGAGTAGAAGTGGGAAAACTCCAGATGCCCTTAGCTGGGGAGCTGATGGCATCTGATTGTTGTTGGGAGATGGGGAGTCACTTTTCTAGGAGGGATAGTGGTACTGATAGGTTTCCCATGTTCCAGTGGATGACCCACTGTAGCATGAATCTTAGAAGGTCTTATTAATAAAAACAAACTTGGAGCCAGGTATTGGGTGAATGCTGGAAGATCAGAGAAGCAGAAAAAGCCACAGCCACCTCACCTCTCCAGTTCCTCAGCTGATCCTGTTTCCTCAGACTGTAAGCCTCTGAGTCCTCATCCAAATGGGTCTCAGTTGGACTGCTGCTCAAAAGCCTAAAAGCTTAACCAGTGTGGTTCCTTGTCCTCACGTCTTAAATACCTTTCTGCTTCCTGCCATCACTTCCTGGGATTAAAGGCTCTTGTTACCACGCTTGATTGTTTCCAGTGTGGCCTTGAACTCACAGAGATCCAGATGGATCTCTGCCTTCGGAATGCTAGGGTTAAAGGTGTGTGTGCCACCATTTTCTGGCCTCTGTATCTAGTGGCTGTTCTGTTCTCTGACCCCAGATAAGTTTATTAGGGTGCACAATATTTTGGGGAACACAATATCACCACAACCCACATATGGGCTACATGGGCAGCACTAATAAGACTTTGTGGGTTGAACTTGAGAGAGAGATGGGAGATATGTTAGCAGGGTGGGAGGACCTGGAGGGAGGGAGGAAGGGAGGGTGGGATATAACCAAGATACAGTCTTTGTAGATGTGAAACTTAAGAAAAATAATTTCAAAAGAATTATGTCAGTGTAGATTAATTAAATATATACAACTATGAAATATTCAAAACCAGGCTAATCTGAAAGGAGGGTTCTGAGAGCCAGAGTGATTCTTGCTGAAATACAGGGAAGGATTCCCCACCTGTTTCTCATGAGATGTGTGGGGGTTCTGGACACAACTGTTTGGGTGACAGGATCATGCCAGCAGATGTTTCCCGAGGGGTGAACACTGTACATGTTGCTGGCCACCTGGCAGTGAGTATAAAAGCCAAATTCAGTCTAGGCTGCATTATTCTCATTTTCACAGTCTACTCTATTTTGGTGCATATTGCCAGGCCAATATCCACCACCGTAGGCATGTCCTCATTTCAGACAGGAAGGGATGAGCAGCAGTAGTTCATGAACTCAAATCCAATCCCCATGCCCTGTATTAAAGAAGATTGGAAAAAAATCTAAAGCCCCAGACATTGGCAGAGCAGTCAAATTAGACTGTGATTGGGTGGCTCCCTAACACTGGTGAACAGCAAATGTATAAATAATAAGCAAAATCCAAATCTGACTTGTTATTCATGTTCTCCCTGGGGATGCGCTTGTTACATGTATTAGCATACCCAGCATACCAGTGTTCCAGGGAAGCCCTTCACTTACAAATGAAGAATTAATAAAATTTCACATACCCACAGATGGCTGAATCAGCCTGTTTATCAACTGAAAAGACAACCACATTGCAAGCAAGAAAATGCTGATATCCTAGTTAGAGCCATGCAAATATTTCTCCCCATGTATTCTCTCATTCTCTCGGAGAGTGGTGTGAGTAGTATCTCATTAATTTGGCTGGTACTAATTGGGAGGGAGTGGCGGTGAGGTTGTAGGAAGGGGAATGCCTCCAGCATAGCAAATGAGGGGTGTACATGCTATTAAGCCCTGCATTTATGAGCAGCTAAGCCACATGATTAGTCTACTGATAGGAGCTAGGGACCTGGTGGCCATCAGTCACAGGGTCTGGGTTTGCTTCTGGGAAAATAAGACTATGGTGCCTCAAAACAAAAGCAACTACTTCCTGCCTGCTGATTCATCACATAAACATTTGTCTGAGCTGGATGAATAAGGTTGAGGTCTGGAGGACTTAATTAGAAACAGACAAAGGGACTCTTGGTAATATTTCTGCCTGGACAACCAGAGTTTCTGTTTGGACAATTGCATTCAATAATGGAGGCTTTGAAGGTTTTTATTTTGAAGCATTGATTTTTCCTGCTGAACCAGCAAAGCTAGTTTTCATCTTGTGGACATTCAGTGAGATTACAAACTCCACCCTCTGCACCGGAGGTAGTGCAGGGAACTGCATCAGCCACTCGAATTCCACACACAACAGACTCTGGAATGGGGTGCATCACAGAGAATGAAGGAACGATTTCTTGTGTACATGGTTTCTTCTACAGCATCATGGTAGGATGTTTAAAAAGCTATAACACAAACAAGCAAGTGAAGCAAAGTAATCACACTTGGTGCTTTGCTGATCAAGCTGTTTCCCAAACGGAGGCCCTAACATTTGGGCATCTGTATCAAAACCCTGCTCCAGATTTCTCTGCTTAGGTGAGATCATTATATAACAAATATTTGAAATGTCTTCATAAGGACTGTATTCCATTGATTTCTCCACTGAACAAGCAGGTCAGCTTCCTTGATGGAAAACTAGTGACAGTTACTAGTGACTTTCCACTGATGTAAAACAATGATCATTTCAATAACATTTATTTCTGTTGTCCTTTTTGTAAGAGTGGATCCTAGTGACTAAGCCACAGTGGAGATATTAAACTTTCATATCATAATGTCCACATGATGATACAGAGTTTTAAAAAAATCATACTGCATAGTGAAAAGTGAGGTCTACATAGAATTTAGAATTTAATTATTACCTGTATGAAAGACTACCTGAGGAGACAGTGTTGAGAGATTCATTCTCTCCCTGGTCTTTTTCAGACTTTTGTACATCATGGCACATTTCTGTGACTGTATCAATACTTTATTTAGAGTGGTCTGATGAGGAACAAAATTTCCACTAGCCTCCATTATATCTTCCTATGGTTTAAGGATCATTTATGTAGTTCTTATTAATTATGACGGAAGGGTAATAAGATAAAATATAAAGGAAAATTCAAAACTTACTTAGTTTTCAATCTGAGTAGGTGAGAATGTAAAGGAAATAAAAATACTAAGCCTGAAGACCCGAGCTGGTAGATCACCTACACTTTGGGCTAGAAGCACCTACTATAAGACAGGTATAGGAAAGGTACAGCAAGGTGGTTCATAAAGACAGGAGAGAAGCAGACAAGAGAAAAGAGAGAGAAAATAGGACATAGAACACCCCATGTAGAAAAGGCTTCCTGCTGGTTTTCTGTTTCATTTCTCCTGAAGTCTTTCTAGTTTTTATTTTCTGACCATATTTGTATAACACACCTCTTTTTCCTGGTAATAAACCCCTTAACTTAAGTTACCAATGTGGCTTGGTACCATTTGGAACCAGTATTGTATGAATTGGAATAATCTGTTTTAAGACAGCTCTGACTAATACATAGATTCTGGGGTCTTTACAAAAAGTCTGAAAGCACTCCATGCCAAACTTGCATCATGGTTGTATCCAATGCCACTCCCCAATCTTTCTACTCCAAGTAAATTTTCTTTAGTTCCTCAAAAATACGCTCTTTAACTTGCCATGAGATTTAAGTTCTATAAAGGCTGGGGTTGATTTTTGACTTGTGCATGTACAAACACAAGTGTGCCACACCTAAAAGAGTCCAGTAAATAGTGCATGATTAATAGGTCTTTGTTTCCTCAATAGCTAGTAACAATCAGCTGCTTGCATTTAGATCTTTTTATGCTCTGCTAGTTATGGTCAAACAAACTTAAATTGACTTAAGACTTTTGCTTGTGGGTCATAAAAATCTACTGCTATTACAGATATTCACCAGCCCACAAGTCTTTAGTGATCCCAAGGAGAAGACAAATGAACCACAAGTATTCCACCAGTGCCACCAAAGCAGTCCACTGGATTGTGCAGAAAACATTTCTGGAATCAAAAACATGGGGGTGGGGGAAGGATAACGTTCAATATATTTAGCAAAAAGAAGATGATGAGTATTCTTTTCACAGCCCAAGATGTTATACAATAAAATCTACAAATTAGCCTCTGTAGAGGCTAGTTTTTAGTCAACTTAACACAAACTAGAGTCTTCAAAGAGGAGGGTGCCTCTATTGAGAAAATGCTTCCATAAGATCAGGCTGTAGGCAGGCCTGTAGGGCATTTTCTTAATTAGTGACTGATGGGGGAGGACCCAGCCCATTGTGGGTGGGCTCATCCCTAGGCTGGTGGTCCTGGGTTCTATAAGAAAGTAGGCTGAGTAAGCCATGGGGAATAAGTCAGTAACCAGCACCCCTCTACATCAGCTCCTGTCTTTGGGTTCCTGCCCTGCTTGAGTTCCTGCCCTGAGTTCCAAGTTGGTTTGGTCATGGTGTTTCAATAGTAACCCTAAGACAGCCACATTTTCATATCTCAGACATTAAGTAGATTAATGAAGTTGATTTTCATTGAATCTTTGAAAGACCCATAAGAATACACTAGAAGTGTCCCCTGTACATTAATAATGGTCTAGTAACTTAAAATTGTACCATGTGCTTCTAAAGTTGGAATTTTAAGTATAAGCAATGTATCCATTGTCCAAAATAAATCAGGTCACACACCAAGGTGAGTGAATCTTCAGGGAGTCAAAGGGTTAACTTCCTTCCTGCAATGTCAGGGCAGAAATTATTTGAGAGCCATAACTCTTTATTTGAATGCCAGTGGGCAGGTGTAAACTGGATTATCATGTCTACCAAAAGACATGTCCTCCCGGATATGAGTTGTATCTTTTTGGAGACTGGTTATAATCTCACTATGCAACCCTTCTCACTGGTTACTAGTGCATGCTAAGCTTGGGGCTTGAATTTTTCACCAACTGCAGATTCTCTAAGACCAAGTCTGAGACTGGGTTGATTTTCCATTTCCAGCATGGCATCTTATGGGTGGCATAGAGATGCAAATGCTAAGATGCAGGGAGTTTAGAATCGCATCTCCCTTGAAAGGCAACTTCAAGTCCACACTTCAGACCTTGCTGTGCCCGTGGCTTTGGCAAAGTTGTTTTATTACATTATGCCCAGTTTTCATCTTTGCAGAAGGAGGTACTAAAAAAATCCACTTCTTTAGGTCAAGATGAAAAAATAATATATTTGACATAAAATAAGCACCTGCATTTCTTGTTTTTATTATTTAGTTTTTAAAATTTATTTATTTAATATAAGTGTGTGTGTGTGTGTGTGTGTGTGTGTGTGTGTGTGTGTGTGTGTGACTTGTAGATTTGTGAGAGTGCAGGCAAGGGTGGGACAGCTCAAAGGGCAACTTTCAGGAGTTGCTTTTCTCCCTCTACTGTGGATTCCTAGGATTGAAGTCAGGACACCAGGCTTGTGTGGTACCTGGTTCCACCCACTGTGCCATGCTGAGGGCTCTTGATTCATGTTTGGTGTAAGGGATTATCTGTAGGGATTTCCCAGTGCTCTGTCACACGCTGAGCACAGAAGCTTCCAGCACTGTTGGGTTTCAGAAGAAGAGTTCCTCACACTGTAGACAGGAAGTCTAGGGCCATTGCTAGGTTTGCGGTAGGAATAGGACTGTGAAGCACAGCGATCACAAGAGCCAGATTGTGCCCACTGTCTGCTATAGGAACTAGCTTTTATTGCCTGCTCTGTAAGATACAAGCATTGTTCTGAGAATTATTACTCCCAAGAGGGATGAGGACAGTGCATGGAGAACGCAGAAGCCTTCAACTTTGCCTCTTCTTACCAACGAATCATCTTGTAGATGCCGAGGGCCACCTGTATGCCAATATGTCTGCCCAACGACAGAGGCATCAGAGTAACTCTGTTCTCAGGGAGCTAACGGTCTGACAGAAAAGTAACACACTGAAAGCAGCACAGAATGACAGAGTGCCCAGGTGCTGTGCAGAATGCAGCAGGAGAATCAGACTGACTAAGTGCTCAGAGAGGTTTCTTGGATAGAAGATTTTGTTCAAGTGACTGTGGTTGGGAGACTATTCCAAGTAAAAGGAAATGCAGGCAATAGAGAGACAGCTGTCGTTGGTAAAGCGCATCCTCTGTTAGCGTGAGGAACCGGGTTTAGAAGCACAGCCCCAGTGTCGAAAGCCTAGCCTAGTGGTGTGTGCTTGTAAACACAACACCTGGGAGAAAGAAGCCTGGGCACCACACAGGTCACTGGTCAGTCAGTCTAGTCAAATTTGGGAAAGACACTGAGTCAATTTCTGGTCTCCACATCTGGGTGCACACATTCACACTAACAAGAACACACACACACACACACACACACACACACACACACACACACACGAAGAAAGGAAAAGTGAGTGCCATGGTCTTAAGTGTATAAAGCCATTTCAGAAGAACTAACTGAAAGCCAATGTGGATGAAGAGCAGCCATCTGGAGAGAGAGAATAACCAGAATTAGGGGCCGTTGATGGCTGCACCATTGTTCCTTTCCCAACACACCCTGCATATTTCAGACCCACTCCTGTACTGTCTTCCATGGAAAAAGCTCACCTTATTGCCACCGAATATCTACCCCTTTCCATTCTCACTCTGTCACATTTGTTTGTGTGTAAATGCATTGTTTTGATGTATCTCAGCCAAAGCATAGTGCTTATAAAACCATGAATAATTAACTAATTTTAATTAAAGTCATCTTTAATTGCTAGACACAGTGTCTGATCGCAGTAATGCAAACATTCTTATCATCAAAGCAGGTGACATTCTAACAAGCGAATGTGACAATCTGCTCAATAGTAGCAGTGCTCTGCAATGTTGCTCCAATTCTTGGTACATGCCAGGTACTATGGTAAACACTTGTGTCTCTGTGTGTGCAAGCACACACACACACACACACACACACACACACACACACACACACATCTGTGTACACATGTGTGTAGCCCAGAGGTCGACATCAGGTGATATTCCCTATCACTCCCCACATTATTTTTTGAGATAAGTTCTGCCACAGAACCTGGAGTTGGCAAGTCACTTTGGCTATGCTGGCTGGCCAGCAAGCATAGAAGGTCAAGGATGGGCTGTCTTCCCCACATGGTGCTGGAATTACTGATGTACACCTCCATCCCCAGGTTTTACATGGGATGCAGGATTCAAACTCAGGTACTCTTGCCTGCACACTAAGCCACCTCCCAAGTCCACTAATCCCATGAATTTCATTTCCATGCAGTTTTCCTGCCACCCAGGGAAGAGCCCATTTTCTAAAGGACATAGTGGATATTTGAAGAATTTAAGCAACTTAATTCGCTTACAATTCCAGTTAATAACATGTGTAGCTGGAAGGCTAATCCACACAGTGTGACCTCAGAATCTCCCTTTGTAATCAAAACATTTATAATTTCTTCTCTGGAAACTCATCACAAGTATATCCATTTGATATTAAAAGGAACTTAGAAATAGCCGTAATACTGCACCTTTCTCAGCCTCCCAAACTTGACATCTTTGAAGACAGGACAGGACTTCCGGGGGATCTTTGTACCCATAGGTGGTTGTTCACTTGCAATCCTGTGCTACTCAATTTGATTTCAAGATTCACAAACTAGGAGCAGGTTCTGAAACTCCCCTCTTTCTGTGGACATGTGTAATGAAGGTCCTCCTGACCTTTAGCTTGAATTTTTTCTCAAACCTTAGAAAAAGATTTATTCATGCTCCCAGGTTAATTTGCAAATCTTTATTTTATGTTAGAAATTTCCCATGATTTGGTTGGAAACAATCCCCCACATCTTCTTGTACCTATCGTACTTATAAATGGGCACTACTGGGCAGTTATTTGATTGCTATGCAGTTCCTTCAAAATAAAATAAAATGCAAATGTTGTGGTGGTATTATGTTCCCCAAAATATTGTGAACCCTAATAAACTTATCTGGGGTCAGAGACAGGACAGCCACAATATTAAACATAGAAGTTAGGCAGTGGTAGCACACACCTTTAATCCTAGCATTCCAGAGACAGAAATCCATGTGTTCAAGGATACAGCTAAGCATGGTGACTCATGCCTTTAATCCCAGAAAGCAAGCCTTTAATCTCAGGGAGTGGTGGTAGAAAGCAGAAAGGTATATAAGGCGTGAGGACCAGAAACTAAAGGCATTTGGCTGGTTAAACATTTGGCTGGTTAAGCATTCAGGCTTTGGAGCAACACAGTTCAGCTGAGATTCATTCTGGATGAGGACTCAGAGGCTTCCAGTCTGAGGAAACAGGACCAGCTGAGGAATTGGCAAGGTGAGGTAGCTGTGGCTTGTTCTGTCTCTCTGATCTACCAGCATTGACCCCAATAACTGGCCTTGGGTTTGATTTTATTAATAAGAACTTTTAAGATGCATGCTACAAAATGTTCTCTGTATAACGTTAATATTATAATAATGAATCAAAGCCAAAATTTTCTAATATCTCTAAAAGTAATGATAGGGAGAGTATACAGTATCAAAATTATGATAGTTGAAGTTGATGGGAAAATTCTAGCCCTTCAGTTTGACAAGTGTTCTGTTATGAAATGGAAAACAATACCTCAATAAATTATTTCCATCATGTCCAGAAAATTCCTTTAATTTATTTACTTGTTCCTATGGCAACAGAAAATGAAATAGGCTGAGCCTATGGAGGTAGGTATAAAATAAAATTATTGAAATCAATTATTTCAAATTACATTTGAATTAACTTGGTGGTTTATCCACAAAATAATGATGGGGTATAATAATGGTGTGAGACTGGATTACATATGTGTTTCCTGTTTCCACAAACAGGAGACCTGGATGCCAGTACTGCTTGAATTCAGGGTCTGAGGAAAGCTGGGTCTAGGTGCTACTATCCAAGGAACACTTGGTCCATTCAAAACTCCAAACTACTAATTTGATTGGGATTTGACTACTCTCTGTATGTGTCTGTGTGTGTGTGTGTGTGTGTGTGTGTGTGTGTGTGTGTGTGTGCACGCACGCGCGTGCATGTTCACACAGAGCAGCAGAGATGAACCTGAATGTTGTTCCTCTGGCATCGTCTACCTAGCTTTCTAAGGCAGGGGCTCTTGTTGGCCTGGAGTCACTGACTAGGCTGGGTGGGCAGGCCATAGAGCACTCTTCTCCATCTCCCAACACTGGGAGGACAGTCATGTGCCATCATGTCAGTAGGCTTATTATTATTATTTTTAATCTTTGAGTACTAAGGCTCAAACCCATGCCCTCATGCACGCACAGCGAGCACTGTACCAATGCAGCTATCTCCACAGCCCTTTGGTTACCTCTTGAAGTAGAGTCTACATAAAGCAAACCTATCATAAGAAAAAAACAAAACAAAACAGGCACTCTATGACAAACTAAGTCAATAATAAAAATTAGAAGTGGTTGACAGCCCTGTCAGAGAATAGAGGAGGAATGAAGAGGTAGAGCACAGTGGACTTTTAGGAAAAAGAAACTGTGTGTACACTATAATGGATACATGGCATTACATATTTCTCCAAACCCAAAGAATAAATAATACCAAGAATGAAGCTAAATAGTGATTATGGACTTTCAGTAATAATGAGATGTCAAAATGTATTCAAAAGTAGTAAGACATGTGTCATTCTGGTGGAGAACACTGATGGGAACACATGGGGATGCCCTGTGCTCTCTGTTATGTATGCTCTGAACATACACATGCTAATAAGTTAAGGAATGACATTCTGAGATGATATTTCAATACTATGTCACTCCTCTATCACTAAAGCCTATGTAAACAACTAACAGTTAAAAACAAAATTTCAGGGCAGAGTTTTCTTCAGAGGAGAGATTTGCTTTAAAAAAAAAGGAAAGAAAAAGAAAATAAGCTAGGCTTATTTCACTTAAAAGTAGATTCACATGTTCAGTGTCTGGTAACTGCAGGGAAGGTACCCTCAAGGCAGCAGAAGTCAGAATATCTGGAGAAGAAAAGGAGAAAGGAATGAAGAACCACCAAAAAATAAAATAAAATAAAAATAGAAAAACAACCATGTTAGTTATGGCCACAAGATGTGAAAATGACCAAATTTAGAGTTTTCATTTTTCTTCAGCTGATCAGAGAGGCTGGAGCTAGAGAACCAGAATGTTGAGGTTTACCCCAGGAATTTGCACAGCCCTTGATAAACAGGCCCAATGCTTTCTCTTAAGACCTGAGGAAATTATCTACTTGTCTTGTCCTTGTACTCTTTTCTGAACTTCACCCCTTTCCTGAGATGTTACTCTGTTCATTAGGAACCATCAGCCAAGTTCCTTGCCATCTCTAGGTCTGACCTGTCAGTTTTCTTGGTTTCTTACAATATAGACTTCTGTGATCCATTCTCCTTTGAATCCTTCCTCCCAGCACTCATTCCTTACCGATGACTAATCTCAGGTTCTCAGCAAACGTGCATTTGTTGTCTCTAAATCCAGCCACTGGGCCATGGAACATGCTTGATGCATACGTCACAAAACTATGACAACACAGGACATCTACAAGGCACTTACATGTTTTTAATTGATTTATATAAAATTTTACCCATGTTAATTAATGTTTATGTCTAAAAATGACATGATGTTTTTCCAAATAGAAACCATGTAATTAATTATCTCACAAATTCATAAGTGGCTTTGAAAAAAACTCTTGACATTTCTTACTTCTTGATGAGATTCCAAATGGTAACAAATGAGTCAATCTCATGATGCTGCAATTAAAGCTTAGAGTCATTTGTATTGATGGCTGTCAGGTGAGACATTTTATGTTTAAGACCCAAGGACTTACTTAATTTTTTTCATATTTAGTGTTGTGAACAGAAATTTGTTAATAATTATGGTTGATTTAACAAAATTAAACATCTTCAAATTTAGAAGAAACAGCTTACCAACAATGCTGGCTAATAAAATTTTCCACAGATTTTTTAATAAAACATTTAATGCATTTCTTGCCTGGGGAAGAAAAGATTGAAGTAGTTTAAATTCTTACTACTGAAGTAGCAGATATATTTGATTAGAACCATTAAGCAATGGGGAATCTCCCCACTCTTAGGAGAGAAGATAATTTTGTCTGATTTATTCTTGGGAAAATTTTCTCCCTACTCCCTATAGGAAATTCTTCCAATATATATGTTTTTCTGAGCTAGTTTCTCAGTCATTTGTAACTGTATATTCATCCAGCTCCTACCTACACCATTGCCACCTTGTACAACAATAGGTATCCACTAAATTAGCAAGAATGCAAATGTTTGTGTATAGGCAACTCCAGTGTGGGAAACGAGCATTTTAGAAAATATCTAAATATTAGCTAACACCTAAAAAATGTGCCCCAGAATTTAAAAAATGCTGAATGTGTGTCTATTTTTGACTTTCATTTAAAATCCACTTTAATTTTACAAGTCCCCCCACATACCTCTTGTGTTTATATGTGTGTGTGGGGGGGTGTATATGTGTGTATATATGAAGGTGAATTCATGTGTGCCCATGGACACAGCAGGTATACGATGGGTGCCATCTTTAGTCACTCTCCACTTTATATTTTGAGACAAGGTCTCTTTCTTAACCTGGATCTCACTAATTGGATTGATTAACTCTGGGGATCTGCCTGTCCCTGCCCCACATCCTAGTGCCAGGCTTTTTAAAATGAATGCTGGGAATACAAAGTGAGATTTTCATGCTCATACAGCAAGGACTTTACCCTCTGAGCTATCTCCTCAGCTCTGAAATATATTGTTTTATGAGGAGTTAACAAGCCACCACTAGTATTCACACAATAACATAGTCATGACCCTCCTGCCCCTCTCCATGAAGTATAACCATACACCCTGGAAGCAATGGAGAAAGCTGTGGTGGTATTATGTTCCCCAAAATATTGTGCACCCTAATAAACTTATCTGGGGTCAGAGACAGAACAGTCACTAGATACAGAGGCTAGAAAATGGTGGCACTCATACCTTTAATCCTAGTACTCCAGAGACAGAAATCCCTCTGGATCTCTGTGAGTTCAAGGCCACATTGGAAATGGCCAGGCATGGTGACTCATGCCTTTAATCCCAGAAAGCAGCCTTTAATCCCAGGGAGTGGTGGTAGAAAGCAGAAAGGTATATAAGGCATGAGGACCAGAAACTAGAAGCATTTGGCTGGTTAAGCTTTCGGGCTTCTATAAGCACAGTTCAGCTGAGAGCCATTCGGATATGAAGACACAGAGGCTTCCAGTCTGAGGAAACAAGACCAGCTGAGAAGTTGGCCAGGTGAGATTAGCTGTGGCTTGTTCTGTCTCTTTGACCATCCAGCATTTCACCCCAATAACTGGCCACGGGTTTGATTTTATTAATAAGACCTTCTAAGATTCCTGCTACAGAAAGCAATAGGAACATTTCAAAAGGCAGAAAGATGTGGTCTGGATGACTGAGTTCTCTTGTGGAAGCAAGGCTTCAGAGATGAGGATACTGGAGGTCCATTTCTGCCCTGGATCCATCAGTGCCGTTTAAAACAAGCTGGTGGGCCCAGGGAAGTGTCTTCCATCTCAGAAGGACAGCAATGACCTTGCCTCACCTAAGGGTCACCAAAGAGCCAAGGCAGATGCTGTCTGTTCTGCGGGGGGAACCACTGGAAGTTAGTGGATCCCCCAATACCAGAACAAAGAAGATCAAAAAAGAACTTCAAAATTCCTAAGAAGTGACCTATCATCAGATTCACAAGTGTTCTTCACAACTTGCTTGCTCAATCCAAACAAGAGGGTGGTGCGTGGGGAAAAAATGGTGTGTGTGTGTGTGTGTGTGTGTGTGTGTGTGTGTGTGTGTGTGCGCGTGCGTGCGTGCGTGCGTGCGTGAGTGCGTGCGTGTGTGTGTCTGTGTCTGTGTCTGTGTCTGTGTGTGGTGTGTGTAAAAGGACTCAGAAACCCCTAAAAGAATGTTCAGTTCATATAAGTATGAAATTTGAAAGAACTTACACTTTTACAATCTCTTCTTCCCTAGTCATGAAATATATTAAACATTTTATTAAAGCTTTGTGGAAAAGTTTAGGAGTTAATTATTTTATTTTTCATATTCAGAATACTTACTATTCTTGCTCTTTAAGGAACCCACATGACAAAAGGAGGGAACAATTCCTGCAAGTTGTCCTCTGAACTCAGGCACACTGTGGTGTGTGTGCCCCACTCCCACACAAATGTATATACAAGTACGTTTTTTTTTTTAAATTAAAGCCTTTAAAAGGCTCAAAGCCAGAAACAAATATAAGAATAAACAAGGGAAGTAAAATACATGGCTATTTAAAGAAACTTTATTTATTGCTACAAAGACTTAGAAGCAACCAAGAACGTCCTTTAGTGGGTAGGTGGACAGAAGACTGTGGTGAGTCTACTAGCTGGTGCCAAAAACCATTGAAAACCCACACAGAATGAACATTAAATGCATATTAGTATATTTAAGGAAAACGGCTAAAAAGGCTATATCCTATATGAGTCCAACTAGATGACACCTGAAAGAGACTAATTAAGAAGAAAATAAAAAGATAAGCACTTGACATAGTTGAGTGGCAGTAGAAGGAATGATTATACAAAGCACAGAGAAATTTTAGGGCAGTGCAACTATCCCCTGAGCCTTCCCAGCAGACATGTGTCATTTTGCATGTGGACAGACTCACACATTCTACAAACGGAGGAGGAGGGCACGCACATAACCTGTGCACTTGGGTAACACTGAGGCACTAGTTGGGATTTCTCAATGGCAGGGAAGCGCTTCGGTGGGCAATGCTGCTTAAGGAGAGGGTTGGCTATGCATGTGTCAGGCAGGGTCTCTAGAAGATCTCATAACTCTTCAAATCAAAACTGATACCATACATGTCCAAAAATTTAAAAGATAGTGACAAAACTGTGTTTCAATGTGAGAAGTAGAAACTATCATTGCCTGCATATTTCTCTGTTGGAGATATTCAAAAGAGTCATACAAGCTGCAGTATACATCATGAAAATCTGGATGTTGGTGAAAAGTAAGAGGAAAACCAGACAAAGTCATTTTCCTGTAACCTCGGAAAGAACACTGCTTCAACTAAGCTAAATGCTCCTTAGGGGACATGTGAGGCAAGGCATGGCCATGGATTTGTCAACATACACAAAGTGATGAGCCTTGATATTAGAGCATTTAAGTAGAATGTTGGGAATATAAGGGACTTAGAGGGAAATAAAAAGAAAACAGAAGGGTAATACGAGTGATTTAAAGAATAAATTCATATCTCCACTCCCAAATCCCAAATTTAACAAGAGCCTTTGTAAATGGTCAATCAACTGACCCATATATGAAAATGTAGGGGAGAAAGGACAATCCTAGAGGACTTGCCTGGTGTGCCCTTAGTCTGATCCCCAACACTGCAGATAAAAATTCTTAAGAAAAAAATGAGATTACAAAAGACATCTTTAACACCAAATAGTTACAGTCAAAGAGAAAGAACTGCCATTGTCTGGCCCACTCCACCCCTGATATTTTTAGATTAACAAAACGTGATTGGCTTAATATATGATCAGGGCTTTTCTATCTGGGAAAATTTTTGTATCCTGAATTTGGAACCACATAAATACAGATTAGACATAGAAATGGCCTGTTGTCTTTCATTTCCAAACCATCGCTCTCCCCCAAACATGTGCTATAAATATAATCAGTTGTATTGTAAGTTTTTGTCACTAATACTGTCTATTTAGAAAATCATTCAGTGGAATTCTATAAAACAACACATCTCATTGTCTCTGACAAAGCAACAAGCCTACAATGTTGAAGAATGCCCCAATAAAATTTGGCTTCTATGATTCGTGTCTAGTTCTGCTGCAGAATGACATAATACCTCAAGTAGTTTGAAAGGCAAAGTCAAGACAAAATGAAGAGCTGCAAAATGTTGTTTGGATCCATAATGAAAAGCTAAAACAATGGTGAAGAACACACATAGAAATCACAAAAGATGAGCTCCCCAGACAAGACTCTTTGTTCTCTCATAAATGGGAACAGCTGACACAAAGGAAAATTTGTGTTAGGGAGGAAGGGTATTCCCAGGCCAAACTGAGAGGCTGTTCCTGCAAAACCCCATGGAATATCTTGGGTCCTGCAGTGACCTTGAAGAAAAAAAATCGATGATGATTGATCATGTTGACTTCTCTGACAGTTAATACTGATTGTCAACTTGACGTAATCAAAAGTCAAACAAGACAAACTTTGGGGTCTATCAGTGAGGGAGTTTCTGGAGTAGGTTAACTGCGGTGGGAAAACTTACCTTAAATGTGGACAGCACCATTCAATGGGCTAGAGACTCAGATTGAATAAAAAAGAGAAAGGGAGCTGAGCATCAGTGTTTATTGCTCTCTGACTGTGACTGCGATGCAATGGGGCCAAGCTGCCTTACGCTTCTGCTGCTGTGCCCTCCTGACATAGTAGAGCTAAAATAAACTCTTCCTTCCTTGAACTTCTCTGTACAGGCCTTTTGTCACACTAACAAGAAAGGCAACTAATACAACTTCCTTGACAAATTTAAAAGAATCTGGACCTGTTTTATCTTGCTAACATGAACTAAATGATGCTCCATAAGGGTGCCTAGTACATCTTTAACATAGACTGTAAGATAATTTCTTCACAGCAACAATATTTAGCAAATTCTATTAGCACCCCCATTTTCTACTTCAAAACTAAAATTCAGAATGTTTGTAAAATTTGATAAAGCTTATGCAACTAGAGACAAATCTATTTCTTACTGTGCAATCTATAGCTCCTCTCTCAACTCCTAACTTTCTGATGATAAAAATCAGTCTTACATGTATTTACAAGAGGCCATCCTGGCATAATGGTCTGGAAATTTAGATAAGCATCAGTAGAAGTCTGCAGATAGCTATTTGAGTGACTTTGGAACAGCCATTTAATCCCTGTCATTATTAGTAAATGCGTACAATAAAACTGAGCCATATTTTGTAGCCATCAAAGAAGATAACAAACATAAGGAGTTATTTATTACTGCTATCATTCTGTTTGTCTTCACTCATCCATTCATTAGATTCTATCTTTAAAATGTATATCTCAACATACAGAGAATGACAAGCTTATCCTAGAATCATAAGTGAGTAATCCCACTCCATTCCAGAGGGATATACTAGACAACACATTTTCCATTACTTTTTTACAGAGGGACCTAAGTGTACCTATCAAAGTTAAAACAGTGCCCACTTTTGACTAAGAATCTTCTTTCTATCTTCTACAAGATAATCATTCAATCAAGGGGAAAAAAATCTGTATGTAAAGTGAACATCTTCTTACTATTTAAAAAAGGAAAATCAAAGGATATAAAAAATAAATTATAGAATATCAGTATGGAGGATTACTGTTCAAGTGAGTAAATGAAAGGAAAAACCCACACATACTAAATAGAGCAAAATAATTACAAATGGAAAAAGTATAATAGAAAATAGTATATTCAGCTGGGCAGTGGTGGTGCACGCCTTTAATCCCAGCACTCAGGAGGCAGAAGCAGACAGATCTCTATGAGTTAGAGGCCAGGCTGGGCTACAAAGTCTTGAAAAGCCAAAAAAAAAAATAGTGTATTCACAATGGCTGTGGGTATACACATGAAAACAACTGGCAAAGACCTCACAAAAAGTAAAATTAAGTGTAATTTGAGGGGATGTTTTTCCTTCATAACATCTATGAAAGAAGATTTAAAGTTTAAAAACATGATCAACTTACTGATATCACCAGTAACTTCTTAAAATTTTAAATGAGGACATAGTTAACACTTCTGAAAAGGAAAAACTAAATTTCAGCCATATCCCACTTCCTAACACAATGTTCCCTTTGGTGCATTACACTCCCATCTGTGTTTTCATGCATGCATATTTTATAAACTCATAATGGCAGTGGAAGTTGGAAGTTCACAGTGGATGTGGGAAAGCATGATTCTGTGCACAGAGTCTTTCACTCAGATCAGAACCATTTTTCCATTTTTCTACAGAACCGTGAGAACGTTCAGTTTTAAAATCTCCTATGGCCAACCATATTTCTCATTTTAAAATCTTTCTCCCAATTTCTAGACATTTAGGTCATTTTCAGCTCTTAAATACAATGTTGATAATACAAACCCCCACACATTAAAAGAAAGAGAACCAGCTTATGCAGCTAAGCCCTCTGCTTTCCCCTCCAGCTTTTCTCTGTTTTCTCCTTATGAGAAACTCTGTTTAAGTTGAGTTAAGGCATGCTTTCATGGCCTCTCCAGCTTTCTAAAGTATCTGGGTGAGCGCCTCGATGACCTGTGACTCTTGCCTTTGAAGTGTGGGCCTGCCAAAGGAGCATCATATTCATGACGCTAGTTCTGCTTAGAGATCAAGAGGTAGTCAGGCCCATTTGGACTTGATCAGTGGCCTCTGAGGGCTTAAATGAAACCTAGGAAAATACCCCACTATTTGACTTCATTTGAGGAGGATACTTCTCAAGTTTTGGGGTACTCTCCTTTCCTTCCTTCCTTCCTTCCTTCCTTCCTTCCTTCCTTCCTTCCTTCCTTCCTTCCTCAATTCCTCCCTTCTTTCCCTTCTCCTCCTCTTTCTTCTTCTTTGAAGGACAAATTGTTTTTTGGTTTTTTTTTTAGAGAAATAAACAATAGTTTGAAATTCTGCTTGGATTCTTGCATATCTGTTGAAATGTTCCCTGACTCCACTCCTGAAATTTTGCAAAATAAATGTTATAAAAAATACACTTGACAGAAATAATTATACAACTCATTTTAGAAAAAAACAGTCATATACATTATTAACAGAATCATCAACTCAGTTAAAAATTCTATTAATTGTGATGTTAATAAACCTGGCACATTTTCAGTCTAAACTGACGCTGCTCAGACTGATGCTTACTGGTAATATGTCAAAATCTGGGTGAGAACATTGACTATATCACCTATGCTACACTTTTATTACTTGAAAATATTGGTAGCTATTACAGGCATTCTGTGATCAAGCTTTTTTTTTAATTCCTTTTATAGAAAATAGATTTCCCCACCCACACACAGTATATTATGATTATGGTTTTCCTTCCCTTTACTGCTCCCAGCTCTTCCCCACCCCGTAACCCCATCCAGATCAACTCCCTTTTTGTCTGTCATTAGAAAACAAGCAGGTTTCTAAGGGATAATGATAAAACAAAATAAGATACAATAAAATAAAATATAACACGAAAACTAACACATTGGAATTGGACAAAACAAGCAAACAGAAGGTAAAGAATCCAAAAGAGGGCACAAGAAACAGAGACCCACTCAGTCCCACGCTCAGGAATCCCATAAAATACTTAACTAAAAGCCACGATAAAGGCAGAGGACTGGTGCAGAGTTGTGGAGGCCTTGAGCATGCTGCTTCAGTCTCTCGGAGTTCCTGTGAGCTTTGCTAATGTTGAAGAGGGTGTTGCTCTGGTGTCCTCTGTTTCCTCTGGCTCTTACACTCTTTATGCCTTCTCTTCATCAGGATTCCCTGAGCCCTCAGGGGAGAAATTTGATGTAGTTCCAAAGTATAATGTCTGGCTATGGGTCTCTGAATCTGTTCCCATCTGCTGCAGGAGGAAGCTTCTCTAGCTTCTCTGATGATGGCTGAGTATGGCACTGATGTATGAGTCTGATCCTTAAGGCACTTTTCCTTTTCTCCAAGTACAAAGCACATGGCTTTTTTTTCTTCTTATTGTGCTGGTCTCATTAAAAACTTCAGTCATTTTCCCACACTTACTTTAAATGTATTCATGCTCTTATTTTCCTAAGCAGTTTTCTACTTTTTTCTATGTTGCTATTTGTTTCCGATCCTCACAGTGAACCTTGCTCAAAGCAGCTGGCATTAACTATGTCACAGACTGAATGTTGTTTTGCTCTCTAGAAATTTCCTCTTCCAAATAGATTAGTCTTTTACTTTTAAAATCAGCCTCAATTAAGTTTTCAGCACACGAGCAGAGTGTAGACAGATTATTTGACAAAATGTTCCATGAGTAGCCTCTGGTCTCCACCTTCTTAAACTCTTGCTCAGCGGTTAAGAGCAGTTACTGCATTCTAGAGGTTCCAAGTTCAGTTCTCATCACTTAAGTCAGGAGCTCACAGCTGCCTGCAATTCCAAATTCGGGGGATCTGACAGCTCCTTCTGTACTCTGTTGGCGCCTGCATGAATGCACATGCGCACGAATGTGTATGTGTACGCACACACACATACACACACACACACACACACACACACACACACACACACGAATAAATAATAAATCTTTTATAAAAGTCTAGGTTGTAGCCTCATACAGGGCTGTGTAACTGACTGCAAAGCTCTAAAAATACTTGGCAATAGTAAAAGGTCTCTGGAAATCAAGATGACGAAAAATTAATTCAAATTCAAATGTGTAATAAAACTGAGTTGTCTCGAATAACACACACATAAAAACTTTGATCTCTGGGTGCATTCAATTCACAAAACTCCAACAAAGGTTATATGAAATACCTTTGCTCAGATTTGAGGATATTGTGTGTAGGAATTGCAGCCCCCTTACAATAATGTTTCAATAATAAAACATATGTTTTAAAATTTTCTTATTGTCATTCCTCAGTATATACCAGTGTTTGTAAATCTTTGGACTGTATTGTGGTAGAAAGTTTAAAATCATTTGTGTTGCTGACTTGAATTTCTAAAAACATATGAAACAACTTTTGGCTTGGGATCAGGACAGAATTTCTAAAAATGGCCCTAAACATATTTCTTACATTTTGTATCATATATTTGTTCAAAGCAGTATCCTCATTTATAAATGATTATAAAATCAAAATATTGATCAACCTATAAAAATATTGAATATGTTCTACATACATCTAGTATTTTGCCAATTTTAATGCTTTATGTGAAAGTAAGCAAGCCTATCCATACAAATGTGTATCTTTAATAATGATAAAGTTTATATACAAGTAGTTTTTAAAAATGTTGTATTTAACAGGAAATTATATGTATATCTATTTTATGCACATATATATCCAGGGTCAGGTAAATGTGCCTTAAGTGAAAAGAGACTGCAAAAGAAAGCAGATTCAAGGCCTGTCCCAGTGCACTACCACACAGATCCCTTGTTTCTAGAGCCGTGTGAGCTCTCCTCTGCTCTCTGTTTCTCTATTCACATTGCACTTTCCAGACCCACACAGAAGAGTCCACTGATCTTTTTTTATCACAATATTCCAGAGTTTCCCTAGCCTATCTCTCCAAGGTGTTCCATATTTGGCCCAGTATCAAAGGCGCAAGAAACATGAGACTGGGCTTAATCACAGCAATGACCCCATCATGCTTCTGGAACTAGTTCTCTGTGTTAGTTACTTCTGCATTACTCTGATCAAAGTGCCAGTCAGAAGCAGTTTAGTGAAGGAGAAGTTTATTTGGACTCATGGTTTCTAGAGGACCGCGATGGGGAGCCATGGCAGCCTTCCTGGCAGCGTGAAGTGTCCTTTGTGCCACAGTAGAACCAGAACCAAACAACAGCGCTGGAACCAGGGCCTGGGTCTAACCTCCAAAGTCCTGTTTCCACCAACTAAGCCTACATCTCTTTTTTGTTTGTTTGTTTTGTTTTGTTTTTACTTGATTGTGAGCCTAGCCTTTAAGGGCTGAACTATCTCTCCAGCCAATTTTCTTTAGGTTTATTTTTTTAATTGAATATGGACTTTTTTCATACAGTATATTTTGATCATGGTTTCCTTTCCCCTAAATCTTCCCAGATCCATCTCACTTCCTCACCCACCCATATCCACATGCTTGCTTGCTTTCTTTCTTTCTTTCTTTCTTTCTTTCTTTCTTTCTTTCTTTTTTTTTTTTAATTTTCCAGAGCTGAGGACCTAACCTAGGGCCCTGTGCTTGCTAGGCAAGCGCTTTACCACTAAGCTAAATCCCCAACCCCATCCACATCCTTTTTTCCCTGTCTCTCATTAGAATACAAATAGGCATCTAAAAATAATAATAAAATAAAATAAAAACAAATCAGAACAGGAAAACAAACAGGAAGAAAAAGCCAAAGAAAAAGCACAAGAAACAAATACAGATACTGAGAAACACATATTCACACACAGAGAAAACCCATTAAAACAAAATAGGAAACCATAATATGCAAGTAAAAGATCTGTAAGGTTTACAAAAGTGCCCAGACAAAGCACTGTGAGTCAAAAAAAAAAAAAAAAAACCCTCCAAAACCACCATTGAGTTAATTTTCTGTTGTCTATCTGCTTCTGGGCATGGGGCCTGCCCTTAACAGTGGTTTGTATACCCAGTGAGACTTCGTTTTAGAAAACTTAAGCTTTCTTTTGCAAGCAGTTATCAATTGCAGGTAGCTCCTGGGTTTGGGATTGGGGTTTGTGTCTGCTTCCCCTCTCAGCCCTGGGAACCCATCTGACTTACACGGTGTGGGCCCTGTGCATGTTGCCACAGTCTCTGTGTGTTCCCATGTGTGCCCGTCCTACTGTGTCTGGAAGACAGTTTCGTTGGTGTCCTCCACCACCATTGGTTCTTACAATCTTTCTTCCTCCTCTTCAGCATAACTACCTGAGCCCCGAGGGGGAGAGATTTGATGACAACATCCATTTAAGATGGGGTGTTCCAAGGACTCTCACTCTCTGCACCTGTTCATTTGTGAATCTCTCTGTATTTATTCCCATCTACTGTCTTAAAGCTTTTACAGTCTCCCAATCTATTGCCACTAATTCATGGACAAGTGTTCAAAGTATGAATGTGCCTTGGGGGAACATTTCATATTGAAAAAAACACGCCCGCTCTAGTATTTTGATATAGCAGCACAAACGGATTCAAGCTTAGCCTTCTAAACTTCAACTCAAAAGTATATTGGGCATTTTTCATTTATTACTTATAAAGTATTCTAAACATTCAAAACAATATATTTATCACAGGTACTATTATAAGAAGCCCAAATAATAAGAAGAATGTATGTGCATCCATCACTAGTGCAGCCTTGCCATTTTGTGTCAACTAGAACATATGATGATGTTTTGAACAGAACCAAGGAAAGGCAGTATCGTTTCCTCATTCATTATTTTAAAGTTTTCTCAGCATGCTTCTGGCAGACAACATCAGAATAAATACATAATCCTACTTTTTGCAAATATTTAAAAATCATTAATAGATACTGAATTGATCAAATGTTTCTGCTATATCGTCCCAGATTCATAAATGGGTCTTCTCTTTTAATCTATTAATGGTTATTATTTACGTTTTAATAGATTTTCTTATTTATAATAACCTTTCAGTTCTAGGATGATTAAAAGTTATTATCTTTGATAGCACATTATTGAGTTCAGGGTGCTATTTTGTTCAGAAAATTTCAAGTATTTTATGAGTGAAATAAATATATAGTCTCCCCTTTTGTGCTATTCTTGTCTGATTTTGGTATCTAGGTCATAATAACTTGATTCCTGAACACAGTCTTTTCATTGAATGAATTTATGTGATATTGGGTGTAACTATACTTCAATTTTTTTGTAGCATTGATCTGTAAGGAAATTGGGACCTAATATTTTTGTTAATAAGACTCATTATGCATTCAATGTTACTTTTCCTGGTATTTAGCTCATTCCATTTACTTATTCAAATTTATTGGCCTAATCATCCCTGGAACTTCAATCATTGCTTTATATACAGTTTGGTTTTTATTTGCACTCCTAATTTATGTGATTTCTTTATTCTTTATTCTTATTAACATGTTTTCATTGCATTATTCTGTAATTTAAAAAATAATTGTTGGCTTTGAAAATTCTATTTGTTTTCTGATTTATAAAAACATCCTTAATCATACATTTTTACCCTCATTTTTATATTTTGTTATTCTTTCTATGATTTCTATATTAGATGATCATCATATGCTTTAGCCCTTTTTTAAGATAAATACTGTCTGTCTATAGTAAGTCCCCCAAGAATCTCAAAATTCAGATTATCTATTTCTGTATTGGCTGCTTTGACCCATAGTTCTTTCTACAACTTGTCTTAAAAGCTCCAAGACTACACTTCATTTTTTTTTTTTTTGTTTCTTGGTGGCATAGTTAATTTGTAAAATGATTTTATTTTATTGTAGTACAATATATAATAGTCCATTTAGGAATTTGTTATCAATCATTGTAAACTTCCCTGTATGCTAAAAACAGCTTTGCATCTCTGGATGGCTGGAGACCTATTTCTTATGCTCATTAGTCAGGTTTCTCAACTGCACAGCTAAAACCTTTTCTGTTCTTCCCAGTTTCTTCTAACCTGAGCTATCATTTGCTGAGAGTGATGTTATCCTGTCTCTTGGGAGTTCTGGCAAATTTTGGTTCAATAGACTCCACAGCTATGATTTTAGCTTCTGTTATCCCTCCTGGTCAATTGACAGTTTTGTTACCATCTAGTAAACGTCTTTATCTGTAACAGTATTCTTTGCCTTGAATCTGTCTTATCAACTGCTCGTTTATCAGTAATGTTTCTCAGAGTTTGCCTATGAATGCTCTGCATCTTGTCACTTCTTTTTCGTGACGTTTGCGTCTCTCCTCTAGAGTGTTTTCCATATTTTATGACATTTGCTAGTCTCCAGAATGTCACTTATAACAAATAGTCTCCAGAATGTCACTTATAATCAAATAGTCCAATGAGTATAATTTTATGACATTAATTTTGTATCATTTGCCTTGCTCTTAGCATTTTTCCCCACTGTTGCTGCTATCTTTCGTGGGAATTTTGTAACTTTTATGTGCTTGCTATTCTGCCCTGTAACCCGATAAATGTTAACGCCTTCATTTTGCTATTGATCAATAAGGATCTAAGAGTATTTTAATTTTAATTATCTGCCGTATCAACTCCGACATTCCACTAATTCCTCTCATCAGTTGTCTTACTCTCAATATTTTACACTATATTCTTAAATTTAATCATTAATATTGTCTTCATTTATCTACACATTTGCTCTTCATATGGTCAATACTTGTTATATCTTAGATTTTTCTTCTATAACCATGTGGGTTTTTCTTTTGTTTTTGTTTTTGTTTTTCTGAAGTACATGTACTAAAAATCCGTCAAGGCCAAATTCTGTTACTAGTAAATTCTGTCCTATTTTTTTTCTATGAAGAATTAATTTGCATCTTGCTTTTAAATTATGGAATAATAAATTGTTAATTGTTTTTCTTTTCTCATGGCTTCAAAGTTGATTGCTAGCATAATACATTTTCTTCTTTCTCTTTGACTATTACAATAATACTTTTGTAATAATATTTATAAAACGTAAAAGGCAACAGAATACTGAGATACACACATGTAATCCAGGCACTTGAGAGGTGGAGGGGAGACAACCAGGAATGCAAGACTAACTTCCATTATACAGCAAGTTCAAGGCTGTCTTGGACTACATGAGACACTTTCATGGCTGCTCCACACATAAATTCATGGCAGCTTTGGTAACTGGCACAAGACCTGAAAAAGATCAAGCCAGCCAAAATTCCAGCATGGGTGGGGGTAGGTTCATGAGGTTCAATCCCCTCATGAACTAGGAGCTTTTAATGGATGCTGGAGTAAGGGAGAGCCACATTTCCTTGAGGTTGTAGTCACTGGTAGATTTCCTAAGCCTTAGTGCTTGGACCCCATACCAGTGCATGTAAGAGCAGCACTATTTAGGTTCAGTTGATTCTAGTTTTTAAAAAGAACAAAAAGTACATGAGAAGCCTTTTAGCTGGGGATTCAGAGGCTTGCAGTCTGAAGATTCGTGGGGATAGGATCTCACCTTCAATTTGGCCTGAGGATTTGGTAGTGGTGAAAAGTTTCTCTTGTGGCTGGTTCTCTTGTTTCCTCTGATCTTTCAGCATTTACCCCAATACTGGGCTTTTATTATAAGACCATTTAGGATTATTGCAACACCAACATAACAAAGGAAACTTGGGTGACTGTCTAGACAGCCAGGTATCTCTGTCATTTCTATAGTGTTGGAAATTGCTTGCTCTGCATTTCCTGTTTACTCAGGTATTATTGTATCTTTCTTGGGTTTCTGATGGGAATTGAAGACTAGATAGTATATAGTTTTCCTTGTTACCAAATTCAGAAAAAGAACTTACATAAGAGATATAAAGTTTATAATGTTAAAAAACATAAAAGTTTAAGTTGTTTATCTAAGAAGATGTTCTTAGGTCTAAAAAGATATTTTTAGAATGGTAATACAAGTTACGATAGATGGTTTAAGTATAAAACTTTGGACTCACTAAAATAGGATAGATAATACAGTACTTTCTCCAAATTTGTAAAATACACATGGACTGAAGTTTGTGAATGTAATTCTTACTTGATAATTGTTCTTATTGTATATAGTTTTACTATGTTAGAGTATAAACATTTATTTTTTTATTTAGACAAAAGGGGGAAATGTTTTGGGATATTTTTACACTGTGTGAAGGTGTATTGTTGTAACTGGTGTAATAAAAAGATGAATAGCCAATAGCTGGGCAGAATTTATAAGTGAGATTTCTGAGGTGAGAAAGGAAGAGGAGGAGGAATCTAGGCTTGCAGAAGGTGCCAGGAGACATGGAGAGGAAACAGGAGGTGCACAATGGAAGACAGGTAATGCCACATGATAGAACATAAATAGCTTAATTTTAAGTTATAAGAGCTACTTAGGAACAAGCCTAAACTATAGGACAAGCTTTCTTGTTCCAGAGCTTTTAGGTGTGCTGTTAAGTCACTAGTATGAGATTTCTCCAACTTCTTTATGTGGGCGTTTAGTGCTATGAATTTTCCTCTTAGCACTGCTTTCATGGTGTCCCATAAGTTTGGGTGTGTTGTACTTTCATTTTCATTGAATTCTAGGAAATCTTTAATTTCTTTCTTTATTTCTTCCTTGACCCATTGGTGATTCAGTTGAGCATTATTCAGTTTCCATGAGATCGTAGGCTTTCTGTAATTTTTGTTGTTGTTGAAATCTGACTTTAAGCCATGGTGGTCTGACAGAATACAGGAGGTTATTCCAATATTTTTGTACTTGTTGAGATTTGCTTTGTGACTGAGTATGAGGTTGATTTAGAGTAAGTTCGATGGGGTGCTGAGAAGAAGGCATATTCTTTTTTGTTAGGGTGTAATGTTCTGTAGATATCCATTAAGTCCATTTGACTCATAACATCAGTTAGGTCCCTCACTTCTCTATTAAGTTTTGATCTGGCAGATCTGTCCAGTGGTGAGAGTGAGGTTTTGAAGTCTCCCACTATTAATGTGTGGGGTTTGATGTGTGATTTAAGCTTTAGTAATGTTTCTTTTACACATACGGGTACCCTTGTATTTAATGCATAAATGTCCAGAATTGAAACTTCATCTTGGTAGATCTTTCCTGTGATGAGTATGTAATGTCTCTGTGTTATTATTTGGGAGCTGACTGGCAGGACAGAGAAAGACTCATTGCATAGTTCATAATGCACATAGTAGGTTTTGTATAAAGTTTCACCAAAGGTTATAATGTATTTTCCTTAGCTTTGAAGACCACTTACCTCATCATTAAACCTTGACCTTGTCATGTATGTTTTCCAGTGACCTCTAACACACTGAATTCAGTGGTTTGTAAATTTGGTCTCTTGGCAGTTCTGAATATTATGGGACATAAACCTTCACTTGGCTTTTACTTAGTGATTCAAAAATTTCAAAGGCAGGTTAATTAGTAGGAGAAAAGCATATTTCTCCCTCATGAGACACAACTTCATTGCTTAGCTGAGATTGCATCATGTGCTCAATTTCTCTTCTACCTAAATCTACATTTATGAAACTTAGAGAGAGGAAACCACAGCACTCTTCATGTTCCTTGTAACAATTTTGACCATGAAAGGTTAAATACTTCCATGGGCAATTGGAATTTATGTGACTAGAATTTACACACACAATAAACTGAGACCACTATTCTTATCTGCACTAATGGGCTGATATTTTCCTAAAGAAAAGCTCTCCTGTGTATTAATTAGCTTTGGTTCTTACTGATAAAGACAAGAATGTCTCCAGGGCCTGATGTGTCCTTTATTATACAACTAGAATCTGGAAAATCAATTTCTGGGTAAGTACACACTGGAAATATCTTCCCCTGGGTTTTAGAAAAATGTAACTGGGGGTCTACAAAGTGACTGTGTGTGTGTGTGTGTGTGTGTGTGTGTGTGTGTGTGTGTGTGTGTGTGTGTTTGTCTGTGTGTCTGTGTGTGTCTGTGTATGCCTGTGTGACAGAGAGAGAGGAGAGAGAGAGAGAGAGAGAGAGAGAGAGAGAGAGAGAGAGAAAGAGAAAGAGAAAGAGAATCAGCAAATAAGAGATGAAAATGGTACTCAGTGTGTGTTTATTGAATGGTATGGTTCAAATGTGGTTTGTCCCTGTGGAAACTCATATTGGAGCTTAATTCCAGTACTCATAGTACTGCAGTGTTGGGGCTCATAAAGAAGGAGATTAATTCACTCCCTCCAATGGAATTAATTCTTTTATCATAAAAGTTGATATCATAAGGGTCTCATGGGCTTGGTTCCTATGAGAGTGTATCATACATCAAGTCGACTCTTATAATTTACTCTCCTCCTCTATCCACACTTTCTCTTGTTCTTCCCATGTCCTCCATCATGTCATGGTGTTGATTAAGGCCTTCACCAGATGTAACTACTTGATCTTGAGATTTCATTCTCTAAAGCTATAAAGTAAGCAAATCTTTTTTCTTCATTATTCAACCTCCAGTGTCTACTATCTACTATATTCTCTTTACTATTTCCATACCAACAGAAAAAATTAACTAAGACATTGAATGAATATCAATAAATTGATGTATAAAATGAATGTATGCATGCTGTGGGATGGTCTGTATGTCAAATGTGTTGCTGATTGGTCAATGAATAAATCACTGATTGGTCAGTGGCCAGGCAGGAAGTATAGGCGGGACTAACAGAGAGGAGAATGGAGAGAACAGGAAGCTGGGTGAGAGAGACACTGCCAGCCGCTATTAGGACAAGGAAGATGTAAAGTACCAGTAAGCCACAAGCCACGTGGCAAGGTATAGATTAATAGAAATGGATTAATTTAAGCTGTAAGAACAGTTAGCAAGAAGCCTGCCACGGCCATACAGTTTGTAACCTATATAAGTCTCTGTGTTTATTTGGTTGGGTCTGAATGGCTGTGGGACTGGCAGGTGTCAGAGATTTGTCCTGACTGTGGGCCAGGCAGGAAAACTCTAGCTACAAATGTATTTTTTCTGATTGCTAGGAAGGGATCATGTGGTTCAGAGACCTTGCCATTTTTCTCAAGATCCCAAGATTCACAGGAAAAGAAAGTAGTAGAGCAAGATGATTCTCCTTCCCTCACTCTTTATATTCTACCAGCCCAGAGAGCTCAGAGAGCTGTCTTGTTCAGTTCTAACTCAGCAGTCAGGACCCAAGTTTAGTATTCAGCCTCAGGTCTCTTCTTCAGGGTCAGATCATTAATCATGGGCAGAGCTGAAATTGGAATCCTTTCAAGTGTCTGTTGGCAGGTTGTTTGTCCAAGGCTAATGTGTTAATTAGGTCAATACCACTTACCGAACAGCCTGAAGATCCCATTGGCTGAACACAGGACGATTGTTACAACCACGTTTAGAATACACAACTTTCTTTCATTATTCTCTTCAAAAAAGTAAATCCCAGCATGCCTTTCTCAAAGTCTGCAATTATATATTTTGTATTTACTCATTAAGTAGCGGGGGAAAGTGATTAGGAACAATCTTTTTTAACAGACTATCTTTTAAAAGACTAGCTATTATTCTTCAACAATTTCATACATGTAAACAATGACTCTTGATCATATGTACCCCAATTCCCTCTTTACTCCTCAGCAGCCCCTAAGTCCTCCCACACCTCTCAGGTACTCCTAACATGCTCCTTTCACCATTCATGTCCTCTCTTTTTCATTAATAACTCACTGAGTCCAGTCAGTGCTGTCTGCTGGCATGCTGGCTGATAACATGAACTTGATCTTATGTAGGTAATCATAGCTGCAATGAGTTCATGAGTACACTGGTGACACCGTGTCCTGAAGACAGCATTTCACAGCATCCCTCCACATCCTCTGGCTCTTTCTTTTTATTTTCTGACTCTTTTCTTGATGCTTCCTGAGTGTTTGGAGAGAGCATTGATATAAATCCTATTTAAAGCTTGAGCAGCCAATACTCAATGTCAGCACATGGATCAATTATGAGCCTCTGCATTAACTGCTGACTGCTGCCCACTGCAGAGAGAAGCTTCTCTGGCCAAGGAGATAATTATGAATATTTAGCAGGCAGTTTGACAACATGTCCCTTAGCAAAACAACAACACTAGGATCCTCTATAGGGTCTATAACCTCCTGAGCCATGGGCTTTTAACCAAGTTTACAGTGCAAGGCCTGATTTTTTTTCCTGTTGACGAATACAAAATCAGTTGCTTACCCTCATAACCTTTATGCCACTATTACACCAGTGGACACATATTTCTGGATAGGCTGATATTGTAGAACACAGAGTGAGCTATAGAGATACCATCAAAGTGTGTCCTCCTACAACAAACTGCATGGCAGCTTCTATTACCCTGAAAACTAGTCAGCAGGTAGGATATTTTAAGTCAGTTATGTAGATGTAACCAACCTTCTTATTAAATAAGAAACACAGAACCAACGCTAAGAAGAAAGCCAAGAGGTCAGAGCTAAGAGCTAAAACCTTACCCTTCCTCCTGCGGTGGTCTTACCTCTCCGAACCAGAGCTACTTTCTGTGTTAAAGTCCTTATATAGAATTTCTGTTCTGCCTTCTCATTGGTTGTAAACCCAACCACATGACTGCCTCGTCATGGCCTGTCTGTATAGACCTCCAGGATTTCCATGATTGGTATTGAGATTAAAGGCATGTGTATCCAATAATGGCTGTACCCCTGAACACACAGAGACTTACCTAGCTCTGCTTACCAAGTGCTGGGATTACAAGTGTATGCCACCACTGCCCTGCTTTCCTATGACTTGCTAATAGCTCTGACCCTGGGCAACTTTATTTATTAACATACAAATAACATTTTAATACAAATAAAATATCACCATACAGTTACATCTTGACTTCTCTATGCCCTGCAATTAAAGCTTGCTGTGTATTCAGTAATAGAGTCTTACCATCTAGGTCTGGTGGGAAATCAAGAGCAGTGGCAATACCTGTATTGTTTAAAAGGTGTTTCTGAGCCCTCACTGACAAATAATTTGTAGAGAGGTGCTGTGGAATGTCGTTCTGTATGCTGTGAATGTGTGTTGCTATGATTGGTTGATAAATAAAATGTTGATTGGCCAGTAGCCAGGCAGAACATATAGGTGGGATAAGCAGTCAAGGAGAATTCTGGGAAGAGGAAGGCTGAGTCAGGAGTAACCAGCCAGACACAGAGGAAGCAAGATGACAAGACAGAACTGAGAAAAGGTACCAAGCCATGTGGCTAAACATAGATAAGAATTATGGGTTAATTTAAATGAAAGAGATAGTCAGTATTAAGCCTGAGCTAATGGCCGAGCACTTATAATTAATATAAGCCTCTATGTGTTTACTTGGGGGATGCAAGTGGGAGAGATTTGCTTTGACTGCAGGCCGGCTAGCTGGAATACAGAAAAACTTCCAACTACAGGGAGGTATCTGATGCCTGGTACTGGGATTTTTCTTTGACTTTGATGCCATACAAAATAGGACAGAGAATAAGAGACTGCATAGTGATATTACCCAATGGGACATCTATATCATAGCCCCTCCTCCGAAGGCCCAGGATCATTGTGGAAAGGGGGTGGGGCAAAAAGATTGTAAGAGACAGAGGAGATTGATGACTATAGAAAAACAGTGGGTCGGGAATACAACAGCAGCTACACATATGAGCTGATAGTGCCTACGGTTATATCCCCAAGACTTGTACAAGGCGGAGCTAGACAAATTTCCAGAATGAATATGGGAGCTGATTGTGAAATTCCACTCCTACCCATGGAGCTATTTGGCAACTGATGGCTGCTGGGAAAGAGAGAGAGAGAGAATTTATTTTCTTTGGTGATTGTACACTGAGAAGCTACCCATGCTCTAGAGATAGCTCTACACCCAAGCATGTACTGGTAGCTCCAAGTGGACTCTGTGGGTTAAAGAAAATAATAAGGGAACACATGAAATTGGAAGGGAATACTGGTGATAGGGGGAGTTGGAGGGAAGGGAATAGGGATAGAACTGACAAAAGCATATATACAGGTATGGAATTCCCAAATCAACAAAAATAAATAAAAAATGCAAAGAGTCAATTGCAATGAATAAACAATTGGCAAGAGTGGTGATATGGTAAGCAATGGGCTTGTGAAATGGCATTTAACTTTACTATTAGCCAAGAATTATAAATCAAACGAATATTGACCACAAATATTGGTGAGAATCCAAGCAATGGCTCCCTGGTAGCCTAAGATCTGAAGTTCATCTGATAAATTACAGCATACACAACCGCTCAATATATATGACCCAAAAGTTAATAGTATATGGTCCACTATTTACATTTACAAATGTATTTTAAAAGGTTTGAATATGATGGTGCTAGAATAGGCATTCATTGTAATATATTATAACATATATAATGCATATAAATATATATGTAAACATATTGAAGCACCCAGGTGTATATAGTTAATGGAAAGATTAAATAAAGTGTTTTGTAAATCAGAGAAAATGCACAGCTGTTAAAAAATATATACCCATGTGTATGTCAATTATAGACACTAAAACTATAATGATAATGAATAAGCCAAGTACAATAATGACTCAGTGAAGTATTATTTAGAGAAAATTTAAAATCATTAAAATTACACAGATAGATCATAGAGTTATACCAATGCTTTCTGAATTATTTTAAAATGTAATAAATTGGTACACATTGAGCTTACAGTAATTAATATCTATGGGGTAAAGAGATAATTGAACTGAAGAGTAGGGCTTACAGGACCTTTGGATATTTAAAGAAACAGTAACTCAGTGAACCATATATGACAATAATATATACCTCTGTAATAAATTTCTTCCTGACTAAAGAATATATGTTTGTTTGTGTTCTTGTGTATATAACATATAGAATTTAAACCATAAGCAACTCCAAGTTCCCAAGGGAAAAATGAAGGCAGACAAGCTGCTAGCAGATACTGAAAACTATTTAGAACTTATAGCAATTAAACATGTTGTATTTGCACAAAAAATGTCCTAAAAAATTCAATAGAACCAAACAGAGAAGTCTGGAAAAAAAAGGCTTTCTAATATGTCTGAATTTAATAAGTTATGGAGGCAACATCAGAAGCCAAGACATAAAAAATATTAGTCAATAAATAGTGGTGAAATGAGGTAACAAATTTCCAAGATTATATCTTTATAACAAACAAGAACATTCTGTCAATATGGATTAGTGACAATATATTATGGACAGAAGAAAATGTGCAGAAATCAAACCTGATTTTGAGACATGGTTAGATTTTCTAAGGACAATAAAGCTCACAAAGAAGAGAAAGACTAAATGGGATCATTTAAAGCATAAAGAGTCTGTGCTTTGACCAAATGGCAGAAAATCTTCTAAAAAGAAATATTTGCATTGTGTACAATAAATGGTTGAATTTTTAAAAGTTAGAAATTGTACATGAGGACTGTATCTATATCATTCCCTCCCCTCAAACTCCTCCAATGCCCCACACCCACATTCATAACCTCTTCTTTAATTATTTTATATGTGTGTGTGTGCATATATATGTATGTGTGCACACATGTATAAAAAATCTACTGAGTCTATATAGCATTTTTTTATGTACATGTTTTCAGGGTGAACTTAGGATGTTATCTTACAGAGAAGCTTATCTCTGAAGGAAATGAATTCTTTCTTTCTCAGCAATCATTGACCACCTGTAGTTCTTTGGCATTTATCAGTCAATAAGAAAAATAGAGATGATCAACTATAAAAATGAAATAAAGAAATAAATTATTTATAAAAGAAAATATTGGTGTGCAGCAGATATAGAGTCAGATTCATTAGTCATTAAAATGCAAATTTAATAATTAGAGACATTTTTAGTTCTTTAAGACAGCATTTTTTCCAAAATGTTTTTAACTTTATTTTATATATATATATAAATGTTTTATTTGCATCTATGTGTGCACAGTAAGTACATGCCTTGTCAGAAAAGATCACTGGAACTAATTAACAAATGGTTGTGAGCTCCCATGTGGGTGCTGGGAACTGAATCTGTATCCTCTGAAAAATCAGCAAGTGATTTAAACTGTGGAGCCATCTTTCCAGCCCAAGCAATTTTTAAAAATTAAGATATTCATCATTGACAAGAGTATCAGTAGGTAACACACACCTACACTATTTAAAAGGGTTATATGGCAACTCCCCAGAGGACTAATAGTCAAGAAGTTATACAATTCCGTGGTTACCCCATACATTTTTATCCAATGATTCCAATTCTAGATTTTCCCTAAAAATAATAATGATATACACAAAATAATGTCTTCAAATACATATGGAGCACTGTATGAGAAGATCATGTCCTGGGCAGTGAAAAGAAACTCAAATACATATGTGTGTGTGTATATATACATACATACACACACATATGTATACATATATATATATATATATATATTCCTTGAAAACATATGCATACAAGTAGCATTATACAGACTGAGCAGGTTGTATTTATATGCTTAGGAATATATATATTCAACAATTAAAGAAAAAAGAGGCCATGAACTTGAAAGAGATCAAAAGGGAAGGCATATAAGAGGATTTGAAGAGAGGAAATGGAAATGATATAATTATAATCTAAAAAAATTAAAATTAAGAAAACTCACTATACTTTGAAATATTGAAAATTTCAATGGGATCTCCTCTGACCACAAAATAATTAAATCAAAAAATAAAAATAATAAATAAGTAAAAAAATAAATAAATAAAGATAAATCAAACCAGTGATTTGATCTAGAAATGATTTAATCTAGCTCTCAACAGTTTGGAAATTAGATAGCATGCCTCTAAAAATGTACAAATAAAAAACACAAAGTATAGAATGCTCATTAAATAGAATATTAATGGATTACATTGGATGCAAAAAATTCCCAACAGAGGGGAATTTATTACCTTAACTATCACTATTAAAACTGAAAAGGGGCTTAAAAGTCACTTATACAGACTTCTATTGTAAAGAACTAGAAAAGGCTCAACTATTGAAAACCAGGGCAAGAAGTAAACTGACCAAAGCGGAAACTAGCACAGCAAGGGAAGACACAGTGAGGAGAAACCATCTCAAACTCTCTGGACATTACTAAAACAAGGCAACCTCTAGCAATAACAGTGTGATGAAGAAAGAACCAATGTCCCACAGATTACAATATCAGGTATGTAAACAAGGATGTGACCAAAACCTGGTAGACGTGGAAAGATATCAATGGAGAATTATGAAAAATTAGATGCCAACCAATGCAGTGGCTTAAATGAAATAGAAACAGTCTTGAAAGACACAATTTAAAACTATTGACTAAATGTGTGAATATTCATTTAAGAACTAAATTTACTAAAGAATTAAACTAAAATCTTGCTAGAGAGCTGTCAAGATGGTTGAGTGGATCGGGAGGTGCCAAGTCGGACAACCTGAGTTCAAGTCCTGGGACCACAAGGTCGAAGGAGAGAACAGACTTCTGTAAATTGTCCTGACTTCCACGTGCATGGCGTGGGTCA